>NC_142063.1:322277724-322585068 GCF_059756535.1 Pantherophis guttatus | reverse complement strand
AGTATGAAGGCTATTGCTTAACACATTGTAAGCCGCCCTGAGTCTCCGGAGAAGGGCGGCATATAAATCAAATTAAAAATAAATAAATAAATAAATAAATAAATAAATAAATAAATAAATAAATAAATAATAAAACTTCTATATTAGTAATACTTTGCTTTCTCTCTTTTTTCTTTTTGTGGTCCAAGTTCATCTTTGAATAACTCAATACTATGGTGGTCTTTCTTTCATCTCTTTCATCTCTTGTCTTTCTTATCTTTAGCATGGGAGTCTACCACAGTAAGACTATAGATTCTTAGTCATGGGATATGCAATACAGCATAGAATCCTAGATTGATGGCTAACAGACAAATCTTCCCTGTGTCTCTCTCAAGTCTTCTGTATAGCTTTGGCTTCTTATCGTAATATGTTAAGACTCTACCCATAAATGTTCAACCTCACTGCTTGTACTGTATTTGTTGGACTATAGATGAGTCCCATACATAACTGGCTCTTCACTATCTCTCTCTCACTCTGTCAAGGACCTTGGAGTACTCATCTCTAATGATCTCAGTGCCAGAGCCAACTGTAAAAACATTGCCAAAAAGGCATTAAGAGTTGTTAACCTAATCTTGGGTAGTTTCTTCTCTGGTAATATTGTACTGCTAACTAGAGCATACAAAACATTTGCTAGACGAATTCTTGAATACAGCTCATCTGTCTGGAACCCGCACTGCATATCGGACATTAATACAATTGAGCGAATCTAGAGATATTTCACAAGAAGAGTCCTCCACTCCTCTGCTCGCAACAGAATACCTTATGCCACCAGGCTTGAAATTTTGGGCGTAGACAATTTAGAACTATGCCACCTTCGGTCTGCCCTAAGCGTAGTACATAATCTCCAAATGTTTATATTTATTTTTTTTTAAATGGAATTTGGCTGTAGTTTGGTCATGCTTAGAATAATGGGTACTCAGTTCTTTCTTACCTGCAGTGAAATATCTTCCTTAAAGGACTGACAAATTCTGCCCATCAGTGATATCTGCTAATAGTATTTTCAAAGTTAATATCCAAGCATTTCTTGCAAATATAGACCTTTATTTATTTATAGACTCTTTGATGGTTCTCTCAGTGTAAATTTAAAACCTGACTGATCGTTGTAAAATTGTGCATTATTTGGGAAAGCCCTTTGCATCTCATAATCTTATATTGAAGATATAGTTTTATAGCTTGACCTCCTATTCCTGTGTTTCAGTAATGTACAATTTCTGATTTTCCTTTTAACAAACCTTTGTGCTCCCCGTGTTTTCCACGTCCCTTCCCATGTTTGAAATATCCACACCATTCCCTGGATGAACAAAGCCTTACAAAAGGTAATTTAGATCATTGAACCCAATCTTTTGCTCAGTGTAGAGATATAAATTAAAATATCCTCAACTACATAGCCAGTGGAAGGGAGCTTGCCATCTCTCTTAGTAATCAATTATTCTGTTTTAATGGCACTTGAGGATTTGATTGTCATTATAGTTTCTTATCTAGTTTCTTCTCAGCATTTTGCATGTTAATGAAACTGTTACCTTGTGTTTACACTTTGCCAATCCCTCTCTAACCAACATCTATTTGCAAACTTTCTACATGGGCACTTTCTATATTAACAGCTTTTATTAAAAAAAAAACCTTCTAGCTCTCTGTAGGACACACACATAGTTTCTGGTAGCATTTATTAAACATTACAGATTGGATCTTAAAGCCAGTCCAGATATGAGTTTGACAGGCAATGTTATCTGCAACATTGACCTAGTATAGCGCATGAAAGGACCACAATGCAGTCTTCTGATCTTCCAAAATCTGTTTTCTCATTTGTTTTCATTTTCCCCCTAATTATTTATTAAATTTATATGGTACCCATCTCACTATGAAACAACTCTGGTCAGCTAAGTATGTAACTTCATATACCTTGGTTAAATTATGCCCTGTAATTTTCATTCCATTCTACTTTGTTAAGATTAGACGTAAATCCAAGAAAACAAAAGTAAGGGGTAATTGACAGGAAGTTGAATCATCTCTATCTTTTCAAGTAATCTTGGAAAAAACAGGCTTGAAAACATCCAGTTTCTAAAGTGTTGTATAGCTCTGCTTGAAGTCTTTGAAAATGCCTTTTTCAGTCTGTATGGACATGTGTGATCAATCTGCTGCAGAAAATATCTTTGATTGTATTTGGCCCATCAACCCAGCAAATAACCATCTTATCCCCAATCTTTTCATAGGTGAGAGAGGAATGTCGTCTCCTTGTTGCTCCCCCTGTGCCACCACGTGGTGCCCACACATCGGCCACCTCCAGCCCTCCAATGCCTGTGCGCTTCCCCAAGCTCCAAGCGGCAGTATCACCCAGTGCCAACCTCTCATACTACTCATCTGGACTTCATGACATGTGAGTGATGGAACTGGGATTGCTTCTATAGAGGGAGTTGTGAGATGTAGCCTTCCTTGTAGGAACTCAGTTGGGAAGATGAGAATGGGGAGAAGAAAGTACTGCATATGCTTAAAGGCATTTGCTTTATCGTCTTTCTTTGTGTACTGTAAGACGCAATATTATTATGAATGAAGTCTTAAAGTATAGACTTCTGGGCTGGTATCCAGAGGCCTTGAATGATCTTCCTTCTTATCACTGAATTGGCTGCATGAGTCAGCTGTGCACTTACTATTGCTAGATTCAGGGGATGTGCAGGCATGCTGAGTACAACAGCAAGAAAGGAAATGCCATATGAGTAGAACTTTTCTTGTTGGTTGACCTTTAACAGAGGCATTCTCAGGTGTCAGAAAGGAAGCATAGAATCTTCCTACCTTGATGCTAGAAAATTTAGCCCTCTGTTAAAGTTTTACGCAAAAAAAGAGAAAACACATTGCTATATTTACCAGGAAATAATAAATAAGATTTTTAATCCTGAGAGTTAATTATACAAAATAAATAACACTTTTCCCTCAGGTTTGTCTGCTTGCTGGCTCTGTTTTTTCCTAAGCAAATGTCCTAAAAGGTACATTATTATGGAAAGCTTAATTATATGTAACAGTACCAGGCACATAAAGTATCTTTCCATTGAAGATAAGCATGGCTTTGATAAAAGGAGCTATGCCTCCCCATTATTTTGGACTATATGTTTGGATTCTCAAAAAACCTTTGTAAAAACGTTGACCTTTTATTCCCATGGCTGTGGCACTTTTGAACTTTCTGTGGGTCTCAGAAAAAAAAAGAAATGAAAAGGGGCAGCATTGTATCCTGTTTGGCTCCTGCCATTTATATTTTACCTAACAATATACTTGATTGGGAAGAAACTTCCAGAGTTAGAAGTTGGGGAGGTTGAATGAAAATGACAGCAATGCCTTTTTAACAACAAGCAATATTGGATGGATTATGGTAATTTTTCATTTTCAAGAGATTTGTATATGCTTAAATCTATGGAAACAGCATATTCCACATGCGTGAAATGCCTCTTAGCCTTCTTTGTTGTCAGGCAAAGATGTATTTGGAGTAGTGAGCACAAGGTTTTTCAAATTAAGTTGGAACCGTGCATTGGCAAAACTCTGGAGGTGGGAGTGCACATCTTTAGATGTTGCTGGATTTGTCCACTGTGGTTTTAAGACACTAATCTGCTCCAGATTTATGATCAGAGAGCTCCAAATCCCATTTCACTTGAGCTAGCTCTGATACTGTTTGTTTTCTTTGCCTGCCAGTTCAAGGCCACGAAGTGGTAGCTGCTCCCCATCTCCGGACTCCTACTCCTTGTACTGCTATCCCTGCACATGGAGTGACTGCAAAGTTGGAGAGTCCACTAGTCGGCAGTTGGCCAGCCCTCAAATACAATTGCCATCTCAGCCCCCACCTGCACAGATGTCTTCCTGGTCTGACCCTTGGCCATGTAATGATCCAGGCTCAAGTGTGGCCACTGGGAGATCCACACCTCTGCTGGGGAGCACTGATGCCAACGCCATCAAGAGCTACCATAGCTGCCCTCGCCTGAAGCCTCCCCCTCCACAGAAACGCTTTGCTCCCTTTGGTGCTCTTAACCCCTTTTCCAATCCAGCATACTCTTCCAGTCCAGCTTCTTCAGGCTCCTCGGATTGGCTGGAATCTCTTGATTGGCAGAAGACAGCTGCCTCTTCCATAGACACTTTTGACCCCTTTGAAGGCACTTCCTCCCCAGAGGGGCACTGTAGTCCTGCACCACCACCTCGCTCATCGAAACCCTTTGACACGGCTGAAAATATTGTCATTCGGACGTCAGTAGCCCCTTTGTCATCCACCATTGTTCATGGTTCTGAAGGTGGCATCACCCACCTTTATCTGGCTCAGGGGGTCATTGAGGCACCTCCTGCCCGTTTGAATGGGGATGGCTCACCCTGGCAGCCTCCTGGTGACTTATCAGCGCTGTCACTTGAGGAGGTATCTAGGTCCTTGCGCTTCATCGGCCTCTCTGAGGATGTGGTCAGCTTCTTTGCTCGGGAACGCATCGATGGTAGTATCTTTGTTCAACTCACTGAGGAGATCCTATCTGAGGATTTTCATCTTACCAAACTTCAAGTCAAAAAAATAATGCAGTTCATCAAGGGCTGGAGGCCCAAGATCTAGACTGGTGAGGAAACGTTTCTCTGTGGATTGCAGGAGTTAGATTCAGGCTCTCCCCCTAGGGGAGAGGCCAAAGCAGATACCACTATCTCAAAAATGATAGCAGGACATGAACCCAAGAGCAACGCAGGATTTTGATGATGTCAGTTTTAACCACAAATCAACACAAGAAATTGGCAGGAAGTTACAAATTTCCTTTTATGGAAATGGGCAAAGTAGAAATCAGAGCAAAACAGAAGCCTCAACGGTTGCACATGAATGATACTTTATGATGAGTTCCTATTGATAGTCTTTGTGCCAAGATTAGCAAGGAGAGTTATTGCCTTACGTAATTTCTTGCATTGATAGTGTGGAAGAGGAGGAAAGCAGCATAGCCAATTTGTGGGAAGAAGGTTACATGTTCCCTTTCTGGCCAAGTCTCAGAATCACCAGAGCCAAGCTGCCTACTTTTCCTGTGATAACATCCCTATTCATCTCCTGATTGTTTCACGTAACATTAGCTTGGAGGGGTTTTGTTTTAGTAAGGGACAAGTAATGAATATGTATCCTTATGATTGTTTGGAGGCAATCAATTTGAGGGGGGCTCTTGACATAGAAGAAAAAGTAACAGCAATGACTTATGATACACACACACACACACAAGTAGAGAAAGTATATTTGCATTTCTTTTCCCCAAATGCCCTCATAAGGTTTTATAATTAAACCTTTCGAATGAAATGTAGACAACTTTATAGCTGAAAGAGGTTTGGATAGAACTCACCTGGCAATCTCTGCCCTAGAAACCCTGATCCTTAATCTGGGGTCTAGATTAAAATGTCAGTGTGTCAATTTGTATTTTACAGTATTGCTTAGAGCCTTACTTCCACATGCAGGCTAATTTCAGTGTTGCCCTATGGAGAAAGCATCCTGCATGCAGAAAATGAATGGGCTTAAAAGAAGGGTTTTAGAGTAATCTAGAAGTGCTCATTCTGCAAAATCCGTGTGCAATGCTGACAGTGGTGTCCACCCATCTGCAAGTCAAAAGGGCTGCAGGGTAGCAAAAGCTTGATGATTCTGCTCTCTTTACACAGAACACTGATGCTGCATAAGGCCACCTTCCTAAACACTTGAACTTTTGAAGCACCTTTGCACTGCTGAAAGGGCTAAAAGCGTAACAACTGTGTGCGCCTTAAATTTCATGTTTCTGCACTAAAATTATGGAATATTTGGGCAGCCTAGTTTTGCCTATGCAGAAATTCCCTAGCACCCAGTGAGTTTCATGTAATTTGCTCCTAACCAGATGTCTGTGATTTTGTTTTTTTGGATGGCAGTTATTTACTGCACCTTAGTATAATGTATAGGCAGTTGGTGGTTTTTTTTTTTAAAACTCACTCTGTAAATCTCTAGGCATTTTACTAATCTTTCTCCTTTCTCCTGGCAATTTCATTCTGTTATTGCCTGCCTACTACTGTCACGTTTTCCATATTTCAGCAGCAACTGCCTGTTTCCTAAGACGACCACAACTTTCACAATTGTTTTTAGCAGAAAATGGGGCTAAATGGTTTAAGCCTAGAGGAGTTCAATATATTCATTTCTACTTTTAGTACTGCATTAATCAAATAAACATTTATTTAAAAATGTGTGCCTAGAATATGTTGTTTAGCAAGAAACAATATCTGTTATAGCAGAGTTCCCCAACCTTTCTGGTCTGGCCAGGGGGGTGGGGTGGGGGGAGAGGGGATGGTTCCATATGAGCGGCAAGCACATGCTTGTGCAAATGGCGAGTGCATGCACTTGGCTGCTATTTGCACAAGTAGGGATGCAAACACACTCGGCCATTTCTGTGGCCCAATTTTGAATGGCTCAAGACCTGGTAGTGGGCTGCGGACCGGAGGGGGCTGGAGACTCTAGTTGCTGTTGTAAACAGCAACTAGAGTATCAGCTAGTTTCAGCAAAAATGGGAAGAGTGAGAACCAAAGCAATGATGCTACATCAGATTAAGAGCCACTCTCGTTCAAGTGTCTTCACACAATGAGATAACCTCAAAGAAGCTTTCAAGTAAAGTAACACAGAACTACACTCCTGCTTATGTTCCCCAGCAACTGACACTGAAAAGATGGGCTTCTCCCCCCTTCCCCACTGGCAACATACAAAATAAGCCAAAGTCTGCTGGATCCCCATCCCTTGAAGGCTGATTTGTTTTATTTAAAGCATCTGGCTGGAGAAAGATGCCTTCATCTGCTTCAGTATTTTGACAAGTATTTATTTCCATACATGGGATTACTTTTGGATTGTAAATGCCGATTGTCCTAATTTGGATACTTTTGGAGCTCTTAGCAGCCCCCCCCCCCGAATGTTTTAAAAACTTCCTTCAATAATGCTGTATCGTGTGCTTCCTCACCTCCAACCTAGATTGTTTTTGTGTACGTTAGGAAGTTCCAGTCTCAGTAAAGATTCTTGGGCAACTTTTGTTCATTTAACTTAAATGTCTTCAACATGGTTTGCCAATACACTCCAGCTGCCTATTGATGCCCTTGAGCTACAAGCTCTCCGCAATGAATTTAATTATACTGCCTCCAACACTATATTGTCAAGGATAACTCTACATTACAAAGCATTTCTGAAAAAAATAAAAATAGAATGTTAAACCTTGTGTTTATGCATAAGAAAAAGAAAATACGTTGAGTGTCCTAAAGGAATGTGATGAACAGGTATTATTTTGTGAGCTAATGCATGCAAACATTTTACTTGTTCTCTCATTTTTACACAGCATGTTTTTGTTTTGATGCATGTATATATTTTGTGCAAATCTTCCATAATTTGTGTTTTGCCCTGGATATAGCACAAAAATTGTATGTAAAACTTCATGAACTCTAGTATTAGCAAAATCCCAACTCCATGCTGAAAATCCCTGCATTCTCAGATTTATTGGAGACTTACTTATATAACCGGTGGTAGACTTTCCAGAATGCTCTGGAGATCTTCAAATGATCTTTGATAAACTAATCTTATTACAGCACAGATTCCTTCAGAGGTTTCAGCCTCAACTGAACCTTATTTTAGCCAGCAACACTTTAATAGCAGTTCTAACCCCGAATGAATGACAAAATTATGTACAGAACAATACACTAGAATTTATTCTTATGAATTTTCTGCAAGCTACATCTGCTTTCCGATGAGTAGTTCCTTGCAATGGGCCTGAAAAGTACCATACTTTGAGCAGAAACCTCCCCATTCTTTCTCGTGATAATGGGGAAATCGACATTCAGCCTGATGGGGGGTGGGCCAGGAAGAAATAGTGCCTAAATAACTAAGGCACTTAAAAGAGTTAAAACCCACAGCCCTCCGATACGAAGATGTCTTGTAGGTCTTCCCCTTTTATTTTTGGTTAGCAGATGCCCATTCAGGCAGTTCTCTTGTGAAATTTCTTGCTGGAGTCCTTGGCATGGTCAAGCAGCAACTGGCATGGTGTGAACTGACTCCCATAGACATCTTCATACTTCTTCATGCAGTCCACGAGCTGCTGGGCCCCAAAGTAGTCTGCATATTGGAAGGGGCCTGCCACAACATTCACAGAAGTGAGGGAGGAAGAGGAGAAGGTAAGACTTCCTAAACAATGTGGTCTTTATGCCAAAATTATTTCATAACGCTGGCCTCGACTGCCATTATACCTTGGTTACAAACATTAATGCATCTAGGTATGTGATAAAAAATAATTTGGAAGGCGAACTATGTAATTGTGGGCAATCAAGTTCCACTGGATCTTACAAACTCTGGAGCCACAGAGAACTTTACACAGCAAAATGTATGGCATGAAATGGTGAGAAATGCAGTTCAACACATTCAGAGGACACCAGGTTGCCTGTACTTATCTCTGGAGAGCAAGCACTGGAACTACAGTTCAACTATTGCCAATTCCTGGTAACCCTCAAGAACACTGTAGGGTTGCTAAAATTGCATTGCTGCTGCTAAGAAAGATTTCCGTAGTTTGAATATTTAATGCCTATTTGCAAGCGCTCAAGAAGTATTTCCTTATGGAAGGAGTTATACTCTGGAACGAGTCAATCCTACTACCAATTCTACATTACCAACTGAAAAAAAATGCAACCCAAATTACTACCACTTCGAAAGGCGCTTGTAAGATTTTTTTTCCATTATTGTTTCCAACCCTTCGGCTATATAAAAGACGTTGATTAATTCCTGGCTGAATGACAAGACTCACCTCCCAGGCATGGTGGAAAGCCTAGTCCAAATACAGCTCCAATGTCCCCCTCCACAGGATTGCTGAGGATGCCCTCTTGTAAGGTCAGAATGGCTTCATTTACAAACCTAGTCACCAAACGCATTTGGATATCTTTCTCTGTGGACCTGGGAAGGGAAGCAGTAATTCATTAACCACCCTCACAGCTAGATTAGAAACACAGCAGCTGAAACAGAGAGGCACAAGCCAGTGACATTGAACGGTGGGGACTAATATCCAGTGGCAGGGTTGACAATTCTCAGCAATCTTCAGTTAACTGAAGATTGAGCCGAGGTGGCGCAGTGGTTAGAGTGGTTAGAGTGCAGTACTGCAGCTATTTCAGCTGATCAGTGGATCAAATCTCACCGGCTCAAGGTTGACTCAGCCTTCCATCCTTCCGAGGTGGGTAAAATGAGGACCCAGATTGTTGGGGGCAATATGCTATTTAGTATACTATCTTTGGTGTAAGCCGCCCAGAGTCCTCGGAGAGTGGGCAGCATAGAAATAATGACATTGCAATACCTGGTGATGCACGAATTGAAGATAAGCAGCAAGAAAAAATCACCAAGTACCGGGACTTACAAATTGAAGTTGAGCGACTGTGGAAAAAGAAATCGTGTGTTGTCCCGATTGTAATTGGAGCCCTTGGAGCAATACCCAAAGGGCTGCCCCGCTATTTAGAAATTCTAAAATTGCCGGACTTGAACATTTTGACTCTACAAAAAACCACCTTACTTGGAACAGTTTACATCCTCCGACGATACCTTAACAGTTCCTAGGTCCTTGGTTAGGACTCGAGCTGCTGAGCTATAAACCAGCCTCAAAGGCTGTGAATCTCACTAAAGATTAACTAATAATAATAATAATAATAATAATAATAATAATAATAATAATAATAATATAACGATTTCAGGAAATGGCAAAATGGCATTTCCTATTGATGGCAAAAGCCTATTGTGATGGCAAAAGCCTATTTTTTGGCAAAAGTGATGGCAAAAAATGGCAAAAGCCTATTTTTTGTATTTTGCAGAAGGGGGGCAGGTTGAAAGCAAACTAGGATCCAATTGAAAATATAAATTTGCAATACTTAGGAGAAAACCAACATGGATATGGATTTATATATCAAAGGAATATTCATCTTGTTTTGGAGCTAGTAATTTTTTGCTTGAACGTATGCTCAAATGATGCTGCTTTTGTGCACACCAGAGACAATTCCACTTTGCTTTTACATGCAGATGTTCCCATGTCGATTCTGAGATGTTCTACATGCAAAATGTGTAAAGATTTCTGACAGCAAATTTTAGGAAAAGCTCCAGCTGAAATATTGCCACAGTAAAATAAATTGTGCTAAATCAGAGCTGTCAAACTCGTGGGCTGGATGTATCACGCGCTGGCCACGCCCACATCTGATTTAGTGAAGGGGAAAAAACATACCGTATTTTTTGGAGTATAAGCCGGACGGGAATATAAGATGCAGCTTAGTTTTTGGGAAGGAAAATAGGAAAAAAAATCTGCCTACCAGGTATTCATCTGGCTAGCGTCCTTAGTCTGGTCAGCTTCAGCACATTAGTTTGCTGGTTTTTTTATCCCCTGCTTGGGGATAAAAAACAGCTTCTAAGGCACAGCTGATCTTTGGAGAGAGAAGCAATGAGAAAAGCTCAAAGCTCCAGAAGCTTCACTCTCTAGCATCTCATTAGGTCTGAAAAGAAGCTTCTAAAGCATAGCTGAGAGTCGGAGGGGATTGCTTCACTCGCTAGTGCGTTAGGGCTGAAAAAAAGCTTCAAAAAAGCTACATTCGGAGTATAAGACTACCCAAATTTTCAGCCCCTTTTAGGGGGGAAAAAGTGCATCTTATACTCCGAAAAATACAGTACATCACATGACGACACCGTGACAATGTGAGTTTGACACCCCTGTGCTAAATGGACGTTCTAATTCCATATGGCAGCTGTTATGTATTTGCATGCATGCAGGGAATTAAGTAAAGCCAACGATCAGGCCTTATTCTGAAATGCTGTATCTATTTAGGAAACTTCTCTTTTCCCACTTACACCACTGGGTTGGCAACTATTTTGAATTTCTCTAGAATTTCATTCATTCCATTGTTGAGATCCCGATTCTTTACGCCTTGCTTGTAAAGATAAAAGCCTTTTCCGGCTTTGCGGCCTGTCAAATGAAAGATAAGAGGGTAGTGAGGATGCACTTAGTATCAAAAATGACAAACATTGACGAGAAAAGATAAATACAGGAAAGCTCAAAAAGATGCTCTACCTTTTGGAAAGAAGAATGGGGTAGGGAGTGGGGAAAATATTCTTCTATCCTAAAATTCAGTGACCATTTTCCTCTAAAAAATCTAGAGGTAGTCATCATTTACTGACTGCCTTGTTTAGCAATTGCTCAAATTTACAATAATTAGGATAAACTGTTGTGACCAACAGTAGCAGCTGATACTAATTCTACCACATCGTATCTATGGAACTTGAAGTCCATGAAGACTTCCAGCTCTGACAGGTTGAATAAGTGACTTAACTCATGTACTGGTCTCTATAGTAGCAACTGTCCTAACAATAACAAAAGCAGAATGCATGGCATGACCCAGTCATTGGAAACCTGTTTAACTCAGCCATATCCCAAATTACTTTTAGAATATTTTTCCACCTTGGCAATTTTAGGACGGATGGACTTCAACTCCCAGATTTCTCCAGCCAGCAAGGGCTTGCTGGTTGGAGGATTCTGGGAGTTGAAATTCACCCATCTTAAAAGTTGCCAAGGTGGAGAAACATTACTTTTAGAATCAAGAAATGAACCCAGAGACTGGGACCAGCTCTAATGTTCGTCATCCGTAGTCACCGCTTTCCCTGTAGTGATGCAGACCAATGCAGCAGATATCAAGTTACTCTGAGAAAACAGGGCTTAAAATGAGGGAAAAAATGGATCTGACAAATAAACCATCTTTCCCGGGGCTCATCTCTTTGTTTTCAAACTGATTTCAGAAAGCTGAGATCCAGCAATTTCTTCATGCAGAAGTAATAGGGGAAAAGTGACAATGTCCTGTCATATCATTCTTTACAGGTAGTCCTCAATTTACAACAATTGAGCCCAAAATCTGTTGCTAAATGAGATGGTTCTTAAGTGAGTTTTGTCTCATTTTATGACCTTTCTTGCCACAGTTGTTAAGTGAATCACTGCATTAAGTTAATAACATTTGTTAAGTGAATTTAGCTTCCCCATTGACTTTGCTTGTTAGAATGTCACAAAGTGATCACATGACCCTGGGGCACTGCAACCCTCATAAATATGAATCAGTTGCCAAGAAACTGAATTTTGATCATGACACTGTGGGGGTTCAGGAATGGTCGTGTGGAGAATGGTCATAAGTCACATTTTTCAGTGCCATTGTAACTTTGAGCGATCACTAAACAAATCAAATTGTAAATTGAGGATTATGTGTGCTATGTATGACTGGCTCAAAACATAGATTACAATTATTTTCCACGAAAAAATACAATATACAGTAGCAGAATGAGTGGTAGCTGGATTTGAGAAGTGGCTTAAAAGGAACAAGCCATCCCACGGATAACCATCCACAGACATGCCACTGGCATGAGGTAGTTGGCAACCAAGCAAAGAACATGTGAAGAACATGTGAAGAACAACTGATGCTGACTGATACATGAGATTGAACTGTGGGGAATTCCCCAGCATGCAACTCATACCTAAAAAGCCCTTGTCTACCATGGCTTTCATTAGCTCCACATCCCCTCCTTTGAATCGTTCACCAAAAGCTTTGCCAAGATCTTCAGCTACATGAGTGGCAACATCGACCCCAACTTCATCAATCAAAGTAGCAGCTCCAACAGGGAAGCCAAAGCTGGTGGAAAGGGAATCCACTTTCTTAGGATCAACACCTTCCTGCAGAAGATGCATTGAAAAAGAAAATGCTTTGGGTGAAAGAAATAGGGTGAAGGTAGATCAAATTCTGGTGATTAGATTGTTCAATAATTTGCAATAGTCTGCAATTTCTGTCTCAACTAATTAACATTATGAGCAAGACTGTTTGCCTCCTCCCTCTCAAATTATAGTGAGTAAATATAGTGTCCCTAATCACGGATTTCTCACTGGATGAACCAGGTGTATAACTTATGAGAAGACTATAAATGGTTAGTGTTGCCCTATTTTGTCCCAGTTTCACTTGGTGGGTATAATGCTATGATTTAAAAGCCACAAGAGTAAAATCAATGAACCCGAGTGTATCCTTCTAATTATGTGCACTTCTGTGTAAAAGTTTTTGGTTCTTTTTTGGACTATATTTTTCTACTGAATCTTGTCAATTTCCTGTAATAGTCTGAATGAACAAACACTATACACCGAATTTTGATGTTGGTGTCATTTATATATAAATAATCATCTTATGATTTGCTAGTCTGAAAAGGTAATCACCTCTAACTGGCTGTACTCCCAGCCCAATTGCTCGGAAATTGGGGCAATTGCAACCAAATACTTCTTATTACTGGTTATCAGTCCAATGTTGAGCCTTTCCTCCATGGTGAACTGTTTTAGCTCATACTTGAGGATTTTTTCTAGCATGTTTCAAGTCCTGCCGCTTTACAGAATTTAGATTTGAATTCTGACTTGACCATTTTGAAAAAAAAGAATCTGTTCATCCACTCTAATGTAGGTGGCAAAGCAATCCCAAAATACCCTTTACATATTTGATAGCCGATATACCATATTTTTCGGTGTATAAGACGCACCTTTTTACCCCCCAAAAGGGGGTGAAAATCTGGGTGCGTCTTATACGCCGAATGTAGCCCCGCCCACCCGCCGGTCCCCACTTTTCGGCCATTTTCGGCCAGTTCCAGGTGGCAGGGATCTGGGTCAGGGCACAGCCTGAGGAACAACCCTCCCTCTTCAGGACAGTGGGGTAGGGGGGAATCTGCCCAGCAGCTTTGGGGAACAAGGCGGGTGCCACGATTTGCAGCTGGTCACCCCTCTGGCCACGCTGACTTCACTCCCCAGCAATGTGAGGAGCCGCCGCCGCCGCTGCCTAACCCTCTGCGCCCAGGAGCCAAGCCGAGCTGAATGGGAGCCCCTAAAGGGAAACATTCCTCCTTTCCAGCCATCGCTGCCCGGATTCCAAAATGCAAACCTCAAGAGTCGCGCTTCGGGCGGCAGACCCGCGATCCCCTTCCCGATTCCAAACATGGGGTGTGTGCAGAGACAAAAAAAAGTGCACCGTGTTTCAAGCGGCGGATCTGGCCAGGAGGAAAGAGAAGAGTCTGCTGAGAAGGAGGACGGGGGGGCACGGCTCTGCAATGTGCAGAAAAACACTTTTAGGCGGCAGCGCTACAATCTCCTCCCTGAATCCAAAGCACTTCCCAGTTCCCCACTGCACATTGCAGGGGAACTGGCCGCCACCTGAAGCGCAACTCTTGAGGTTTGCATTTTGGAATCCGGGCAGCGATGGCTGGAAAGGAGGAACGTTTCCCTTTAGGGGCTCCCATTCAACTCGGCTTGGCTCCTGGGCGCAGAGAGGGTTAGGCAGCGGCGGCGGCTCCTCACATTGCTGGGGAGTGAAGTCAACGCGGCCAGAGGGGTGACCAGCCGCAAATCGTGGCATTATTCCCCAAAGCTGCTGGGCAGATTCCCCCCCACCCACTGTCCCGAAGAGGGAGGGTTGTTCCTCAGGCTGTGCTCTGTCCCTTCCCCCAGAGCATGCTAGGGGTCTCTTTCGGGGAAAGCAAGTAGTCCCTGCACCTCTCGCTTGCAGGAGGAAGAGGAAGGTGGCACCACCTTAAATGCTGGTAGGCAGAGGTAAAATACTTTTTCCCTTGTTTTCCTCCCCCAAAATTAAGGTGCGTCTTATACTCCGGTGCATCTTATACACCAAAAATACGGTAAGTTCCTTTTATGGAATTCAATAATTATCACAAAACATAAGAACAAAACAAAACATAGCCTTAAAATTCAATTTCTGACTCAAATAAATTTGATGTTATTTGTTAATTTAAACACTCTTTATGTTATCAGTAGGACTTGAAATGGGGTGAGCGTCGTTTCACAGAGCTGTATCATCCCATTTAAATCCATAAAAGACTCTCCAGAACCCCAGCTGTTTGCAAGAGAACTAACCTGAAGGATACGGACAATTTCAGCCAACATAGGAGCAAGGCACCTAGTTGTATAGAATCCTGGACCATCCTGTGGAGGAGGAAACAGAAATATGAAATAGGTTTGCTAAGGAAGATGAGGCAGCAAATAATCTAACTAGTCTACCCTCATCAATGCACTTTAATGGATGTTGGTTTTCTTATCTATAGGGCATTTCTCATCTATGGGGTATTTTCCTATTTAGAGGCTATACATGTGGCAAAGACACTTGTTTAGACCAATTTTTCAGTGGTATGGGCTGAGCAGGAATTTAGGCTGAGATCCCAACTAATATGGATTTGATATCCATATTTATTAATATTTATTAATATAATTTGTTTTTATGCACATAATTTGTATTCTACATCTAAATATAAAACGGTTAAGCTTTGACTTCAGATTGACATTTGTGAGCTCTCCAAGAGCTCGTAAGCTGTTAAACAGACAAATAATTAGTGTATAAAAATTATTTTGTACCACCGAGAAAAAAAACACAAAGCCGGGCTTTTTTGCGCCTTCCAGGGAAGAAATGGTAGACTCAGCTCTGTGAGAAGCAGAGCCGACAACCGCAGTGGAATGAAGAGTTGATGAGTAGACAATCTCAATATTTCCTCTCCGGACAGGAAGAGGAAGAGAAAACTTAAGATCACTCACAAGTGTTCCTGAGAGTTGCTACTTACAAGGAGACCACAAAACAGCAGATTTAGAGTTCTGGGAAACAAAGGAATAGCTGTCTTGCTCAAACCGCTGTTGGCATCTTTAAAAGGACACCTGGTTTGCATACAGGTAATCCTCGATTTACAACCATTCAGTTAATGACTGTTCAAGCTTACAACTGCACTGGAAAAAAATGGTTGTATTTTAAGAGAAAGTGATAAGTTATTAAAATTGTTCATACTTGTTTTGATGAAAGGGGAAAATATTTCTTTATATATTTCTTTTTATCATATTCTTATTTTTCATTTCTTTTCTATTTTTCCCTTTCTGCAACTTCTATTCTTTATTCTTTCCTTTTTTTTAGTTTGTATTAATTTTTATTGTTGTAATTGTAATTTCTAGGAAAATTAGCTCTTTTTGGCTCTTGTGAAAGTCCTCTGTGCATCTGCAGTAAGTTTCCTGTGAAAAATATGGCTGATACTTTACTTGTCTTGTCGCAGCCTGCTCATGTGGCAATTTAGGGGGGGAAAGTTTAATTCTGGCCATTCTGACTCAAAGTGATAATTCCACCGGGAGCCTTCTGCATTTTTCATAAAAATCACAATCACCTTAACCACAATGATGACCTTTCCTTGCTTGAGACCAACAGCTACAGCAGAGGCTGCTGTTTCCGGGGATGTCTTGTCAGTAGTGATGATCTCTAGCAGCTGCATCTTATCAACAGGAGAGAAGTAGTGCATCCCAATCACCTGAAGTATGGAAGAAGTAAAATGGAAAAGAATGAAGACCCTCAACATACAGTGAGCTCGTGATATGCTGCAAAGCAGAAAAAGTCAAATCCTTTACACTGGGATAACCAAGCCTAATTAAAGCTAAGACTAATTTTGTGTGTAAGGTTTTCACTCTTTTAAACTGTTCCAGCCTGCTGCTGTACTTGTTTAAGTGATGCTCGAACAAGCTACTCACAAATGGAAGCCAAGGACTAATATTTTCTTTAAACCCATTTGCTATAGTCTGCATCACAAAACGTTAGCAGAAATCTAGCGAGCTCAAGGCATTTAGGGCAAATAAATATTCCTGCTTTATGAGAGAGGTCAAAGCTCAGGATCAGAATAAAATGCTGGTTTTTCCAACAAGAGTAAGATATGCTGTGGGGAAACCACAGATGGAGAGGCCTTACTTAGCAATGGTTTTTCTGTATTTTACAAAAACACACCAAACTCACCTTATCTGGCCTTTTGCTGGCTACAGCTATCTGATTGATAGGAAGAGCAGATGTGTTGCTGGCAAAGATACAATGAGGAGGGATAAGCTGGGAAGACAAAGCAAATGTTACATGTCGGAGAGGGAAAGTGCATCGTTATGGCTACAGCAAGAGCCGTGGTGGCGCAGTGGTTAGAGTGCAGTACTGCGGGCTACTTCTGCTGACAGCCGGTTGCCTGCAATTTGGCAGATCGAATCTCACCAGGCTCAAGGTTGACTCAGCCTTCCATTCTTCCGAGGTGGGTAAAATGAGGACCCAAAATTGTTGGGGGCAATATGCTGACTCTGTAAACCGCTTAGAGAGGGCTGGAAAGCGATATATAAGTCTAAGTGCTATAAAAAATAAAAAACCTCTCTTATTCTAGGATAGAGAATTTCATAAAAGCCCTGATGTAGCCATGTGCAAGTCCCATGTACTTGGTAGGAAGCAAGCAACAAGGTGAGGATTGACATCCTTATAGTAATATTCCTTCCTTTGACTGCTACAATTCTAATGTTGATAGATGGAATCATCTCGTTGGACTGAATGGAGATACTTTCAGGGGCAGTCATAGGATCAGAGTACTGACCAGAGTTAGACGTGCCTGGTACATGCTCCAAGATTAACATACTCTTCCAATTTCTTCAGCTTTTGCAGAGGAATGAGGTAGCAAATTTTACAGTTGTACTCATAAGTTTACATACCCTGGCAGAATTTATGATTTTCTGGCCATTTTTCAGAGAATATGAATGATAACACGAAAACCTTTATTTCACTCATAGTCAGCGTTTGGCTGAAGCCATTTATTATCAATCAACTGTGTTTACTTTTTCAATCATAATGACAACAGAAACGACCCAAATGACCCTGATCAAAAGTTTACATACCCTGGTGATTGTGGTCTGATAACATGCACACAGGTTGACACACAAGGGTGTGAATGGCTATTAAAGGTAACTATCCTCTCCTGTGATCTGTTTGCATGTAATTAGCGTGTGTGTATAAAAGGTCAACGAGTTTCTGGCCGCCTGACAGACCCTTGCATCCTTCATCTAGTACTGCACTGAGGTTTCTGGATTCTGAGTCATGGGGAAAGCAAAAGAATTGTCAAAGAATCTGCGGGAAAAGGTAATTGAACTGAATAAAACAGGAAAGGGATATAAAACGATATCCAAGGAATTGAGAATGCCAATCAGCAGTGTTCAAACTCTAATCATGAAGTGGAAAATGAGGGGTTCTGTTGAAACCAAACCCCAGTCAGGTAGACCAACTAAACTTTCAGCCACAACTGCCAGGAATATTGTTAGGATGCAAAGAAAAACCCACAAATAACTTCAGGTGAAATACAGGACTCTCTGAAAACATGTGGTGTGGCTGTTGAAAGATGCACAATAAGGAGGTACTTGAAGAAAGATTGGCTGCATGGTCGAGTCGCCAGAAGAAAGCCATTACTACGCAAATGCCACAAAGTATCCCGCTTACAATACGCCAAACAGCACAGAGACAAGCCTCAAGCCTTCTGGCACAAAGTCATTTGGAGTGATGAGACCAAAATTGAGCTTTTCGGACACAACCATAAATGCTACATTTGGAGAGGAGTCAACAAGGCTTATGATGAAAAGTACACCATTCCTACTGTGAAACATGGAGGTGGATCACTGATGTTTTGGGGATATGTGAGCTACAAAGGCACAGGACATTTGGTCAGAACTGATGGCACGATGAATGCAGTATGTTATCAAAAGATACTGGAGGACAATTTGCATTCATCAGCCCGGAAGCTGCACATGGGACGTACTTGGACATTCCAACATGGCAATGATCCTAAACACAAGGCCAAGTCGATCTGTCATTGGCTACAGCAGAATAAAGTGAAGGTTCTGGAGTGGCCATCTCAATCTCTTGACCTCAATATCATTGAGCCACTTTGGGGAGATCTCAAACGTGCAGTTCATGCAAGACAGCCCAAGAATTTACAGGACCTGGAGGCTTTTTGCCAGGAAGAATGGGCAGCTTTACCATCTGAGAAGATGAAGAGCCTCATCCACACATACCACAAAAGACTTCAAGCTGTCATTGATGTTAAAGGGGGCAATACACCGTATTAAGAACTTGTGATTAGGGTCATCTGGGTAGTTTCTGTTGTCATGATTGAAAAAGAGTAAACACAGTTGATTGATAATAAATGGCTTCAGCCAAACATTAACTATGAGTGAAAGAAAGGTTTTTGTGTTATCATTATATTCTCTGAAAAATGGCCAAGAAATCATAAATTCTGCCAGGGTATGTAAACTTATGAGCACAACTGTATATGGGAAATTAGGAAGGTGGGAGATGCCCCCAAATATATTCAAATGCATATCACAGACCCATCAGGCCTTTTGGCCTTGAACTCCTACTTACTGCTTCCACCTCCTTCAGCACTTTGTGTTTGATGGTGAGATCTTCAAAGACAGCTTCAATGATCATGTCAGTTTTCTTAAAGTCCTTGTAATCCAGCTGTCCCGTGAGGTCACTTAGGAGCATATCCCTCTCAAATGACGTCAAACTCTTCTTTTTCACTTTATCATTCAAGCTGAGAAAATTATTAGGGTGGGGACAGTGGAAGTATTGAAAATAAGCTGTTGGGTACGGTATAGTTGTGAAGAAGTTGTTCATATTCATCCTTTTTTTATATATACTGAAGAAAGCTTGTCTTAAGCTTTGAAGGATCTTTCAAACGCTAAGTAAAAGCAACTATTATTTTAGAAGCAGATGTCTTTTTAACTTTAGGTTTTATTATTTTTAAGCACTTCTAAAATATTGTTTTAGTTTTTTTGTTTTAATTCTGAAATCTATTCCTTTACTGTAAATTTTTCACAGCCAACCTGGAAATACATATACTGATCAACAGACAACAAAACAAAAAAGCAAAACTAAACAACACAGACTTTGAGGGCTAATAGTGCATTTATAAATAGTATTGTTTCCAAACAGTTTGCCAAATGCGAATACTGATTTTGGATACCTTCCAGAGGAGGAGGAGGAGGAGGAGGAGGAGGAGGAGGAGGAGGAGGAGGAGGAGGAGGAGGAGGAGGAAGAAGAAGAAGAAGAAGAAGAAGAAGAAGAAGAAGAAGAAGAAGAAGAAGAAGAAGAAGAAGAAGAAGAAGAAGATGATACTTGTCAAAATAAATATACTTAAGTAAAATGGACTTTGGGAGAGATACTACACTGATTTTTTTAAAAAAAACCTGTAAGATGACCACTGCAGTTTATGACAAGAATGTGTCATTGTTTTCAAATTTTTCTGTCAACTGATAATTTATTACCAGAGTAGATCTCTCCAAGCCTAAACAAATCTAGAAAAAGAGATGATTCTTTAAGTAACTGAGAAAGTATAATAGCTTTTCAGCAATGCCAGCAGCTTTTAAAGCTTCATTATTCTGTTTTATTTATTTAGAAAATTTATATGAATGCCCAAATTAGTTGCAGTGACTCTGGGCAGCTTGCAGAAGTAAAACTATTGAATTAGAATTAGAACAACAGAGTTGAAAGTTGGACCTTGGAGATCTTCTAGTCCAACCCCCTGCTTAGACAGGAAACCCTATTCTATTTCATACAAATAGCTGTCCAATCTCTTCTTAAAAACTTCCAGTGTTGGAGCATTCACAACTTCTGGAGGCAAGTTGTTCCATTGTTCTAACTGTAAGGAAGTTTCTCCTTAGTTCTAAGTTGCTTCTCTCCTTGATTAGTTTCCACCCATTGCTTCTTGTCCCGCCCTCAGGTGCTTTGGAGAATAGCCTGACTCCTTCTTCTTTGTGGCAGCCTCTGAGATATTGGAATACTGCTATCATGTCTCCCCTAGTCCTTCTTTTATTGGGAAAGAGTTGGGCACAAAGATACTGTATTCCAACATAAGAAATGCTGGAAGGAAAGGACATTGTTGGAGTCATACCTGCTATTCTGATAAGTTTCTTCAGCCTACATTTATGACATGAAAAGCTTTTGAAGAGCAAAAAGATAAAAAAAAAATTTGCTTATTACTGCTTCAAAAATGACAAATACTGACAATTCAGGGCTGACATTACTGCAGGAGTCCAAACTCTCCAGATTGCAAATACACTAGATGTTAGATCCGAAGTGAACATACCCTTTATAGACCTGCTGCTGTCCCCTGCTCAAGCCATCCAGAGTGGTGTCCTTCATTATGATCTTAAGTCCCTTTTCCACAGAAACCTGAGCAATTCCTGCACCCATCAAACCTGCTCCCAGAATAGCAAGATTCCTGCACAAAAAGTTCATAAAAAAAAGTTCATAAAAAAAAGAACAAATTCAGTATAATTTACAGTATAAATAATTCACATTTAAAATTCCTCCTTTTTAATAATGCTGGAAAAGTAATCAAATAATTAAAATGATGCTGAATAATTTACTGCCGTATTTTTCGGAGTATAAGACACACCTTAGTTTTTGGGGAGGAAAATAAGAAAAAAGCTGATTGGCAGGTGGATCGGCCTCCCAGAATACCCCCAATCAGCTGTTCCCAGAGGTGAATTTTAGCAACAGGTTCCTGGGTTGTGAGCTCTGTGCCTTGCTCTTTTTTTCAGCCTCTGAAACTTCTGAAACTCTGTTTCAGAAAAAACTTTTTTCCCTGCCTCTGAAAGCCTCCGAAACAACTTCAGAAAAAAAAAGCCTCTGAAGCTCTGTTAGGGGGCTTCTTTTCTGAAGCTTCGTTTCTGATGCTTTTTTCAGCTTCTGAAACCTCCGTTTGAGAAGCTGGGTGGGGCTACATTCGGAGTATAAGACGCACCCAGATTCTCACCCTCTTTTTTGGGGGGGGAAAAGGTGCGTCTTATACTCCGAAAAATACGGTAGTTAAAAAGCATTAAAAGCCTTAGCTCACTGGTCACTTCTGCTTCAAGCTAGGCCAATGTAATTTTTGGAGCCCAGAATCCTACTGAATTTAACAAGTGTATATTTATATAAATATTTGGGAGAAATGTTTATCTATAAACTGCAATAATGCATTTCAAGTTACATTAAAAAAGAATCAACAGAAATTAAGATCTTTATTAGTTGCCTGAATGTTGACATTTTCAATGCAGTTAGGATATAAACTTCCATTTTCCCTGCTTTGCAGTGGATAAACTGACTGTATAGAAAGCTCTGCGCATAGTTCTGCCAGGAGTCTGACTTTGCCTATGCATGCAAAGCCCGATCTGAAGCAAAGCAGGACAACTAACTTTCTGCCTTACAGGACAAGCAGGAAAAATGGGAGGTTTTGGCTTAGCTAGAATGCATTCAACAATTTCAGAGCCAGTCCTCTCAAACTAGATTGAAATGGCTAAGTGACATTCCTGCCCTTTGAATTGGCCTGCATGTTATTAATGAAAACCATCTAATCTTTTACATTCAAACAAACAGAATTGTTCTAGCCAGCACACCTGAAGGCTGTTCAAATAGTTGAACTTACTTGACTGGTTGCTTGGGCTCCCCAAACTTGTTCTTCTTGCACTGCACCTGACCATGGTAGAGCCCCATTAAGGCCTTGCATTCAGGAGTCATCCCAAGTTCCCCAAATTTCTGCAAGAGGTGGGGATGGAAGAAGTGGAGAGAAAATGAAAAAGAAACATTCAGAGGAACTGCCATAGAATTATAATACTATCCCGAAGTAACAACGAAGGGTAAACAAGCACTCTAGAAGGGCACATCAGAAGACCAGATACAAATTAACATTAGTGGGGGCCACGATGTTGTCACAGGGGGTCCATGAAGGCTTGAAAAAATGTTATGATTTAGATCGTGAGTTAAGTCTTGGTGCTCCAAAGCCTTGGTCTATAGCCACAAAAGGTATTTAAAAGGGTCAGTGGTGAAGAAAACTGCTGTTGTGCATGGCATTTCCCTCTAAACTTGCTGATTTTTCATCTGGCTTAGTTTAGGAATTACACTTCTTCTAACTGGTGATGATAGTGTTTAACATACTTTTGGTGTTAAATCCATGTAAAGAGCAATAATGCAGCAATACATGCGTCTTTAATCAATAATATAAGCACTTTTAGCAAGCTTTCCAGACAAAAGCTTATCATAGGATCATAGCTTATGTTACAAAAACTGGATCATCACAATAACTGGTGATGGTTTGAAAGCAACTGAACAAGTGGAACATACAGTGTTGCACTCCAAAAAACCGAATTGTAATTTTTTTTAATAAGACAGCAGGCACTTTGCCTCAAAGTTTTTTAAAGTGCTCCCTTATCTTGGCATTACTTATGTTATTGTTAGGATTTTGTTCAGTGAGCTACTGAAAAGAGATTTTTCTTACAAAATAAAAGACTGGATCACACATTCTATCTCATTCTGGCTTGTAGGGCTGAAGACTAGCTTCTTTTTTGAAATAAAGATGGAAAATTGGAAATTATGGCTAATCCGAGAGAGCAACTATCACTCAATGTGCCTGACTACTGGAGAAAACCTGCAACAAAACAGCACTGAAAACTCAAGAAGGATATTGCTAAGGCTGCAAAATAAAGACTTTAGAGAGCAGCTGACAAGTTACCTCTGAAAATTATATTGAGAACGCTACTGCTCCAATAAGAAAGATTCTCATACATCCCCAATGCTATCTATTTTTTATTATCTGATAGTATCTTTTTCTCTCTTAGCATAAAGAATGCTGAGGAGGTGGGAAATTAAGGGCTTTTGAGATGTCTTGACTGAGTAGTTATAAACTTGGCATTGGCAACCTTCAGTCTCAAAAGACTATGATATCGTGCTCTGGAAAGAGGTCCTAAAACAGCATCTGGTGTGACTAAAAAGGCCAATTCGAGAGTGGCAATCCCTTCCACACTGAGGGCAGATACATTCTGTCCCCTGCCCAGTCCCCAGATTTCCCTGGTTCTGGGACTGTCTCTTTGCCTCAGCCTGCCGAACAAGTGTCTCTTCGAATTGGAGAAGGCCATGCTGCGTCTTTAGCCTCCAAGCTGAACGACCAGAGGCCTCTAGTTATAAACTAGAGGCATGAGAAGCTGCAGAGAATATCCAGGTAATGATAAGAAGATAATTATAACAAAAATGGCAAGTCGTGATCAAATTTTGGAAGATGTACCAACTGTTTATCTAGTTCTACTAGTACTAAGACATGAAACGGGATCAAGGCAAAAGTCACTACCAGCCTGTCACCTATTTAAGCCAATCATCTTTTAAGAATCATGTGAAACTTTTTAGAAGTGGATCAAAGATTCTTTACCTGGGATTCCAGAAGGTAGCCAGCTTCATTGCCTTTTTCTAGGCCAGTCTTCACTACCTAAACCAACCCAAAAAAAATGTTAAAGTATGTTTAGCCCATATTGTTGACAATAACAGATAAAACATTAAATACAGTATTAAAAATAGTTACGAGAAAAAGGACACAACAAAAGCCATTTCACTTTTCAAGTGTTGGAGGATGTGTTGCCTATCCTTCTGGCTCTCCCCAGATCTTGCAACTGAGTTTTTTTTTTTTTTACCACCTTGGCAGAAAAGATTCTAGCACAGAAAGTAGAAACTTTGGAGAACGCAAAGAAATCTCATGTTTCTGAAACCAGTAACATCTCAGTGAAACAATGTGTCCAGGTTTTATTTTGCAATAGAGCTTTCAGAGAGGATCCCAAACCTGCAACCTAGCTTTTGCAACTTTGTGCCTCCAAAGATAAAGTACTATGTATTGAGAATACTGGGAATTGTAATCCAACATATATAGCCTGCTGTAACTTAAAATAAGTAACAAAAATCAAAATTGGGAGGGATTCAATCATGTTTGCACTAGGTTTTTCAGTTATGGAACAAGATAGAACAATTCTTCCTTTCCCTTGTAACCTCCATGCATCCTTAAAATCTTCACCTGAGACTTCCCAACTTTCCAAGGCAGATTTTGAAGACATGCAGGAAAACCAAAGGTGAAGAAACAGACTTTCCAACATTGCATTCCACCCAACAGTATTCCATTTGATCAGAAAATTCCAAAACTCCCTCTTGCTACTGAGATGTTAAAGTTTTTTTTCCCTCCCTATACTTTGTCCCCAAATTGCTTCGTCAATAAATACGGAACAAAACAACCTCCCAAATTCGATGTATGGCAGGTGACAGTCATGCCTAGGAGAACTTTTACATAATTCCATGTGGTATTCCAGTTGCGCCCTTTCCTGGATTGTGAGGCCCTGCACACAGGTCACTCCTGACCTGGTCATTTGGATCACTGCAATGCGTGCTTGAAGAATATTCAGAAGCTGAAAACAGGTACAGAGCGTAATGGTGTAGACAATTCTGGGGGACCCTCAGGTGAAACATGTGACACAACTGTTGCGTGAGCTGCATTCGCTGCTGTTTTGCTTCTGGGCCCAATTCAAGGTGATGGTTGTCACCTTTAAAGCCCTTTATGGCATGGGTAAAGGGTATTTGAGGAACTGTCTCACCTCATGGAACTAACCCACCCCAATTGTTCCAGTGGAAAAAATCCACTTTGGATTCCATTGGCTAAAGAATTTTGGCTAGCAGGGTCCTGGACAAGAGCCCACATTCTGGTATATTTTCCTTTTGGAGGTGAGGTCTGCCTCCACACTCCTGACCTTCTGGAAGAAACCTAAAAATGTGGCTTTGCTGCTTGGACTGGGGTCCCAACAGGGCCTGCTATGTTGGGGGATAGCTGACAGGTTAGAGAACATGACTCACTCCCCAAGTCGCCCATCATCTCCATTTTTAACCTTTAACTTCTCCATTCAATTCTTTTAATTGCTTTTTAGCACATTTTAATTTTTAATTAACTTGTAAGCCACCTAAAGCCACTGTATTAGTGAAATGGGCAGCATAAGAATTTAATGAATAAATAATGTATTCAGATCAATTAAATGCATAAATATAATAAATAGCAACAAATAGTACCCAGTAAAACTAGGAAGGAGAAAAAAAATGAAGAATATTAAACAAAGTAAAGCAAGCAGCAAATAGAATTCAAAGTCTAAAACAATGTTTTAAATACCCATTAAAATAAAAAGATCTTTTATCTTTTTGCAAAAACTACATTCCTAGGTAACAGATAAGCCACTTCAAAAGGACTCTTCTTGTAGAGCCATTGACTCCGAGAGAAACATAAGCTGCATTCTTTGAAGTATCACTTTCCATCAAAGAGCAGTTTTACAAATTCAGTCAGTGAGTACACCAATATGGTCTTTCAGTTTATATTTACTAATGTTTATGGAATTAAGTGAAACAGTTGTGAGGGACAATTTCAGAGATGCCAAAATAGCATGAACGTTCTGCAAAAGCTAAAAAACGTTTAGCCAGCCCTTCTAAAATGAAAATCTTTTGCTCCTCCAGGTAGAGGTCTCCTGACCTATCCTATGGTAGAAAGCTTGTTAAATACTGAAGGACTATGACACAGAAACTGCAAAGTGTTTGGCTTTCAGGTAACTGATGTATTTATAAATAGCTTCCTTGAACCAAAGTCGGGTTCCAAGTCATCCTGGCCAGTCCCTGCCCCAAAAACAAGATCCAATATGCCACAAATCTTATTCTAAAGTCGATAACATTCAAAGCTGAAAACAAATGAGCAGAATCTACATATGTACATAAACACGCGCTACCTAACTTTGCAAGCCTGGGTGGCAAAAAGCCCCAAAAGCCACTGAAGAAACCTGAATTACCTCAATGATGCTCAAGGGTGCAGGATAAAGTCCTTTGGTTTGCTTCTGCACTTTTTTTTCTACTGTTTTGTATACTTGTTGCCTTATAAAGGGAATTGTCAAGGCATAATCCGTCACTTCTGTAAGACAAAGCAGTTCAGTGACAAACTACTCTGGGCTAATTTGGCCTGTGGGCCGAAGGAACCCCAAGATTTCAAGAAGAACAAAGCCAGGGCATCTTTTTCCAAGAATCAAAACAAAACTACTTTAGCTGGTAGTGTTGTGCCCACTCACTCTGAATCAGCCCTTTGTCAACCTTTCGAGTAATTGTTTTGTTGGCTAATCCTTGGGCAAATGTAATGGCCACCTCTTCCAGATATTCCATGGTCCGTTCCTCAGGGCTCTTGATACCTGGACCTGCAAATGCAACAAAATTAATAGCCTGCCGATCTTGATAACAGAAAGAACAACCTCCAGTATCACAAGAATCCTGTTAACAGAATAACAGAGTTGGAAGAGACTTTGGAGGTCTTCTAGTCCAATCCCCTGATCAGGCAGGAAACCTTATACCACTTCAGACAAATGGTTGCCCAACCTCTTCTTAAAAACTTCCAGTGTTGGAGCACCCACAACCGTTGAAGCTCCCACTCTTATCCCTCCTCCAAAATCCATATGTTGCACCACTAATTTCTATTACATTGTAAGCCCATAGGCAGAGATGAATTGTCACTGATGGAATAATTGGCTTTTGACTGGGAGCTGCCCAGAGTTGGTTAAAAGATGGGAATCTGTATAAATGTTTTAAATCAACAAAATAATTACTTCAAGCAAAGAGTTCAATTGGCCCACTCTTTCTTCATTTTCCCCTTGGCTCAATAAGCTTCCTTGTTCTCACATTGTAGAACATCCTATAAATTTATAACTTGCCTCCATTCTTTAAATCCTAGGCCCAGCGTTCCCTCCCTTCATTTCAATAATATCCCCTTCTCATAATATTCTGTTCTGCAAGGTGAATTTGAGGCAAAAACTGCGGGTGGAAAGATCACAATCTAACCTAGTGGATCCACCAGCTGGTCTACTAGTCCCATTTTTTTTGCTCTGTCAGCACGAATATTTCTTCCAGTCAACATCATGTCAAAGGCAGCAGGAATTCCTACCTGAAATACAGAAATAGGGATTTCACATATCCAAAAAGGGGGCACAGGAAAGAAAACTGGGTCTTTATCAAAGAGATAATCTCACCATTTTTGGCAATCTCTGTGTGCCTCCTGCCCCTGGAAGCAACCCCAGCAACATCTCAGGAGTCCCCAGGACTGTCTTTTTATCCTTAGTGGCTATTCTGTATTGGCAAGCGATGGCAACCTGAAGAGTCAGAAAGTACAATTACAACTCATTTTCCCCTAAACACACTCCAGGGTCCAACAATTGTTTTATATGAACTTTATTCTCTATTATTTATTTTCCTCACAATAATAACTCTATGAGGTGGGTTGGGCCGAGAGAGAATGATTGGCTCAAAATCACTCAGACAGTTTTTTTCATGTCTAGAACTCACATTTACCGGATTTCTAGCTTGATGCCTTAACCACTAGACCAATCTACTTCTGTTTATACTGGAATCCTCATTTTCTGAAACAATCCTTTCTTTCTTTCTTTCTTTCTTTCTTTCTTTCTTTCTTTCTTTCTTTCTTTCTTTCTTTCTTTCTTTCTATGTTTCTTCTTTCTTTCTTTCTTTCTTTCTTTCTTTCTTTCTTAGATTTATATAGCTGCCTATTTGCCCATGGCGACTCAAGGCGGAATATAAAAAACCACATTTAAAAAACTAAAACTCAAAGAAAATCAAATAAATGACCCACACCTCCCACCTCAGCGACAGCTGATCACATGAGCCATTTAGTGGGCTCCATTCTGTTCTGGGTTCCCCAGGCCTGCTGGCAGAACTAGGTCTTCAGCGCCTTCCGGAAGAGTGTTATAGTGGGGGCCGTTCTAATCTCTGGGGGAATGATGTTCCAGAGAGAGGGAGCCACCACAGAGAAGGCCCTTCTTCTGGGTCCCACCAGGTGTATCTCCTTCGGGGATGGGACCCACAGCATTCCCTGCCTCCCTAATCTAATAGGTCAAGTAGATGTGACCAGCAGGAGACGGTCCCTCAGATAACCTGGTCCCAAGCCATGAAGGGCTTTAAAGGTGACAACCAGCCCCTTGAATTGCACCCAGAAGCAAATCGGCAGCCAATGCAGCTCTTGCAGGAGAGGTGATATATGTGTACACTGGGGTCTGCACAAAATCGTGTGGGCCACTGCATTTTGCTCCAACTGGAGCTTCCGGATGTTCTTCAAGAGCAGCCCCATGTAGAGCATGTTGCAATAGTCAAGACGGGAAGTAACTAAGGCATAAGTGACTGTGCTACTCATTGTACTACTCATTGTACTACTGTGCTACTCATTGAGGGATTGCCAGTCCAGGAAAGGGCGTTAACTGGCGCAAAACTCGCAGTTGCACGAAGGCCCTCCTGAGAGCAGAAGTCATGAGTCCAGGAGAGCCCCCGGATTACACACAGGGTCTGTTTGGGATAGTGCCACCCCATCCAAGACCAAGATGGCAATTCTCCCTGAGCCAACAAACCCCAAACCCAGAGCCACTTGGTCTTGCCAGGGTTTAGTTTCAACCCGTTGCTCCCCATCCAACCCCTAACAGCCTCCGGGCACTGCAAGAGGAAGAGAAAGAGTTATTGTTAATAACTCTTCTTGAGGTTGCTCCATAGATTTTTCTAATCAAATGTTTCGCAGAATTAGCTAGCTGGAATGTTTATTAATCTGTTTTTATTGTATTTAGGTCCTTTTTGACTTCTCTTATGGAAGCCTTTCCTCATACCTCTAGTCCTCCTCCAAAGCAGGAACCACTGATTGCAGCAACAATGGGTTTGGGTGACTTTTCAAGGCTGTGCAACATCTTCTGTCCTTCCTGAGATAGTTCAGTTATTTCTTGGCTGGACCCACAAGCTTCAATCATGCTACAGTGTGAAACCAAACAAGCAAGAGAAAGCCAGATGAATGGTGGCTAGTGAAGAGAATGATATTTACTTCATATCTATGAAAAAGCAATTTGAAGGGTTTTTTTCTCAAGTGACCCAAAGTTGCCTTGTTTTCTTTGTGAATACTGTTTTAAGCTAATGTGAGATAAAATCTTTCTCAACTTCATCTAATTCTTTAAGGAGCTTCATTTCATTTTTGCTGGGTGCTAGTATTTACTTTGGAAAAGAAAATGTTTCTCTACTAAGCAAGAAAACAGTTGCCTACTATCTTGACTTTCTTCTGGAAAGTAGTCTGATTCGGCTACTATCAAATTACTGATTTGGCAATTTCACATTTTTTATATTGGAAACTTTACTTCTCAATCCCCAAAATGGCTGGATTGGTACATTTTTGGGGGGGAAAAGTGTTTCTTCAGAAAAATACATCCCTGAATTTCTGAGTTTTATACACTTTTACAAAAGGACAGGAATTTTGTTTTACAATAAAACACATGTTAATGCCTTCATCTTCTTTCACTGAATTTAGAAGTCACCAACCATTTACAACTGGGAAGGAGCCATCCTAATGATTTGCTCCCTCTGTTATTCCAATTTCTTTCCAGCAGGGGGCAGAGGATTTTAAGCGCACTGTCTTCTTGTCCTCTGATGTTTGTAGATAAATTGCAAAGCAAACTGATTTCTATTTTGTGGTACAGCATGCTCGGGAAAGAAGCAGTAAATCTTTGTGGTATAATCTCTCAGGCAAAATATGTAAAAGGTACATATATTACGAATGTTAAAATAACTTAAATATAGTAAGAGGCCAATAGGGGTGACCACTTACGTATCATTATTTTTAAAACAAAAGAACAGTATCTCCAGTTATCTAGCAGGGATTCCCCTCCATAGAACTTACTTGATGTCTGCCCCTGCAATAAAACAACCAGGCTTCCCTGAGATAAGGACTGCACTTCTGACAGCATCATTGTCCCATACTTCTTTCATTATATCTAAGAACTCAGCTTGCATTTCCTTGGACAATGTGTTTACCTATAACATAGAAATAGGTACATTAAAACCACGGCAGAAAGTTCAGTATTAGATGGAGACATCCTTTGCCTTTCTTCCCACCTGAAACTGGCAATCTCTCAAAAGAGCCAATGCTCACAGAGGCTACAATATTTAACAATTAAGCACAATTAAACACAAATGTTCCATGCTTTTCAAGATACTTTTAAACAGTAATGTTTAACATACATTTAAAATGCAGGGACAAAATCTTGAAGAATTGAACTCCATTATCTTTGATATGATTTTATTATGGTATGATTTTGTCATAGCTAACATGGGATGCTTGCAATGTTTGATTGCAATAAGAAAAGCTGCCAAAAATTAAGCTCAGAGGGCAGAAGCAGTAAAAAAAAAAGACACACTTTCTCAATCCTATAAGATAAACTGATGAGACCTTGCTAAGTTGGTTAATTTTGGATGGAGAAGTTTTCTGCTTTGAAAAGTACAAAATGCCTGGTAGCAGTTTCTGGGAGGAATACAATGTCAGTTCATGTTCTTGTCATAATTCAGAAGTTACATATTTTCTTCCCCAACTTGGCTTGAGTGTTTTTGTGAAATGCAGCTGCCATTGAATCATTGTGAATGATGCTAAAGGATCATTCTGTGATAATCTTCTAGCTTAGGAAGATCATTTTTATAGGTTTCATCCATTACAAAAAGCAACGGATAGAAACATATCAAGGAGAGATCCAACCTAAAACTAAGGAAAAATTTTCTGTCAGTGAGAACAATTAATCAGTGGAACCATTTTACTCCTGGAGGTTATGGGTGCTCCATCATCACCAGAAGTTTTTAAGAAGAGATTGGACAGCCATTTCTCTGAAATGGTATAGGGCAGTGGTGGGCTGCTACCGGTTCGCCCTGAATTGGGCGAACTAGTGGCGGCAGCGGGAGGCTCCGCCCAGACATTTCTGTGCATGTGCAGAAGCACTGTGCACAAGTGTCCATGAACGAACCGGTAGCGATGGGTTTTGAAACCCGCCCCTGATATAGGGTCTCCTGCTAGAGCAAGGGGTTGGACTAGAAGACCTCCAAGGTCCCTTCCAACTCAGTTAATCTGTTAATCTGTTATTACTTGAGCGCACCCACTCTGCCCAAATGCACCAGATGGGCAGAAACAATTGGAGATAGGTGGTCCCTCCAGTAACCAGGCCTTGTGTCATGTTGAGGTTGATAGATAACAACCAGCATGTTGAACTACACTCAGAAGCCAATTGACATCCAATGCAGCTCAGGCAACACCAATGACAATTGAGATTAACAAGAGTTTATTCCCATTTATTGTTTGTGCCATTGGAGCTGAACCAGCTGTAGCTGCTGAATGAATTGATTAAAAAAAGATCATTTAGATCAGATATACTGAGTTCACCGTGCCACCCACAAAAATGTAGTTCTGCTGTGGAGGCTAGTAACTAGCCTCCCCTTTTGTTCAAAATTTATGTAAAGCCGCTGGGAGAGATCATCCGTGGTTTCGGGGTGAAGTACCATCAGTATGCTGACGATACCCAGCTGTACATCTCCATCCCGGACCACCCCAACGATGCCCTTGAAGTGATGTCCCGGTGCCTGGAGGCCGTACGGATCTGGATGGGGAGAAACAGGCTCAGGCTCAACCCATCCAAGACTGAGTGGCTGTGGTTTCCAACGTCCCGATATAGTCAGCTGGTGCCATTGCTGACTATTGGGGGCGAATCATTGGCCCCCACGGAAAGGGCTCGCAACTTGGGCGTCCTCCTGGATTCATGGCTGTCCTTAGAAGAGCACTTGATGGCCGTGACCGGGAGGATTTTTCATCAGGTTCGCCTGATCCACCAGTTGCGTCCCTTTCTAGATCGGGACTCTCTATACTCAGTCACTCACACCCTCGTCACCTCTCATCTGGACTATTGTAACGCTCTCTACATGGGGCTCCCCTTGAGGTGGACTCGGAGGCTCCAACTGGCGCAGAGTGCGGCCGCGCGGGTGGTTATGGGAGCAACATGGAGTTCCCATGTAACACCTCTCCTGCGCGAGCTGCACTGGCTCCCGGTGGTCTTCCGAGTGCGCTTCAAAGTTCTGGTTATCACCTTTAAAGCACTCCATGGCTTAGGACGTGGTTATCTATGGGACCGCCTGCTACCACCAATAGCCTCCCACCGGCCAGTACGCTCCCATAGAGAGGGGCTCCTCAGGGTGCCGTTGGCCAAACAATGTCGACTGGCGGCCCCTAGGGGTAGAGCCTTCTCTGTGGGGGCACCTACGATCTGGAACGAGCTCCCCGTGGAGATACGGAGGATCCCGGATCTGCGCACCTTCCGTCGCGGGCTTAAGACTTTCCTATTCCATCAAGCTGGCCTGGCCTAAATCTTCTCCCCTTTTTAAATGTAAATTTTTAAATGTAAATTTTAATTTGTTTTAAATTATGGGGTATTTTAAATTCAGCCAAATTATTTAATTCGTTTTTAATTCATTTTAAATTTTTTGTATTTATGTGTTTTATCTCGTGGCTGTTCACCGCCCTGAGTCCTTCGGGAGAAGGGTGGTATAGAAATTTAATAAAATAAATAAATAAAATAAACTGATGCTGAAACTGGACTCTATGCAATACAGACCTGGGTTGAAACCACACCCAAGCCTTACAACTAATCTTTATTTTATAACGGTTCTTATTGTCATTACTATATTAGACCCTGGCACCTTCTTTTTTTCCATTTCTGGAAAGTTCCTACCTCTTGTTTAGCTCTCCAAGTCCCCAACCTCCACTTTCAAATTTTCTGTATAAGATCTTCCTTCATCATCCTTTCTTCATTGTATTCTAGATATCTGTATTTTTGCCAGGTCTAAATGAATTTCACCAAGTGAAAAGCAATTGGAAAAACTTACCTTGGAATTAGGGGAGTTAAAACGAACAACAGCAACATCTTCTTTGATCTCATAATTAACATGGGTTCTAGCTAAGATAGAAAAGAGGCATGAGATGCATGTATTATTCTACACCCTAATATTCAACAGAGGAGGAAAAAAATGTTTAAAATTATATAATGCCACTAATAGTTAGCAAAAATAAGTAAATATTTCAGATCCTGTGGGAAACAAAGATATCAACTCTCATTGACAGGAGGGCAGTTTTTCAACATAATGAGATGAACAAAAGGTCTTAATGAGATACCCTTTGGGCTTATAATAGTCATTCTCATAACTTTCACTGTTCTATATGGTGAGGCAATATTCCCCAGTCTAATTCCCTTCCAGATGTGTAGCTATAATTTCCATCCTTTTCAATAGTTATCACCCAACACACCTGGGAAGCACAGCTAAGTGATTAGCTGATATGTGTCTTAATTACTGTTGCTGTTCCAAGTTTCAGACTTGTTTTTGCAAGTGCTTCCTATGCATGTAACTTTATGAACAAACCCAATATTCGGCCTCCAGCATTTATAAGGCAAAAAGAAACATGTTACATAGAAAACAAATTCTTTCTAATATGAAATGAAAGTTCCCACACCCCCGTTTCTCCCAGTACGCTAGTGTTGTCTACATCTTTATTAATCCCGCGTGTTGCTTTACAGTTTCCTTCTCATTATTTTTTAATTGCTACATGTACAAAAACTTCTGAACAGATTAAAACATTGTGCAAAAAATTGACCAAGAGTCACCTCTATGTAATTTCATTCCATCAGTCAAAATTCCAGCTTATACCCATCAATCCCCACCAAGAAAGTATTTATACTTACATTTAACAGCAGGGGAAGTGCTGAGGTTTCGGCAAGCATAATCTGGAAGAGATTTCAGGAGTTACACAGGGCCAAAAAATTATTTTAAATCCTCATGAGCAAATATTTAAACATCTGGGCATTCCAAAGAAGCATCATATTTTTTTAAAAAAGCATTGAATGCCTCCTGCAAAATAGATACTTGTACAGATAGTCCTTGACCTATGACCACAGTTGGGACAGAAATCTCACTGAGTGAAGATCTCACTGAAATGGCACATGACCACAAACTAGCTCTCCCAGTTGCAGTTGTTAAGCAACTGCACAGGTTGTTTAACAGATCGACTTTCCCTATTCCACTATGCCAAGAAGGCCAGGACCCTCTTCCTGCTCTACTGCATCCAGGAGGCCCAGCCTATCTCCCAGTCCCTACTGGGCCCAGACCTTCTCCCTGCTCCACCATGCACAGGTCCACTTACCTTTGCCTTTTTCTGCAAGCAGGCCTCATTCTTACCTTCCAAATTATTATGAAAATGATTGCATTTGTTAGCTTTCCCAACTAAAAAGCTAGCAAGCATGATCATTCTGAAGGCTAAAAATATTATAGGCCTCAGGATGGTGTTCACTAGTTTTCCTGCGTTCTTCCTGTGCCAGGCTCCAGAAACACTGCTTGGATCTTCAGGATCAGAGACCTGTTACTGCAGCCTAGCGGAGGGACTGAGCTCTCCTCTGTGTGTGGAAGAGAACACCTCTGCTGCGTTGCAGAAAGAGATTGCATTTCTGCAATCAGTGGAGGGACTGAGTTCTACCGGGCAAGCAGCTCTTTCAGCCAACCTCCTAGAGCAGTGGTTCTCAACCTTCCTAATGCCACGACCCTCTAATACAGTTCCTCATGTTGTGGTGACCCCCAACCATAAAATTATTCCTAAAACATATTGAAAATATGTGTTTTCCTATGGTCTTAGGCGACCCCTGTGAAAGGGTCGTTCGACCCCCAAAGGGGTCGCGACCCAGAGGTTGAGAACCACTGTCCTAGAGATAAAAGGAAGTCCTCCTGGCAGATGGCAGCAACTCGAAATCTTTCCTGCTGGCTTCCCTCATGGACTTTCTGGGAAAGCTTACAGAGAAGATTGCAAACGATGACATGATTGTGGGGTGCTTGGCAACAAGTCGTAAGTGCAAACAGTTTGCAACAGGTCATGTATTTGGTGGGGGTAGCATGACATTTTACGATGGCTGGAAGTGTTTTAAGGGCCACAAAGCTCCCTTTCGGAGGCTATGTAACTTTGAACATGACCTGTTAAATGACCTGTTGTAAGTCAAGGCCTACCTGTAGTCCTTCTTTGCTGACTGCCTTGGATAACAACCATCCACAGCTATGACAGTGATGAAAAAGTAACTTTGAGACTAATGCCCTTATTTACAATCTTTGCACTCTCTCTCTCTCTCCCTCCTTCTTTCATTATTTGTAATGATATATACAAATGATCTGGAGAGATGATGGGAAGAGATGCTGCCTAGGGAACAATCAAACAAGGGGAGGGGAGCCCATAGCTGCTTAATGGTCAGATGGTTTCCCATTTTATGACTTTTTTTTGCCACAGTTGTTAAATGAATCACTGCAGTTGTTCAGTTAATAACATGGTTGTAAAAAGAATCTGGTTTTCCCATTGACTTTGCTTGTCAGAAAGTCACAAAAGGTGATCACATGACTCCAGGACATTGCAACCATCACAAACATGAGCCAGTTGCCAAGCATCCGCATTTTGATCACATAACCACAAGGATGCAGCAATGGTCATAAATGTGAAAAATGGTCATAAGTCACTTTTGTCAGTACTGTTGTAACTGCAGTCACTAAAGAAATGGCTGCAAGTCGGGGACTACCTGTATATTGTTGTTAAGACCTCAGACTTATGATGAGTTTTATGTGCTTTTGGCACCTGGGAGTGAAAAATTGGGTCCTCTGTACTTATTATGGCCATGCTGAATAGGGATGATGGGAGTTGTAATCCATCCTACTTGGGAGAACAATATGCATTATGTGCTGTCATCTCAGGTTAAATCAGTATATCCCGTCTTAGATCAATGACCTTTTAAGTGCTACCAAAAAAGCTCTTGGTGCAGTTCTGAGCTCTTCAGGGACATAAACACTGAATGGTATTTTGCTTAATATAATTTAATATAATTTAATATTATATTGAACAAATTCTGGCTGGCATGGCTTTTTGCTTTCTGTGAAAACATGGAAAAATCTTACATCCATGGAATCTGGTTAAATTAAAAAAAATAGCAATAAGAGAGTATGCAAAAACTGTCTGGAATGCAAAAAACAATGACCTCTTTTTTTTAAAAAAAAATAGCACTTTTAACATTTTATCACCTATGATTTTTTTGAAGTATGGCTTTCAAAGCATATTAACTCTGAAATAGGTGACTAACAAGAGACTAATTACTTTACCTATTGATACATTGAGCAAAAATGATATGAAAATATGTACTCAAAACGGGCTGGGGGGGATGTGCAAGTCCTAAACAAAAACGCAATGATTGATTTAAAAAACCTACACGTCCATACTGAAACATGCTATGCTTTGTAAGTCAATCACATGATCTCAGCTCAAAAGCTGGAAGGGTGCCCTGCCTTCCTGCTTACTTTTCAATAGGAGCAAACAGAAAGGAAAGGACCTTTCACCTACATTCCATCTTGTCCAGAAATGCAGGCAATGAAGAGCTGGGGTCATATGTTTGTCCCCACTACTATCTTCCTAACAAGTCTCTCTATGTTTGTCTTCTCTATCACAGTCAGCTCAGCAAGACAAGCATACAATATTTATCCAAAAGGAAGATGTACTTAAAGAGAACTGCTCCCCCCAAAATGGAACAGATAGAAAATTAACTATGAACACAGATTAAAATTCAACATAATACCTTGCTTTCCTACATTGTCCACTCAGCGTTGCCAGATCCCACTGAAACCAAGCCAGGAAAACTCACCCCCATCACATATAAATGTATGCATTTGACACACTTGCATGAGTATATATATTTGAGTTTGAGTTTACTTTATTGATTAGCCCTTGGGCTATATCAAAGTGCAGAGTTCCAGACACAAATTATTACTAAAATATGATAAAAACAATTTAAAATGGAATTATTTGTGTTTATATACACACATACATATACAAATTTCCCATTGTCAGTCTAATCATGTTTATTTGTACCACACATATTTTAATCTATATCTTTTCCATATAAGTAGTCAAGAGTCAATTTTTATTGTGGTAGCACAGAACGTGGTTAAATAATAAATGTATTTACCAGAAACTGTGCTCTCAATTCCTTTGTTTTCAACAATTTCCCTAATTTACAAAATATTATTTAGGGAGAAATCCTCAGTATACTGCAACGTAAATATGCTCATGTTGTAAAGTTGGGATTGGTTTTTGTCCACAATTCCTGGGACATAAAGATTTCTCTCCTACCCAGTTTTTTGAGATGATTTCACAAAATTAAGTCTGTTTGCTAGTTTACTTATTCTAAAATAGCAAAGTCCTGTAGTTTGATATCTTTTAAAACCAATACTGACAATTATATATGCCCAAGCATATACTACTATAACTATAGTATTAAGGAAGTATGTACATTGCACAACCACCTTTTATCAGTTTAAAAGAAGCCTCTGAATTTATACAGACATGGAAGAACATTGGCAGTAATTGCTTTCCTAAACTATAACCTTGTAATCTATTATCATCCGATGACAACGAACTGACAACTATATTGTAGGTGATATTTCAACCATGAAATCTAATGCGATGACACAGCATTAGATACCTTTAGGTAACAAGTCTTTTTCCCTTTTTGCTTTCCATAACCTTTGTTTAGAATATAATCCCAAGATAAAAAAAATATTATCCTAATCATTATATGGCATGTTTCTTCCATGGATATTTAAAAGAAATTCAGTAGATTGTACAATAAATTGTATACTCTGGAGTAACAAAATGTACAGGATTGATTTTTCAGTGGTAGTTTATCTCTGAGGAAAATGCAAGAATTTACCTACTGACAACAACAGTCACTTGTAATGTGCCTCCACATTTCAATCAAAAAGAACAAATAAATATAAACAATTTTTAACGGCAATAAAACCAATAGAAATTTTAAAGTCAAATTATCAGAAAAATTAAAATTAAAAACCAATTAACAATACATTATACAACCGACTGTACCAGAATAACAGAATCTTGCCTATTTATTGAAAAAAGCATATTTAAATGCTCTTATGATGTGTTATGATAGTTAATTTTCGTTAATTACAAACTGTTAAATAAAAAATCTGCATGAATTACAGGTAGTTCTCAGGTTATAAACATTTGTTCAACTTATAACACTGAATGAGTGATACTTATGATTGATCCTCAATGTTCCAGCCATCACATGGTCATGGAAATTAGCAGCCTGCTTGTGGTACCCTCACCATGTTTCTTGCCTGAGACCCACACCTCTTCCCACAACCACATTACAGTGGGATTACAGTGACATCCAGGACTGCTGTTGGTGTACAATTCAATCATGTGACATTGTACTTTATGATTGCTTAGTGATGGAAATTCCGGTCCAATTGCCATCATAACACAATGAGTACTTGTGTAATGGGACTCATGGTTTACAATACTTTAGAAAGAATCCCAAATTTATAGGTTCTGCATTAACCACCTAAGTGATTCATCTTTTATTCCCCATCCTGAGCTGCACAGAGCTTAAGATGCTAGACTTGGAACAAGGAGACTTAGATTCACCCTCAGTTATGGAAATACATTTATCTACTCTATTGTTTAAGCTTTCACTATTCTGTACTGGACAACTTCCATTTAAATTGTTAGTCATACCGGAGCGTATGTGAAACCTGGGTGGGGCAAGGATTGTGTGCACACGTGCCAGAAGGAGGCAGGCAAACCATGAACTGAGGCACGGGATTTGGAGAGAGACAAGACATGCTGCTGTTCCCCCCTCACCTGCAACACTTCTTTATTGGAACACACCTCTCTTTTTGCAGATGCATCAGCCCAGGAAGCTCCATCTCAGAGTGGGTGCAGGAGATCTGCGGCCGGACTGGCCCGGACAGCAGTGGCAAAAAGGAACACCCACAAAGTGGGGGGAAGAGGCTAGTGGGAAAAGTGTATGTATGTGCTATTTAGCATCAGGGTGCCAAAAATTCAGGAGGTTGAGGAGTCCAAATATTTAGGGGAGGCTGCAAGGTTGAACCCCTCTCTAGTTCTGCAGAAGGATCCTTGGGAAAGGAGATGGAAAGGGGAGGAGGGGTTAGATAAAGGAGAAGTTGGATTTGCAGGACTGGTGGTGGAGCAGCAGATGACTAGGCTGACTGATCCAACTCAGTGAGCCAGTATCATCTGTGTCCCTGGGCTGCATTCTGCAAATACAACAGCTTGATATATAATCCCCAAATTGTACACCATCTTAAAACGACAGTAGCCCAAAATAGCTTCAAAAAATGCAACCCACAAATGCCAAAAATTTCCTGCAACTAATGTCCAAAATCAAGCCCAAATGGGCAGGAAAACTTGCCCAACTGGCAACCCTGCTGTGCATCTGGGGAAGCAGGAACCACCCATAAAGGGTGGAGGGGAAAGGACGTGGGGAGGGGGAGGAAAAGCTATGGTGATGCTGGAGGATTGGGCATCAGGTGCCAAGAATTCAGGAGAGGTCAAGGAGCCTAAATATTAAGGGGAGGGGTGCTTGATGTTGCAAAGGCCTCAAACCCCCCCCTCTAGTTTTGCAAAAAGGTCCTTGGGAGAGGAGGTGGAAACAGAGGAGCAGCAAGGAAGGAGAAACTGGATTTAGAGAACGAAGTGCATGAAACGACTAGAACAGGGATCCCCAAACTTGGCAGCTTTAAGACTTGTGGACTTCAACTCCTAGAGTTCCTCAGCCAGCTTTGATGGCTGAGGAATTCTGGGAGTTGAAGTCCTCAGGTCTTAAAGTTGCCAAATTTGGCAACCTCTGGCCTATTGTCTTTCTGAGCCTTTCTGGAGTTGTGATACTTGCTCCATCCAGCTTTGTCTCCCAAAGCCAATGAAGAGAAATTTCAACAAGCTGGGAAAAGAGACTGTTTTTTTCTCTCCTCTTGATCTACCCAGTTGAGCTAAGGACCATATCAACTGCTTGAAGGAAACTCCAAGGGATTCCAGGTACACCTGAAGAAAAGGGGTGGGCCTTCAATCACATTGCTTCACTCACTATCTGCACAACCTTGCTAGAAGCTCCAGGTAAGTGTTCAAGAGGAATTTAGATAGCTGAGTCTTCTCTAGAGAAAGGGCATTTAAAATGACCAGATTCTAAGCTTGCAACCTTGTAGTACCTAATGATCTAAGACTAAGCTTTGGATTGTCCCATCTTTTAAAGTAAAAGAATCAACAAAAAATTAAAATTAGATGTAAATCTGGTGAATACCAAGGAAGGTATCCTTAACAGAACATACTTTAAAAGAATAACAGAGTTGGAAGGCATAGCTGGCTGGAGAATTCTGGAAGTTGAAGTCCACAAGTCTTAAAGCTGTCAAGTTTGAAGACCTCTGGACTAGAATAATTTTGTAAACTCTGCTTTTAATATGCAGAGGTTTCCCCGAGGCATGAAAAATATTTCAAGGCTGCCTCCAGGCTCCAAGGGCTGATCTAGAAGACCGAGATTTAAAGGCACGCTGGAGTGAAGTAGTCTAAATAATCTCTTTGGCCATTTCCCATGCAACGGAGAGAAGTAAGCATAAAGGAAGAGTGTAATCTGGTGCCAGCTTTAGACCATGAGTAAACCTAGAAACGCCCCCTCCCTCCCTCCCTCCCTCCCTTACCCTACAAAATGGAACGCCTGTGCTCTTCCTCCTATTCCCTCTCCATTAACCGAGCGCCTGCAAGTTTCCCTTCCAACCTTTCTCACCTAAGAGGCCGCTCCGGGTCGAGCAATACTTGGCAGCGGCCGTGAAGCGCGTCAAGCTCCCGATAGCCCTGACAGCAGCCGCCATCTTAGCCCAGCGGGGAGGTCGGTCAAGCAAGCGAAGATTGAAAGAAGCGAAAGGAGGCGATAAGGGCGTGGAAAAGCCCAAGGGGGCTTTCCCTTCTCCTCCGTCGCTCTCGTTTACTTCAACTGAGCCGTCCCCCGATTTGCCTGATGACAAGCCACAGCGCGCCTTGCTATGCTATGGCGCGGCAGATGTCCCCCACCCCACCCCACGGTTCTTCCGAAGGGCACATTTCTCTCACGTTTTCTAAGGCGCTTCTTCAATATTTGTTATGTGGAAAGAGAAACGTTGAACCGGGGGAAGGGGGCGGAGTGTTTAGGCGGCTACAGCGAACGCCGGTTACTGTCTGCAAGGGAGGGCCTCCTTTGTACTGGGCGCCCTTGAGCGGGTAAAGGGGCGGGGCTGTTTGTTTGCAGCCTGTGGTGGAGGGCTGTTGCTGGCGGTGAGCTTATCTGCCTTGGTTTTTTCGCGCTCCCCCAAGGTGGGCGATTCTAATTCCCAAGCGGGCTGGAGGGAGGGCAACTGAGGGGGATTAGGCGGTGGGAGGATTTGCTTTCCTGCGTGGGTTCTCCGTGGAGGGAAGTGACGCGATAGGAGCAGTGGACGGATGATGATGTATCGATATGCCCAATGACCGATCTATCTACTTTTTTTTTAATATAGCTGCATTGAATTACACATCCTGGTTTTTTTGCATGTAATGGGATTAATTGGAGGTGAAGTTGAGGAAGGGCAATCGGCATGAGCAAAAGTAGCTTGTGTATAAACCCCAAAGAACATACGATGCAAAGTTTCATAAGGAAGAACTGTCCCAATACTGTGCAAGCATAATAGCAATATGGAATGCTTAAGATATGTATTTAGATAATTAAATTGCCCATTGTACTTAGGAAACACTGTTATGGTATAATATTTACACTTTTCTAAAGCAGGCGAATATCATAACATTTTTATCACAAAGGAGGTTTATTCTCTTTTAAATTTGAAATCTTCATAGATTGTTTAATGTTTGATATATCAAATCTCTCTTTTTTTGCTTATTGTTTATCATTTTCCTTTCTTTTTTTTTAATTTTTGTTTCTAGTTCGATACTTTCGTTTGTTAACACTTTTTTGTACTGGTTTTGTATTTTTGTTTTGCATATTATTAAACTGCAATAACAATAAAGATAATTAAAATACCATATATAATAGGGCATTTTGATTTTCCCTATCATAATTGCAGTTCATAGCAGAAAAGAGACTCAATGGTTGACTTTTGATATTATGTGATTGATATTATGTGAATGATCCTGCATTATGTGATTGATCCTGCATATATCCTGCATTCTTCCAGGTACAAAGTATTTGTACATAATAGTTCTTCAAAACTTTTTTTCCAATTTCATTTCATGCGGCATGTTGAATCAGTTGTTCTTCTTTCTCTAAGTGGAAAGCTACTCAATGAAATTACATAAATACCGGTAGCTAAATGTTAATTTAAACCTGATTCTTTCCTATCCCAGTTCAGTATCTGAATTGATACACTATGCTGATTCTCCTTTTTGGAGAATCTCCAAAACCATAATATTACAGCAACATTTAATAAAATGAGCTGGACATATATAAACTGGGAAATGTAAGAGAAGATAGATGATTAAGTAGTACAAAGCATTTGAAAGAATGTTCTTTTCAAAGTGAGCAAAACCTTGATGGAAACATTAAATCAAGAATTATACTTGCCAGGTTGCAAATTTGGTTAACCAAAGTTAACAAAGTCCCAGTATAAAATAAGTAATTTAATCTACTTTGTATTATCTGTTATTAATAAAAACAAAATTATGCCTTGCTTCTTGAAAACTTCCCAGTGTTTTTTGGAAACTAGATGGGGAACCATGAGCTTGGCTACTTTGAATAAACCTTTGAACTGGGCACTATGCCCACAATATTTACTGTTAACAAGCCACAGTAACTAAGACAAATGACAGCAATCTCTTCTTCATGTTTCAGGCTTCAAAATGGCATCCTTGTTGACTTGTGGCACGAAAATTCTTCCTACCATCATTCCACGGGCAACCAAATTCTGTAAGTTTTTCTCTTTTAGATAATCTAAATACCCAATGCATGATTAGTTATTGGACTTATATCTGGCATGTTATAAAGGTTATAAATTCGTTTTAGTTAAAATAGTTCATTATCTTTTTCTGAGTTTCATTGCTCTTTTTCTGATGCAGCTACTAGCATATTAAGATACCATAATCCTATCATATTATTCATTTTTTGCTTTAGTGTTCTAAATGTCACAGTACATTCTCTCTGATCCTTTTGGCTCATGATTAGTTAGAAGCTTATGAGAAATTTGCTTTGTCATTGTCTGTTTTACCTATGTTGTTTTGGTTTTCTTAATATTTCAGCTTTGAGATCTTTCAGCTGCTCATCCCAGTTATTCGCAACAGGTACAGGAAAAATATGAATAATCTGACTGCACATCTCTATTGTACTTGCACTCCTATGCTGTCTCATAAATTAGGATATTAAATAGATCTGAGATCACATAAATTAAATCCAAAAGGGGTTGTGAAAGTACTGTAATCTATAAGAAACATATTCTACTAGTATGACATGCGTGTGTGTGTTATACACACGAATATATTTTTAAAATGTTCAAATTCTATGATTCTAGCTTTGATGTTTATTCATGCTTCATTGAAAACTACAGATTGAAAAATCAAACAATAAATATCTTAACGTTATTAAATAGAAGGAATAAATGGTGAGCTTTGGATGTTTTTGACAAACTTCAAAATAAACTCTCTTGTTCTTATACTAGTGTAAAAATTATTTTAATCCCTTTTTTAAACAATAGCAATAAATCAATACTTTGGTTTTCAATTATTTTATGATAATTCTTGTTCTAGTTTTTCTAGTAATAATTTATTATTACTGCAGTTCAGGCCAAAAGCAAGAAAACCCTAACTAAAAATGGGATGAAGAATATTGTAGTGGTGGATGGTGTTCGCATTCCATTTTTGCAGTCTGGGACTTCGTGAGTATTAAATCTTCACTTTATAAAAATTTATAAAAACAATTTATGAAATCTCTTGGGCACTTTTGGGAAAAAGAGATATAAATAATGTTAACAGAGAAACAGCCAAATTTAAAGGTATTGTAATTTCCTTTTCAATTTATACTGCAGTTAATAAAACAAAAGTATATTTTTCAGGAATTAATGAGAAGGTATTTTTTTCTTTCTCTTCTAATCTTCAGGTATGCAGATTTAATGCCACATGACTTGGCCAGGGCAGCACTGATGTAAGTAGTAAATAAATAGAAGTGGGGCAGTTTGGTTGTGAGTTCATAGAGAGTTGCTTAGGGATGTTGTTCTGCTTTGTTTTTTTCTGCCTGAAATGCCTTTTCTTCTTTCTTGTTTTATCCAACTACTCTTTTTTTGCAATCAGTAGAATGCTGCCATTCTTACTCCGAATAAATACAGATGAGAATAATTCACCTTGTTGTCTTCCTAATGTACTTTGAATTCTTTCATCTTTATTTATATCCCATCTTTATTATTTTTATAAATAACTCAAGGTAGCAAGCATATCTAATCATTCTTCCTCTTCTTCTTTTCCTCACAACAACCCTGTAAGGTGGGTTGGACTGAGTGAGTGTGACTGGTCTAAAGTTATCCAGGCACTTTTGTGCTTAAGGTGGGACTAGAATTTCCAGTCTCCAGGTGAAATGTTATCTTATATGGAGCTTTTGCTGAAAGAAGAAAAATAATATGAGTTATGGATTGAGGATTTTTTTTAAAAAGTGGAGCTAAAGGAATTTGTTTGACATCTAAGAGGGAGGGAAGATTATAAAATTGTAATTATCTGTTAAAGATAAATTCAGAGCTCATTGTATTGCATAACTTTTTTTTTCTTACCTTGCACTTTTTTCTATGTTTTTCTTTAGATTTGTCTTTATCTTAAGTAAAACACTTACATGTGAATTTAAAAAAGAATTTGAGGTAGAAATGTCCTAAATTTTGTAGTGTCCTGTCCTGTAAGCTTTGGATTCAAATTGGGAAGAAGTACTTTTCCTAAGAGCAGGAATACAGCTTCCCTCTGGATTCATTAAAGCTGAATGAACTGAAACTGCCACAAAGTCCTTAGAACAGCAATAGCTTCTCCAGTGAACTACAGGAATTTACTGCATTCACCTTTTCTTGCATTCTGAAGCATTTTCCTCCAATCAGATCCAAAGCATTGCCCTAGAAATCACCTTGTGACTTAGCTTATAGAATGAAAAGGACTGTTTTCCCAGTTATAAAATCTAGGATTTACAATTGCAATGTCATGTAGAATCATATTTTAATTCAAGGACTATATTTACTACTTTGCTTAACTACAAAGCAAGGTGGACTATGGGCTGTGGGAGCAAAACTGCACAGGCTGTAGCAAAGTGTGATTCTTTCCAAGATAACCTCTTGGCCCACTCTGGGAAGCATTTAGTGAGGGAAGAGTATTTTGAAACCTGCCTATTCTTTGATAATTTCCAGAATTAAAAAGTACACAAGATAATTTAATCACTTACACACAAAAGAGCAACAACAAAAATCCTGTCAAGATTTCTGTTGACTATCTAGATTCAGCAGATTACCTAGATTAGCATGTAACAAAATTTGGGACAGGAGTTTTGGAAATGCTTGGAGAGCCAATTTGCTATCTGATTCTCAAAGACTGCCTGGATAAGTCCCTGTAGTTTTCTTGGTAAGGTTTTTCAGAAGTGGTTTGCCATTGCCTTCTTCCTAGGGCTGAGAGGGAGTGACTGGCCCAAGGTCATCCAACTGGTTTCATGTGCAGTCTCTTGGTTTCTAGCCTGCCTTAACCACAACATCAGAGTGACTCTCATACTATAGATAGATGTGATTAAAACGTCTGCTTACACTAATGGACAGAATCTTGCCAAACTATAACCTTATTTTCTTCAGACTGAAGAATCAAGTTCCTTCAGTCTGTCCTCTTAAGGGATGTACTCAATCCCCTCTGTCATCTCTGTTACCATTTTTTAAAACACTCTTGATATGACATTGAAGTGCCTTCTTTCTCTGATTTGTTCCCTCAGAGGCTTGCTGTATCGGACTGATGTGCCTAAGGAAGCTGTGGAGTACATTATGTTAGGCACTGTTATCCAAGAAGTGAAAACAAGTAATGTTGCTAGAGAGGTATGTTAAACAATAGAAGAATCATAAGACTTGGGATGGAGGGTGGGGATATGAATGGAGATGAGATGAAGGAACTAATTTTGAGTGGAATCTGGCTTCTATGACTTAAAATAGAGATGTACCTCTTTCTGTAATCTTGAAATACAATAAAACTTTTATGAATGAAGGCAAATATACGTGTCCTAGGATAATGATGCAGGATTCAAACTGAGTTGGTCACCAGGACCAGAGGCTTAGTCTTCTGAGCTTTCAGACTCTTGCTGGAGCCCAAGAAAGCTCAGAAAACTAAACCTCTGGTCCCAGTGACTGACCTAGATTGGATCCCGCAATAAAACTTTTTATTTAATGGTCCCACTTGGGAGAAGGGGTATCCGTTAAACTGCAATTTGTTAAATTGGAAGAAGATGTGAATATGCGTTTAAAAGATTGTAAAAATAGATAATACAGATAAATATAAAAACAGTAAAAGAAGACTTGATAAAATGTAAAATATATCACAAATATGGTCTAATACCTTATTTAAAAGTTGTAACACAAAACATTTCATACCCATTTTCTAATCAAAACATCTTTGGTTAGATATGGTTTTAAGTTTGGCTTACCACTGTCAGACATTTTAAAAGGAGAGAGAGAAAAACTACAGATGATAAAAAAATATATCAAGACAGTATAAATGATACGGAGATTATATATTAAGTTAGAATTTAACTTCTGAAACCATAATTTTGGATATAGTGCAATTCCACGTTTAACAATGTAGCCTTTAATGGTTTTCAAATAAAACTGAATTTTATATCAGATTTACTTTCTAAATATCGAATCATTAAAACACATTTCCACATTTTGTGCATGTGTTTAAAAGCCTGCCTGTCATTTTGCAGACTTGATGCACATGAAGGAATGCCTGCTTCTGCTTCCTGTTCTTTAAAACCTGCAAGGCTTGATGCTGTATCTGCCAGTTTCTCTCACCACCTGCCCCAGACTAGAGCCCCCTCTGCCTTTTGTCACTTTCTATGCTATAAGCCTAATACATGGTACTTTCTAACTTTCTAATCTTCTTTCTGTCCCAGAAAGGTCATCACGGGCCACCTATCACTTCCCCACCTTCACCATTTTCCTACAGGGTTCCCATCCTATTTTTTCCAGTGCTTTCCTGCTGCTGATCTTCCTAATCACCTAAAAAAGGGGGTGACTCCTGTAAGAAATCCACTTATTAAAGTCAGTGTAACCCTCAAAGCAGACATAGCTTTGTTTGTTTGTTTGTTTGTTTTTGGTATTTAGAAGCATGAAAAATGACAGGCCGATTTAAACAACAGAGATGGGCAAGTCTGAAGCACTTTTTAAATATTTCTTAAGAAAATGTATATGGCCGCCCAACTCACTGATGGCAATTCTGGGCAACTTACAGAAGTAAAATATTGTTTTCCAAGGCATACTCAGCCTTGAATTACAAAGTATTACTTCGGCATTATAATTACAAACATGGATTTGGCAATGCTCATGAAGGTATCATTTTATGCTTTGGGCCAATCATACTTAGCTCTAGGAAGGAGACATAGCAAATCAGTTCCCAAAAAATCTGGCCAAGAAAATTGTAAGGATTAGTCCAGGCATTTTCCAGGAGTCAATACTAATTTAAAGGCAATCCCCACCCTTCCCAAATAATTTCTGAAGGCACATTTGCTTGTCTGCAGCTCCTATATGCAAAAACCACTGAGAGCTCAAGTCAAATGAAGTTAAGAATGTACGGGTTGTTGATTATTAACTTGATACCTGAAAAGGACTAAGTCCAATTCTTTAGGATTAAGTAATTTTTTATGTATGCACACTCGCAGATACCAACCTTTTTTCTCCAGATTGATTTTACCTAATTTTGCTGACGGCTTTTGTTGCTTTGAATGCTGGACTTGCCCTTTGACTTGTTGACAAGCCTTTATTTATTATTTGTTCTGCTCATAAACCTTAAGCATGTCAATCATCTCCCATTTCTGACAACTGCAAGAGCATTCATGTTTGCTTTTCAAAAACTAAGCAGGCACCTGGATGAAGTTTTAATATTAAAAGACCCAAAGTTGCCATTTTTAGCAGTTAAACATGATAGTAACTAGTTACTGCTTGCATTTTCCCTCTGTATTGCGTCACCTGTCACCAGTTTTTGCTTGTCTGATTCTCCGCCTGAACAAGTATCTTCATTTTAACGTTCAGGTTGAACTTTACCCCAGTTGGCTTTGTGTCAGTGAAGCAATGTTGTGTGGTATTGTGTAACCAAGGTTACCTTATTTAGATGTCTTACTGCTGAATCATAGAAACCAAGATTGATTAAATTGGAGCATTGCATCAGTTCTTCTAGAATATTCTACCTCTGAATATTCTTCTATTCCCTGTTTTTCAAGTTTTCATGCTGACCCTGGCCATTTGAAGCCCTGCTTCCTAAGAGCGTCTTAAGCAGAGGCGGGCCTGAGACTAAGCTTTTGCTCCCTTGACTGAGCTACATTTCTCTGCTATACTATGCCATATTTTCCATTCAGCAGCATCTCCCCCGCCCCCCTCCCCTTTTAACTGAAAGCAGAGAGGCATTCGTGATACATTCTCTCTTCATAGTTCCCAACATAAATAAAATGTCTCTGAGAGAACTTCATTTCATGGGTGGTATAAGATTCAGGTTACATTTTCCAGATAAAAATTACTTTGGCATTCTGGTCCACTGTACAATTAGGTAACTGGACCTGGGGCAGCTTTTTCTCTGGTGTTATTGAGACAGAAGTATATCAATAGGAAAATATTCACTATATTCACTATTCACTGCAAGTCCCAGTGATCTCATTGGAAGACTAGTCTTCAGTACTTTTCCTGGCAACTCTAGGATTATTCCCGTGCTTGTTAAAATGTGTAAAGGGTCTCTTAGATATGGTGCCTCTGCAGTTAGGTCCAAAGCCTCCTGAGCAATTTTATGCATATGTTTTTAAGCAGAGGCAAACAGCCAAGAACTTTTAACTGATTTGTAAAATTGACCATTTGGCTATTGCAAATAAATTAGTTTCTTAACTTGTGGTTACTGTAGCCTGAACTTGTTTGTTACATTTGGTGATCTGGATTCACACCATTTAACCATGGTTTGAGTAAATTAGCTGGGTTCACCAAATAGGCTAAGCCAAAATCACAAATTATTACTTAGTATGAGATGTGAACGGACCATTCTGTTTTCAATAAACTGAAAATTGCAATACAAAGAGTGATTATAATTGACAAGCAGAGGCTCTGGTTATATCCTTTTAAAATGCTGTTTAATATTGATCAAACAAAAAATGTTTATTTAATATTGGTTAAACAGAAACAAACCTTATTGAATTAGTTGTTGACTATAAAAAGTTTGACGAGCAAAAGGCTTCTACAAGAGCCGTGGTAGCATAGTAGTTAGAATGCAGTATTGCAGGCTAACTCTTCCCACAGCCAGTAATTCGATCTTGACCAGCTCAAGGTTGACTCAATCTTCCATTCTTCCGAGGTCGGTAAAATGAGGATCCAGATTGTTGGGGGCAATATGCTGACCCAATAAACCGCTTAAAGAGAGCTGTAAAGCACTATGAAGTGGTATATAAGTCTAAGTGCTATTGCTATCTTTACCCAGTCATTGAATACACCAATAAGATAAAATTTCTCAACCTGAGTTTCTCTGCAAGATTCTTGCAAAACCTGCTACGCTGAAAACTTTGGACTGCAATGTATCATGAGAACTATAGAAATTAGACATCTCTCAATATTCTGGTTGGCTTTCTGACTTTTATGTAGGCTGCCTTGGGAGCTGGCTTCTCTGACAAAACTCCTGCTCACACTGTCACCATGGCTTGCATATCTTCCAACCAGGCAATGACAACAGGTATGTTATCCTGCTTGATTAAGTAAGGACCATATATAAATAGGCTGTGAACATGCAGGAAAATGTATTTCTGCAGTAGAATTTATTACCTCTTAATATCGGACTGTTGCAACATGCTCTACATTTAGTCACCCTTCAAGAGTCTGGAAGTTTCAGCTGGTGTAGAACCAGTTGGATGAGCAGTTATTGAGGCCCCTAGGGCAGTCCATGTTACATCACTGTTCTGTGAGCTGCACTGGTTGCCAGTTTGCTTCCAAGTCCAATTCAAGGTATTGGTTATCACCTAAAAAGTCCTTCATGGCATGGGTCCAGGTTATTTGAGGAACCTGCTCCTGCTGATGGGATTAGCCTGCCCCATCCATGCCAGCAGAAGAGGCATGTGGGCCCTGTCAGTCAAGGAATTTCAGCTGGCAGGATCCAGGAAAAGAGCCTTTTCTGCCATGACACCCGCCCTATGGAACACTTAGAGGCCCTGCCCCCCCCCCCCCGGGTCACCCATCCCGGTGAGATCTGTATCCACCCTTTTGGTCTTCTGAAAAAACTTGAGAACCAGGCTCTGCCATCTGGCCTGGGACCCCAGTGGGAGTGGCAACTTGGAGGTGGTTAATATATTAGTCAGACCCCGCCTCCTCCCCATGCATACTTCACTCCTTTCCTTTCCATCTTGGTTAATTGAATTTTATCTGAGTTTTAATTGTTTGGTTCTTATTTATTGTTTTAATGTTATATGTGGTATTTTAATTGTATGACTTGCCTCAGCAAGATGGGTGGCATCGAAGTTTAATAATAAATAGATAAAAATAAATAAATAAATATTCTAACTCAGAGATGAAAGAAAAGTAGAATTTGCCCCATGGAAGATGTTTCGATATTTTATGGTATATTAGCAAGTGATCTGCTTGGTCTTATAGTAAAAAATAAAGTATTAGTTATGGTTACAAGTTCCTGGAGTTTTGCACCAAATTTTATAAGGAGGACAAAGAATAAAGTATGACGCCCTAAATATCCACAGTGATCTGCCATGTGGCAGCTGATAGTCATCTGTTTTATTCAACAGAGGCCATCTCTTGGAGAAAAAAAAAAAGACATAAAAATCTATTTCTAGTTTAAAAATGCTAAGAAAGCCTTTATAGGGAGGTTATGGTCCAGAATAAAATAATATAAATTGCTTCAGAGAATTTCATTCTTACAACTTGATTTGCGTTTTAATTTTCACATGCCTAATTCTAATAGGATGTATAACAGATTCTACCCAGCCCCTTTATAAATTGGATAAATATTTAAATTTGGTAGATAGGCAAAAGATACCGTGTTTCCCCGAAAATAAGACCCTGTCTTATATTTTTTTTGAACCCTGAAATAAGCGCTTGGCCTTATTGCCATGCATTCAAAAGCCCGATTGGGCTTATTATCAGGGGATGTCTTATTTTGGGGGAAGCAGGGTAATATGCAAATAAACAGAGCACATGAAGAAACCAAGATTTAAAAGTGTAAATGTATACCTAGAGTCATATAAAGTGGAAACCCAATTGGATTTACGGTATAAAGTTGAACTTTTAAAGTGACTTAAAAAAAATACTTTAGGAAAGAATTGTTATCTATTGAATCCTTAACTCTAACGTGACTTTATCAATTGTCCCTCACCTTCTGCTTGAAAAGTTCCACGATGTGTATGAAGTACAAGGGTGAGAAATGGCCAATTCTGAAGAGCATAAAAAAGTAATTGAAGTGATTTTTTTCAGTCAGGAAACTGTTCAGTCTTCAACATGGTAACTGTCATGTATGTGCCTTCTGATTTTTATAGCATATAACCTCATCGTATCTGGCCAGATGGATGTGGTAATTGCTGGTGGTGTTGAATTGATGTCCGATGTTCCTATCAGACACAGTCGGAAGATGAGGAAGATTTTGCTTGGATTTTCAAGAGCAAAAGGATTGGGTCAGAAGTTATCCCTGATCTCCAGAATCCGTCCTGATTACTTTGCACCTGAGGTAAAGCAGGAAATAGATTTCATTTCACTGCCTGCCTGAGGAACCAATTCAGAAAATGAGCAAGGATAAATAGAATAATGAGCTAGAGACACATTGTGGCCAAAAATGGTTGCTGACTCTGTCTGTTCCCTGGATACTACATCTTCAACTTCCATTAACTTTGGTCTAGAAAGCAATTTATAAAAAAAGTAATCAAGGGTTCAAGTAGTCAATATCATGTCAGCCAGTATGAGAATTCTGAGGAGAGTAGAATAATGCCTACATGCTAGAAAAGATGTATCATATCAAGCCCTTAGCAGTTGTTCACAAATCTTCCCCAAAATTCTTATATAGGCTTCTTTAACCAGATTTATTGGAAGAGGAAAGAGATTTGTTACAAAAAACTTGCGGATTTGCTATATTTAGTTTAGCATTTATATTTATTTCTAACTTCATTGATCTTTTGCTGAACATCTGTTAACTTACTGGAGAGTTGGCTACCTAGTAAAGAAAAAATGTGCAGATGTTCTTTTAATTCTTTGCAAGCTGTCATTCTTTTTCCCAGGCTTGAGAAACTCATTACATAATAGAGCAAAATGAGGCTGAGGTTGACATATGGAATTCCTTTGCTGAAAGAAAAAGTAGGTTGAGGGAGGAAAAAGTCATGGCCAAGTTCGTAGGTAAAGCAGTTTAGGAATAGATTAAACAAGAGATGGCAAAAGGTGAGCTGCTGCACACCAGTGTTACGGTACATATTTTACATTGCTAAATCCTGTGGATTTACCTTCAGCTATTAGATTATGGAGCTGTCTGCACTGAATTGAGGGACACTGATCTTCACATGATATTTTTTCAATAATTCTAGCTCCCTGCAGTGGCAGAATTTTCCACCAACGAGACCATGGGTCATTCAGCAGATCGCCTGGCAGCTGCATTTGCTATATCCCGTTTGGAGCAAGATGAATATGCTCTCCGTTCGCACACTCTGGCTAAGAAAGCACAAGATGAATCTCTTCTCACAGATGTGGTAGCATTCAAAGTGCCAGGTAAAATGTCTGTTTAGAAGAATCTGTAGCAATGGTCCCACATTCCAGAGGGATGTGGAAGGGAGGGAAATACTTTTCTCTTGGAATGGCTTTTGGTTTAGACGCTGAATAAAGAAAGAGAGCTCTTAAGGATAAGAGAGAGGAGACAAAAACCTGTTTTTACAGATATTAGTTTTTTTTCCCCTTCTGCCTTATTCTTCCGCTCTTCCTAGTTCATAGATTTCTTCAGTGGATGAGTTACGATTGAAACAGATGCCTTACCTGTGCCTAATTCCTGCATTAGCTCAGCCACATCCATATAGCAAAAAAGGAAAGTGAAAACTTTCGCTGATATCCTATTTCATCTGGGATAATTTTAAGTATTCTCCTTAAAAATACGTATTTAGAAGTAGCAAATTGCATTTTGTGTTTAAATATTAGCAAATTTTCATTAAGATATACATAGCTTCATCGGATTTAATAACAAATTTAAAAAACAAAAATATCCATTATCTCTGGTCAAAATGTTTACTGAATGCCTTCTGTTAAAATGCTAGTAGTAAGTCAGTCAAATGGGCCTCAAATATACAGAACTCTTTAATGTTCTCAAGAGTATTTTGGTCAAAATCCTTCCTGGTGTTATATGGTGTAACAAGCACAACTAGCCACTTTTTTCTGTCTTTTAAAATAATACAAATTTATTTTTCCTATGAAAGGTTGTCATCCTGCAAAATGATTATGGACTATACCCATAATGTAATATACTACAGGAATTGATATTAATGATGCCACCTGCTGGCTATAATTGTCTGGCTGACACAAAGTCCTCAGCCAGTTGCATGACTTTGACCATAAATCATACCACTGGATAAGCTGCTATATCAGGGGTGTCAAACTCAATTTCATTGAGGGCCGCATCAGGGCTGTGGTTGATTTCGGGGGCCGGGTGGGCATGGCTGACTGGATGGGCGTGACCAGCTTGACGCCACTCCCCAAACTGCTGGCATGTTTCCTCTTTGCATTGGTTAGATCGGACCGAAGCCATGCTGGCCTGATGTTTCCTCTTCGCATTGGGTAGACTGGGCCGAAGTGACACGGTAAACTGGGCCAAAGCAATGTAGGCCAGCCCCTTACATTTTCCAGGACGGCCCAGCGGGTGAGATCTGATCACATTGTGGGCCAGATTTGGTCCACGGGCCTTGAGTTTGACACCTCTGTGCTATATTCTTAAGAGTGTCTGGCTGTGATATTTCCAAGTGATCTAAAGGGAGCCTTCCCCAGTCTTTGCAAAAGTGCAGGACTTGAATTGCAACAAATCCCAGCAGGAGGATGTGCTGGTTGAGGATTATGAATGTTGAAATCTCGTAATTGTGAAGAGTACCTAGTTGGGAAGGGTTTCCTAGAGAGAGAGAAAGTAACAAATGATCTTGAGAAATCTTGAAGGTAGAGGAGAAGATAAAGTAAATAGTCGGAGAAAGACCGGTCCATTGGAAGGGAATATTGGAAAAACGTGTATGTGTTTAAGAGTATGAGCAGCATAAGCCCTAGTCAAGAATTGCAGAAATGAAGAAGGTTGAATTTCACAGGTAGGCTTTCAACACAGCAGATGTCTTGAACCTTAAGCCTCTTCACATGACTCTTGCAGGGAAGGACACTGTAGTGAAGGATAACGGCGTCCGGCCATCTTCATTGGAGCAGATGGGTCGACTGAAAGCTGCTTTTGTTAAGCCATATGGGACTGTAACAGCTGCCAACTCTTCTTTCCTGGTAACACCCTTGTACATTTGCCTTTGAAAAATACATTCTGAAGCATCCTCATTATACAACATACTCACAATTGCTGGAATCTTAGATTGGCATTTGCTTTTAATCAGAACAGATTACAAAATTGATTCAAGTATAACACCAAGCCGCAATCTGGTTCATGAAGGACCCTTGGCTGTTCTTTTAGATTTTATGGTTGCTTCTAAAACTTACATATGAGTATTTGTTACTTATCCAGGATTTGATAGTGATTTATCATTCTAGTAATGCAGTAACATTAGGAGGAATAATGTTTTCCTAAAATTCGAAATAGTGTGACATGGTTCAGTGTAGCATTGTTATACAATAGAAGAGAGTATATGTAGCTCACAGTTGAACTGTGGAGTCCTTGGGCTCTCTGATCTTGGTTGTTCGCAGATGTTTCATTACTTGACTCAACCTGATCAAGAACTCCACAGTTATTACACAGTCATCATATGGGATGTTCCCATCATATGGGGACACCTTTCAAATTAGTTGGGTCTTAAAATTTTGTGACCCAAAACTCCTTCACCAACTAGTGTCTGGCTTTCCTGCTTCTTTTGCCTTTTTCCACGTTAGTCATTGCTTATGCTTCCCCTTCCTCCCTCCCTCCCTCCCTCCCTCCCTTCCCTTACCATTATCTTTCTTCTCACTCTTTACTGGGGCCCAGCTGGTTCTTTTCCTTTCAGTCATCTTAGTTCCTGGCCAGCAATTTTAAAATTCAGGTTTGCCTTTTTTGGGGGGGATACAAAAGCACTTATTTTGCATTAGGCTTAGATTTGAGGGTTTAAAAAAAAACAACTGCAGTAAATATGCAAATTGAATTAAGAGACAGAGGGGTAGAACTTACTTCTTTTTTCAGATTCTGATGGCATTCTTATATTATCTCCACAGACTGATGGAGCATCAGCAATACTCTTGATGTCTGAAGAAAAGGCTTTGGCAATGGGATACAAACCAAAAGCCTACCTCAGGTGAATGGAAGCTATCCTCTCCCTTCTCTCACCATCTGTCATAAAACCATGGCCATTTTCTCATCTATGTAACCATGTAATCAATCTCTCCTTTCTCTCTTTTTTTTTTAAAAAAAATACAATTTAGGGATTATATATATGTATCCCAAGACCCAAAAGATCAGCTTCTGCTTGGGTAAGTTGTAAATTTAGAATCCTTTTACCATGAAAATGGAAATGTGTCCATTTTCCAAATCATTTTATTTGTAGAAACCTTATTCCCTCTTTCTTAGTCCTAGGCAATTATCCCAGCTGCTGCAGGGAGGTGCAACATTTTTTCAGATGGAGGATCACATTTGATCCTTAAGCAGTGTGTTAGGCATCACATTCTAAAAAATACGTAGAGCTGAAATTGGCTGAAAATATGAGTTATTTTACTACTAAAAAAAATGGGCTGGGGTGGCCCAGCTTTTAAGATGCTGGGCTTTCAGCCGGTAATTTGACAGCCCAGGTTTGAGATCTGAGTGCCGTGCTCCCGTTACTTGTCCCAGCTCCTGCCCATCTAACAGTTTGAAAGCACACATACATGAGTAAATAAATATCCCACTTTGATGGGAACATAACAGCATTTGTGTGCCTCGGTGTATAATCATACTGGCCACATGACCACAGAAGTGTCTTTGGACAACACTTGCTTCCTCAGCTAGGAAACAGATGAGCACCAGCCCCTAGAGTTGGACACAACTATACAGGGGAAACCTTTACCTTTACCATTAATATGTATATGACTCCTGACTCCCAGCTAATTACATAACAGTATGATTATTCCCTTTGAATATAATTTCCCCCCCCCTCCTTTTTGTCACATAAAATTTACTAGCAGCTTTTCTTGGCAGGACTGGCAACAGCACTAATATTTCATGGAGTGAATCTACCACTTGGTAGCAATAATATTTCATGGTGTGAATCTACCACAGTGTATTTACCACTTGGCTTTTGACAGTTGTAGCAGCCTATTTCTGTGATCAGTTCCATTCAGCTAAGATTCTCTAGGACACGTGAACTCAATCCTTCCCTACAGGGATGAAATGCTCCCAGTTCGGACCGGATCACCCGATCTGGTAGCAATGGAGGCGGGTGGTTCAAGAACCGGTAGCAAAAATCCCTGCTCCCCACCCCCCATGCCCAGCTGAGCTGCGCAATCATCAGAGGCTTTTTTATATACTTTTAAAAGCATTTTTTCCACAACCTCTTCGGCCAAAAAAAATGATTTTAAAAGTAAAAAAAAAGGCCTCTGCTGATCAGGCAACACAGCTTGGATCGTCAGAGTCATTTAAAAGAAAAAAAGCTCAGCTGGGATCATCAGAGCCTTTTGAAAGCATATTTTTACAACCTCTTTGTCGAAGAGGTTGTAGAAAAAATGGTTTTAAAAGTAAAAAAAAATTGGCCACGCCCACCCAGTCACATTACCACCACTCCCACCAAGCCACACCCACAGAACCAGTAGTAACAAATTTTAGATTTCACCACTACTTCCTTACCTTCTCCCACACATTCTTCCCTACCCTTAGCATAGGGCTGTATTGCCATCAACCCCCTCTGAAAATCATTCAAGAGTTGACTGCCCTGGAGAAGACAAATACTGAGCTGCTGACTAATGGCCAGACATACCAACACCCATGCTCAGTTTGGATTCTTACATTTTGTCACTGATACTTGAAGAAACAATGGCTGAGTCATAAATACAAATCTCCACAGCTTGTAAGAAATGGTGTAAAATCCTCCTGAATTCTGAAATTGCTTTGTTTATGTAGTTTCTTATTCTTTTCACTCATCTCTTTAGCATATCTAATTTGCAGCAAACATTCTGTTTCAATTTCTTTGCTGCACAGCTTCTTATATCACCAGCAAGAGAGAAAATGTTTGTTACTATAGAAGTATTATGTTCTCTATTCAGAGTTTTTAGATCAGGTGGAGAGGATTAGAATTCTTCAAGCTACTTGGAAGAGAGAGTTATTTTGTTTATTTCTGCCAAATGAAAAGGAAAGGGTGCCTTTTTATAATGGTGATACAGGCAGGCACATTCTTCTGAATGTGCTGCAGCCTTTCTCAGCTAGTAGGGTTTCCCCTGTCCAGAAGGATCTGAATGCAACTCTTGGCTTCTTTTTCTCTTAGGCCAACATATGCTACTCCCAAAGTTTTGGAAAGAGCTGGCCTAACAATGGCAGACATTGACGTGTTTGAATTTCATGAAGCATTTGCAGTAAGTATTTCTAAAGTCATGTGCAAGACAGATAGCTTTGTTCAAACATTTCATTGTATTTTCTACTTCACCCAGTAATTGTAGTTTTCAATCTTGGGTTGATTAGTTATTAGTTATTATAGGGGGAACTGAAACACTCCCTTTCTACAATTAAGGTGGCTAGTCAACAACTTAAGTGAAAATAGTTTTTAAAAGTCACTTTAAATGCATAATACACTACTCCAAACAGCTAAAAAGACTGAATTAAAAGAAATATGTTTTCAACTTTTTAAAAAAGTTGTAAGAGTGGGATCTGATCTTACGGGAGACTATTTCACAAAAGTCCTTTTTATCTAACATACAAAGTTCTGTGAATGGAAGCATCCTTAAAAAAGTCCCTCCTATACTGTAAATGTTAACAACAAGACAGATGGTTCTTGAGGCCTAATCCGTGTAACAGTTATGGCGTGAATATAATGAAGGCATGAAAGGCAACCAGGCTGCCTCTTGCTGCTCATCCCCAGCTGTCACCCCCTGCCCTGTAGAATGGAATATGTTTCATCAATTCAGACTTCACCAGACAATGACCCATTTATGGTTAGGGGCATCATTTCTGAGATCTTCATGCAGAGACCACTGTCCCCCAAAATGAAAGCCAGATTGTATGATTTGCCTCATGTTTAGATTTTGAAAGAATCTTACGTATAAAAAGCCTATATAGGTCACGAAATTTTGAGCCACACCTGTTAACATTAAATCTCTCTCCCTCCCCTCCCCCCAAACTTCTCACGCTTTGGAGTTTTCAGCATCATTTGTGTCAGGTGATCATTGAGAGATTTTGCCAGAAGGGGTGACTATGATGTAAGAGACTCTTCTTTCGCTTGACCATTCAGAATGAAATACAAAATGAAGACTCTAAAATACAGTGCAAACATATGAAACAAAATTGAATGAAAGAGCAATAAAATAAAAGAAGCAAGTGAGGATACTGTAGGACCGTGTTCTTAATTCCAGTAATCAAGAAACATTATAACTAGAAACCCCGGTCCTTATATGCATGTTAATTGCATCAAGTATGTCTCGAATCCTGTACTTCTTTGTCTACTTTTTAAAAATAGATTTGGGGCAAGGTCACACACTGATATTTACATACAGGCCAGGCCGAGCCAGTAAATTCATATTGACATAGTCCAATTACTCTGGATAGCTGTAACAATAAGGCTTCATTTAGTAATTAGGGCTTGTAGCATTCCCCGTTGGATTCAAATTGCTATACTACAAATCCATTGAACAGCCTTGTTGACATCTGTTGACAGAATCCACTCTGGAAATTGGCACATTTATCATTTATTACAACTTTGATAGGTGATTTTGTTTATTTCAGCTGTTTTGCCCCATAATCCATTGTCACCTATTTTGAAAATGTCTTCTGGGTCACGAGATCGCTTACTTTTGCATTGTGATATCTTACATGTTAATGGTCATGAGAACGAACAAGTAAAATAGCATAACACAGTGGTTGGAATTAAAGTTTGGCAATAATAATTTGGAAATGTGTAAAACCTCAAGCACCTTATCAGTTAGTTGGTTTGTATTAATTCTTCTGGAGTTACAATAAATGTTTCTATTGTGGAGATTGCATGTATTTTGACTATATTATTGCTGCAATGTAATCTTCCCTTTCCCTTTCCACTACAGGGACAGATTTTAGCAAATCTCAAAGCCATGGATTCAGATTGGTTTGCCCAGAATTGCATGGGCAGAAAGTCAAAGGTAGGGTTAAGGTTACTGTGAATTTGTATATCTATTATCTTTCTGTATTTTGTCCTTCCTGTTCTCTGGTTTCCATCACCTTATCTTATTTTCCCTGCTATGTTTCCTAGAAACTTCATAGAGGGCATGGTGGAAGTTAGAGGCATCCTGTTTATAGTTGTCTTTAGTTCTTCCCTCGGTCCAGTGTTTGCCACATGTGAGCAGACCTACTTTTCTCCAGTGATGTTTCAGTGGTTGAAGCAGTCACCTGGCAAACATCAGCTGAGTTTTTTTTTTTTTTAATTTGATTTATATGCTGCCCTTCTCCGAAGACTCAGGGCGGCTTACAATGTGCTCAGCAATAGCCTTCATCCTTTTGTATATTTATACAAAGTCAGCTTATTGCCCCCACAAACTGGGTCCTCATTTCACCTACCTTAGAAAGGATGGAAGGCTGAGTCAACCTTGAGCCTTGGCAAGATTCGAACCCTGCAGTAATTGCAGGCAGCTGGTCTTAATAACCAGCTTAATAACAGGGTGCCTTAAACCCCTGTACTACAAGGCTCTTGAGTTGATATGTTACCTGCTCTGATAGTCTTTCAAGCTTACATTTTGTAACTTTCTTCCTATGGTAGGTGAAATTGGATACTTTATTTCAGAGCCTAAGTCTCGTTTACTGTTTTCCTACTTATAGGTTGGAGCTCCTTCTCTGGACAAATTTAATAACTGGGGTGGATCCCTGTCCTTAGGACATCCTTTTGGTGCTACCGGCTGCCGTTTAGTAATCACAGCTGCCCACAGGTTGAAGAAGGAAGGGGGACAATATGCCGTAGTGGCAGCATGTGCTGCTGGAGGACAGGTAAGAATCCTACAATGAGCAATCTAGGTTTGTTTGTTTATATATTTATTTATTAATAGTTTTACTTATTTATATTCCACCTTTACTGTTTTTATAAATAACTCAAGGTGGCAAGTGCTGTATACCTAATACAAATAAGTCCTCAACTTACAATCACTAAATGAATGATTGTAAGTCGGGGACTGCCTGTACTCCTTTCTCCTCCTATTTTGCCCACAACAATAACTCTGTGTATTGGGCTGAAAGAGAGTCACCCAGCTGGGTTTTATGCCTAAGGCAAGACTAGAATTCTCTATCTCCTGGTTTCTAACCTAGTGCCTTAACCATCAGGACAAATTGATTCTAGACTCAATGTAGCATGGCCATAGTTGCCTTGCACTTGCCAAGGTTTCCTTTTGTAATCCTATTTTCCCATTGTTCATTTTTCTTTCTTCTTTCTTGGGGTGGGAATCTTGTTTCTCTCTTGTTGAGTAATTTCAGTTCTTCTCTTGCTGCAGGGCCATGCAATGATTATTGAGAATTATCCGAAGTAAGGAGGTGAAAATTGGCATGAGGGGATTTGCCTGTTATCTGCAAGACAACGAATGTAGTAATAATGCTCCAAAAAATATCTCTGGACTTTCCTACAAAGGACACTCAGTGGCTTTTGTTAATATTTTCTAGTGCCTTCAAAAAAAATTGTTTCACAGTAAATGGAGAAAGCCACACATATTTTATCTGGATATTTACGTTAATATAGGTTTCCTGCCACTTGACAATAGCTAACTACTTTTTTCCCACCATGAGAATAATATTGTAAGTTGGCATGCTGCGTTCTGTAAAGTTGTCTGGTAATGAGCGATAAAGCAAAATTTGCTATGCAAAGAGAATGGTTCTTAACAGTTTTCAAGTGAACAACATGGCTTTGAGGTTTCTTTAAAAGGAAAACCTCTTGTTGAGGGAAAATAATCTAAATGTTCTAAACAGTATTTATCTGACATCAGCCTTAATAAATGAGAAAGAAGACTGGAACACATGTGTCACTGTTGTTTTTTATCAGAACGTCCCAGTTTTAGGATGCAGAAAAGCTGGACTTTCTCAGCTTATCTGCTTTCTGGTGCTTTTTCCTTCTGCTGCTTTAATGGCAGCTCAAGTCTGCTTAACCACCTTGTTCAACACAAATGTGTGAAGTGGTTTCATTTGAATACCGATTCTTCCCACCCAGCTTCTGCTCCCAATTTCAAAAGCTGTCAGACTTAATTCAGGGAAGTATGGGGTGTGTGCATGGAAAATAGTAGCTGATGAGCCACTACCCTTCTCCCCAGAAGAAAACTGTGGTGCTGGAAAATAAAACTGACTTGGATTTTATCAGATATGTAACCCGTTCCTGTAAAACCAGTACAGTGGTCAGCCTTCAGCCCAATATCCAGAGTTAAATATTAGATGGAATTGCATCATGCTGGATGAAAATCAGGTCAGTGGCTTAGCATGATGTATGAAAGTATTGTTGCATGTCAGAATGTCTGGATTAAAGCAGTGTTACACAGATTTATAAAGGTAAAGGTGCCCCTCGCATATATGTGTTAGTCGTTCCTGACTCTAGGGGGTGGTGCTTATCTCCCTTTCAAAGCTGAAGAGCCAGCGCTGTCCGAAGACGTCTCCGTGGTCATGTGGCCAGCATGACTAAACGCCAAAGGTGGTCCCTATTTTTCTACTTGCATTTTTTACGTGCTTTCGAACTGCTAGGTTGGCAGAAGCTGAGACCAGTAACAGGAGCTCACCACGTTACGTGGCACTAGGGATTCCGCTGAACCGCTGACCTTTCAATCGACAAGCTCAGTGTCTTAGCCACTGAGCCACACACATACACATCCCACCCCTAGTCTTAAATGTCTTGTTCCAATAGTCTCTAAAAAAAGAAATAATTGTAGGAGATGACCAGGCAGAGCCCAAGGGAAGGGCCCAACATGTCATAAGTCAAGAGTCCCTGCACGCCCGCAAGAAATCTAAATCCAGCCCACCTTGAATGCCTCTTAATTCCCGCTATTTCCCTTGGCCGTTAGTAGGTCAGATTCTTGTAGAGAGCTTAAGCTTGCAGTAAATTTTGCACTCATTTGAGCTGCCTGAATTTCCTGATTTCCCTAGAGCTTGACAATTATTAAGTACATGAATACCAACATTCGTTTAGTTCAATATAATGTTTATTAAATGAACATGAATTCAGATTTCATCTTAAGATCATTTATTCTTTTGTGTGTGCGTGTGTGTGTATGAGGTACTCCACAAAGGTTAAGTTTAGATTTCAGCTCCCAAGGAATTGTACATTCCTGGTATTGAAAAATCATCTTGAATTCCAAAATGCCTTGGCAATTATTTCTCCATTGTCAATGCCCAGCCCTTTTGTCAGTTCTGGAAATGACTGCTTCCCAAGCTAATATGAATCAACAGTGACTGCCAACATCCAGCTAGCATAAAAAAAGCTGTTCCTGACATAAAAGACACAGCAGAAAAATTCCTGAGGAAGCAGATAGGATCCTTGTGACTGTGAGCTTGGCCGCCTGGACCCATATTCCTGGGTGATCAAGGCCACCTGGGAAGTGCCATATGGTTGTGCCAGCCCTCCATTCCATTGCAGGTTGGGTCCAAATGGTGGTTAAGGCCTCTTTGCAGGAGGGTGTGGTACCACCTGCCTCTTGAGAAGGAAGCCTTGGTGAGCCCCCTTCTCAAGAGGCCATCCTTAGATGCAACAGTGTTTTTGGTCCAGGCTCCAACTAGACAGAACAGTCCAACTTCTCTTTTTAGGGAAGATTATGAGAGAGTGGTTGGCACACAGTTACAAAGGGCCCTGGATGAAGCAGTTACCGATCCTTCTCAGGCTGGGGCACAGCGCTGAAAAGGCATTGGTTGCACTTGTAACCTCTGGAGAGTGGGATGGGAGCGGCGCAATCATTCTGGCCCTTCTGGACCTCTCAGCAGCTTAATACTATCAACTATTGTATCCTTTTGGTCCAACTTTGGGGGTTGGGAGTGGGAGGCACTGTGCTTCAGTGGTTCTTTTCCTTCCTCCTCCCCACTCCATGTTCCAGTTTGTATTGGGGGAGGAGAGATCAAGGCTTAGGCTCTAGAATGTGGGGTGTCTTGGGGCTCCAGTCTTTCATCTTCCTATTTAACATACATGAAACTTCTAGGGGAGGTTATCTGATGCCGTGAGGTGTGGTTATACCTCTCCACCCCTAGCTAGGCAAAGGATGCTGTTCAGGGGTGGGTTCTACTTACCTTTACTACCAGTTTGCAATGAGGCCACATGCGCGCTCTTCTGCGCATGCACAGAAGCATTCTGATGACGACGGGGTTGGTGGGCGGAGCCTCCTGCTGGTTTTACTACCAGTTCTATAGAACCGGTGCAAACCGGGGGCAACCCACCACTGATGCTGTTGCAATGTAGGCCCTGTACCTGGAGACTGTAAGGGTCTAGATGGGGAGACACTAGCTTTGATTCAACCATGACAAGACAGAGTGGCTCTGGGTTTTTGACCCCCTAGGGCCGTGATGGCGAACCTATGGCACATGTGCCACAGGTGGCACGTGGAGCCATATTGGTGGGCACGCGAGCTCAGCTCTGGCACACATGCATGCACCGGCCAGCTGATTTTCGGGCCTTCTGGGCCCACTGGAAGTCGGCAAACAGGCCATTTCCGGCCTCCGGAGGGCCTCTGGGGAGGGTGGGGAAGGCCATTTTCACCCTCCCCAGGCTCCTAGAAAGGCTCTGGAGCCTGGGGAGGGTGAAAAACGGGCCTACCGGGCCCACCATGCCATCACATGCCAAAAGAGAGGGAAGCGCGAGGGGGATCACGCACACATGCGCGGGGGCAGGGCGTATAGAATTATGGGTGTGGGCACGCACACACGCAACCCCCCCGTGCTCCCCCCGCTTTTGCACGTGATGGCAAAAAGGTTAGCCATCACTGCCCTAGGGCCTAGGCCCAGGTGATATTTAACTTCTGACTCTGGATGGGATGGCGCTCCCTTGGACTGAGCTGGTGTGCAATTTGGGGATCCTCCTAGACTCACAGTTCCTGCTTGAGGAGCAGGTGGCAGCCATGACCAGGGGAGCCTTTGTACAGATTTGACTTACATGCCACCTGTGTCTCATCCTGGACCAGGAAGCTTTGCTTGTGGTCTCTCAAGCCTTCATCAGTTTCCATTGGGATTATTACAATGCATTCCACATGTGGCTGCCTTTGAAGACTACGCAGCAGTTAGAATTGATCCAGAATGCAGCAGGGAGTGCAGTGGTGCTCCAAGGTTTACTCACATTATACTCCTTTTCCTTGATCTATAGATTCTATATACGCTATAGATTCATTCTATTTTCTGTGGCTCTTCCCAATAGTTGGGTATATAAACATGACAGAAAAGGCTTTATGTAGATTGAATACTACAGTCATTTATTTTCCTTACTTTTCCCCCCCTCTTCAGGTCCTTTTCGAGGAACAAGGAAAATCAATATTCATTTATTTATTATTTATTTATTAGATTCATATTGCTGCCTATTTGCCCATGGCGACTCATATATGACAACAACATGTTGTTGAAGAATATTCTTCACTAGAGGTTCCTACATTTTATTCTGTTACGGAGGTTGGGACAGCAAACACAGGCACACAGAGCCCATTACTACATGCATACAAATCCAAATATCTTTATAATAGTAGCAGTTGTCCTGCTTTAGTATCTAGTTAAATTGGCATGAAAGGCCTAGCATGAATTGTGTAATACTGGCTGAACTCTCATTGGTTGATTTGCAGTTGTCTCTTAGATACCAAAATCCAGATAGAATATTTTAAAATGCTAGAATGGCATTATCTACAGCAGGGGCGGGTTTCAAAACCCATCGCTACCGGTTTGCTCGTGGGCACATGTGCGCAATGCTTCTGCGCATGTACAGAAGCGTCTAGGCGGGTGGGCGGAGCCTCCCGCTGCCGCTACCGGTTCGCCCGATCCGGGGCGAACCTGTAGCAACCCACCACTGCTCTACAGTATTTCTAAATCTATATCCATTGGTGAAAAAGGTTCTAAGCCTTTCATATATTGTAGGGACTTCTAAATAGAAGGGCCCAGCTGTATGGATTCCTTAGAAACCAGTGCCAAATTGGAACAGCAAAGCTAACTCAAATTCTGGTTCAAGATTGCTTAGGAATACTGCAGATACAGTCAGCTGACTGTAGATACTATTTAAGCTGACAATACTGAATCGCAGATGGACAGATAGCATTGTTTGGATTGAGCACATTGGATTGAGCACATTGGAAGACATTTCAGTTCACAGAAGACCACACAGCTAGTTGAGGCTTAAAAAAGAAACCCAGAGAAATGACTTCTGTTCTGTGATAACAAGCTAGTTTCATGTTCAGTGGCTGTAGAGGTGATCATAAGGACTACAAATAATATTTGGAAACGAATATCAGAAGTCTGCAGGGTTTGTCAAGAACAGATGTATCTCTCTTCATGGGGGCATTTGGGTGGGTTTATTGAAATAATACCCTCATCAGGCCAGCCTGCTTCTGCCTGAATGAGAGTTGTGGCATCTCAATTGTCAAATGGCTTTCCCAATGCTTTTCCCTGTGATTATTTGGAATCACAGCTAACCAAACTAGATGTGCTCATACGAGTATCAGGGCTTGCTCATCTGTGCAGACTGCCGATCTCAATTGCTGTGCCTCAAATCCGAAGTATCATGCTTGCTCTGTGAACAAAAAACTGAGATGCAAGGATAACAAGAAGAGGATGAACTGATTTATAACCTATTCAAGATCCCATAGAGTCGGAACAAGAAATGGAAAGGAAATTCCCTACTGAGTTCCAAAGTTTGCTCTCCACGTTGGACTCAGAACATCAGAAACTTGATTTCATTCTGCACCAGCAGTTATAAGAAAAAGAAGCATATAGCCTTCCCTGAAATGGTAAAGAAAACAAGGGGTAAACTAGCATTTCCCAACCTTAGCAACTTTAAGATATATGGACACCATCTCCCAGCATGACTGACTGGGGAATTCTGGGAGTTGAAGTTCACATATCTTAAAGTTGCTAAGGTTGGGAACACTAGTTTAGGAGATTCAAACTATGGGGCAAAAGATGCTGATTACATGGGTTGGAAAAATTGAATTTATAAGAACAGGGCAGCACTGAAGTATCTTCCAAGTGGATGATTCAGCCAAGCTAGGTTTGAATAGATGGCATAGGGCCTCTAGAGTTTTTTAACAAGGTTATATGAAGCGGCTTTTAGTTGCCTGATATGTACCCTTCCAGATACAGATAAACTGCATAAATGTTTCTGTAGGATTCCCTCATCTAAAAGGCATGTGCAGTGACTCCTGGTGTCCATAGTGTAGAAGTATTTGCATTTGATACTTCCCAGCCAGCAAATTTTATTTTTTTATTTATTAGATTTTTATCCTGCCTTTGTTAATTTATAACATATTTCAAAAACTCCACTTTTGAAGCTCACTCAGCCACAGCCATTGCGTAAGTGCATCTGCTCAATAAAGTAGGTTTAATTAAAATATCCAGGGATTAACATTAACAAGATTTCTTTTTTAGGGAGTAGGCAATCTGGCATGGCAGCAAGACTTCTGTACCCTCCCTGAGAAAAAGATAAAAAGCATTAGCAACTCTGTTTATTTTATATCCTTTACCAAGGATTTGGTCCCTGGCTCTTATCAAAGAATTGCAAAATGTAAGGGTGAGAAAGGAACCTGGAGTCCATATTTCCTGCCTAATCAGGAGATTGGACTAGAAGATCTCCAAGGTCCCGCCCGACCCTGTCCCGTCCTGTTCCTGTTCTGTTCCTGTTCTGTTCTGTTCTGTTCTGTTCTATTCTATTCTATTCTATTCTACTCTACTCTACTCTACTCTACTCTACTCTACTCTACTCTACTCTACTCTACTCTACTCTACTCTACTCTACTCTACTCTACTCATATAGTATAAATCAATATAAATCACTAGTGAGGAAATAGGGTGAATACTTCTAGGGAATGAAAACCTACCATCCCTCAAAATAAATTGTTCCACTATCAAATAAAGGTAGTCCTAGACTTACAACCACAATTTTAGTCTAAAATTTCCATTGCTGAGCAAGACAGTTGTGAAGTAAGTTTTGCCCCATTTTATGACCTTTCCTGCCGCAGTTGTTAAGCGAAGCATTTGTTCATTAAGCAAGTCTGTCTTCCCCCCTTGACTTTGCTTGTCAGAAGCTGGTTGGAAAGGTTAGAGATGGTAGTCACATGACCCTGGGACAGTGCAACTGTCATAAATACATGCCAGTTGCCAAATGTCTGAATTTTGACCACGAGGATGCTGCAACAGTTGTAAGTGTACGAAAACCCGTCGTAAGTCCCTTTTTCTCAGTGCCATTGTAACTTTGAATAGTCACTAAACAAATCATTGTAAGTCGAGGACCCCTTGTAGTTCACATCATAAACTGCTGTTCAGCCAAGTTTGATTTCCTCTAGAACGTTTGTGCCAATGGAGTTGGCTGGTTTTGTACCAAGCAACCTACAAAGCCCAGTCATGGGAGTAAATCTGAAAAGCAAGTCCTCCTGCAGAAGGGGATAAATAAGGCTTAATGAGGTTTGCTTATTCTCTTTCTTTCCCTGCAAATCTGCTGAGTAGGACAGATGGTGTTAATATGCTTACGTTGCCTACAAGAGATTCAGCTGCACCTCCCTCCCCATCCCCCCAGGGGATGGAGGGGGAAGGGAAGAAGATTGAGATTCATTCTTTCCCTTCAGATCTTGTTTCACAATGACAGATATACCAATCCCAAAGCAGAATGTGAACCATTGATTCACTCCAGGGCAGGTTGAGACATCACCCAGCATTATGGTTTGGATATACAGTATATACCCATATATAGAAACTTAATCTATGGTCTGAGTTTGGGTGTCTCCAAGGCATAACTACTTATGGTTTAGTGTGTTTTGCAAATAAGATCCACATAGATATGAACCATTCTTGGCGTGAAACAGGAAGCAGGATCAATCAAATCATAAATTGCCTTGAAGTTAAAGCAAACACGGATGGGTGTATGCATGTCAGGTTGCGCATGAGTGAAAAGAGGGTGCTTCAGATTAGATTCTTAAGGCAAAGAGGAGGGAATTTTCCCAGATGGCTCCTGCAGACACCTGAACATGAACATGCCTGTTTGATTGTGTGGCTGCAAGTCAGGAAAGACAAGGACTCTCCTGCCTGGATTTGAAATCAGAAAAGGAGGAGACTGGGGAAGGGGAGGGTAAGGAGCTGAGAAAAATCTCCAGGTATGTTTGGAGATTAGCACAAAGGCGAGGAACAACTCTACCACTGAGGCAGGCTGAAGCTGAGGGACAAAAACTCTTGAGTGTCTTAAAGCCCATTCTAGATCTTCCCAGTGGACAAGATTTAATACCTGGCATGGGTCCACGACATTGGTGATCCTAGGAATATTTAATTCCACTTCGGCAACATTGGTAAGTGCATATCTCTCTTTGAACATGCAGGCATTTATGCTCCTTATCAACTCTGAACTACAGGGAGGGCTTGAAATTGTGTTCTCACCATTCGTCCACAGTCTGGAAGGGAATTTGTAGCTGTCATGTTTAAGCTGTTTGCTTTCTGCCGGGAAACTTAATTTTGGAAATAGGGTCAGCAGTGCAATTTGCTGTATATTGGGTGTTGATGCATGGAGGGCCTTGAAGGGATCCAGGCATCAATCTGGAGTGGCAAGTACTTCCGGTACAGACGGATTCTCATAAATATTTATCCCAAATCCTCCACAATAACTTTGGGCATGGTTGTTTCATCTCATGAGGGTTGACATTCTCTAAGTGGGATGTTTTAGCAGTAGAAGATCTCACAATGTAATACTTTATTGCTAAAGAGTAAATGAGCATGGCTAGCTATCAAATCAAAAGAGAACAAAACTAAAACAAAACAAAACAAGCAGTGACATTTCAGAAGTGCAATATTTAGCCAGAGTTTACTTCTTTCTCTGGACTTCACTTTGTTATTTCCTTTGGAAGAAGGTCATCAAAGGCTTGCGGTGCTTAATCATGTGTTTGTTAGGAATATACAAGTTGAACTTGAAAGGAGGCAGAAGAATTCGGGGAGTTGAAATCCACACATCTTAAAATGGCCAAGTTTCAAAAACATTGTTCTATTTTATTCACTAAGCTAGTTGGGGATGTTGGAGCTTGTGGCCCATTTATCAGAAAGGACTAGATTGGGGGAATAGGCTACCCCATCTTTTCTTTCATATGTTTGTGTGTGTGTGTGTGTGTGTAGGAGGGAGGGAGGGAGGGAGGAGGACTTTGTAAAGAACGTCTGACAGATGGTTTTCTGTGGAGTCGTTTTGCTTCCATCTCTCTAAATCTCACACTTTGAATGCAATTTAGCAGCCATTCAGTCCAGGCTGTGTGCAAGCAAGTAACCACAGATTCTCATGATTATATCAGTCACTATGCCTTCAGTGCACATTTCTTATAGGGTAGGTTGTTTGAAAGAATGCTTAGGTAAGCTTTTGCAAGATTAGGCAAGATGTTCAAGAAAGGTGAATGTTATATAAAAAGGTGCCATTTGGAAGGTGAGGATTCAGTTTCGTTTGAGCCCAGTGGCCAGACTTTTCATTGTGAAGCCTTTTCCCCTAGGCTACGCAATGTCTTCCTAGTCAAAAAAATCTCAGAAGTTAGTGCATGTTTATCAAAATTGCTAAGATTTCTCCAAGTACCAGACAGAAATCAAGTGTGAATTATGTTATTTATTTATTTATTTATTTATTTATTTATATATTTCAATTTATTGTCTGCCCAAGTCCAGTGAACTCTGGGCAGTGTACAAAACTAGGAGAAACATAAAAACAACTAAAAATGTTGAATTTCACAGACAGCCCAAACTAAAAGTATATAATGAAGAGCAAAAACAAATATGTCCAGGTCCAATGCTCCATGGCATTGGACCTGGATACCTTCGAGACCGTCTTCTGCCACCAGTAGCCTCCCACCAGCCAGTTCGCTCCCACAGAGAGGGTGCCATCGGCCAAATTGTGTCGGCTGGCGACACCCAGGGGGAGGGCCTTCTCTGTGGGAGCCCCTGCCCTTTGGAATGAACTGCCCCCAGAAATTCGTAAAATCTCTGATCTCTGTGTATTTCGCTGTGCCCTCAAAACCATGTTGTTCCGCCAGGCTGGGCTATCAATGTAAAGATTTTAATTGGTTTTAAATGGGATTTTAAATTCGGGGTTTTATAAATTGGGCCTATTATTTAATAATTTTAATTATTTTTAAATATTGTCTGTCTTTGTGTTTTTAATTAGGCTGTACACCGCCCTGAGTCCATCGGGAGAAGGGCGGTATAGAAATAAAATTAGTAAATAAATAAATAAATAAAAAATGGTATCTTAAACAAACCATAAACATCAATCGTAGGCCTGAGATCAAAGCCAGGTTTTCAAAGCTTTCCAGAAGCTTAGGAGTGCAGGTACCATTTTTATCTCTGGAGAGGATGCTGTCCCACAGGTTAGGGGCCATAACAGGTAAGGTGTGCTTCCTTGGTCCCATGAGAAGATAATGTTTAATATAGGGAAACTTCCACTCTATTGAAAGATACTGGGTGGGCAGAAACTATTGGAAATAAGCAGCCTCCCACATATCCAGGCCCTATGCCATACCAAGCCTTATAGGTAAAAATCAGCATCTTAACTGGCTCTCAGAAGCTGACTGACAGCCAATGCAGCTTATGTAGTAGTTGTAACGCACACGCACACCAGAGGGTGCCTGTTACTGCCTGCATCCATTGCATTCCGAGCTTCTGGACTGCTTCATGTACAACACATTGCAATAATCCAGTTATGAGGTGACCAGGGCATGAGTGATTGTCTGAAGGGTCTCCTTATCGAGGAAAGGGTGCAACTAGTGCACAGAATGGACCTGTGCAAAAGCCCTCCAGGCAGGGCCTTCTGTTACCTGACATGACATGAGGTAAAACATGCAAAAGGGCAGGGAGAAACATAGGCCTTGCTGAACAAGAAGTAAAATAGGAAGAGGCTTTAACCCTGCAGAACCTGGCCCTAAACCTCTCCCATTTTAATGACAATATGTTATGTTGGACTGTTGATCTTGCTTTACAGAAGGGAGGGTTGGTTATGGGATTCCGGTTTTTGGAAAGAAGAGTGACTTTTGAGCACTGTTGATGAAAAGCCTTTATATTAACTCACCGGCTGGCAGCCTTTTGCACAATGAGCCAAACCCAATGTCAGGGTTCCAAGTAACACCCCCAACAAAAGAAAACTCCAAGGCTCGAGTTTCCTCAAAGTTCCAATTTATTAGAGATGTCATATTGGCACATCTGGGAAAACCCAAATCTGAAAGTTCCAGGTTTTCCCCACCCAAAGGAAAGTTCAAGTCCCTGCCCAGCATCCACATGACCATCACATGGTCCAATCAAAGCACCGTCCCAACTGGAGATGCCTCCCAGTTCCAGCTATCCAGGTGCAGGGCAAGATGTCCTTGACTTTCTGAGAAAGGAACATTATTATGACTACTGTATATATCACCCTGGCTCCATACAATTCCCCCCTCCCAGTTTCCCACAGTAGTAAATGTGGCAGGCCTGAAGATCCAACAAAAAAGATGGCTTCCAGGCCTGCATTTGTAATGTATATCAGAGGACTCCAGGATCCTTTCCTTAAAATTATTTTTCTGCTTTGTCAACAGTATATTGTCCACCTGCTTCGCGGCCTTGTGTGCTTGGCTCCTTCAGCTCATGATCCCGCCGAGAGCAACGCTAAGAGGGGATTGGGAGGCTTGAACAGCATGGAAGAATCACAAGCAGAGCCTGCAGGTTTAGAGAAGGTCAGCTGTCCCCTTCCTGGAGATTAACTAAGCACTTTGGACTCTGTTTCCTTTCCTTCCTCTGGCTCCAGCAGTCTGCAATAAATGTTTCATCCTTATGCAGAGTGTAGAGTGCAGATTCTGTAACTTTTAAGTTCTAGAGCAAAACAAAGGCAAACCATTTACATTGGATTTATTCTTGCCAAAATGCGCTTATCCATTAATCCAGTTCTAAGACCATCTTAAATTGTGTATAGTACAGTGCTGTACAAGTGCTTTTTCTCCCAAAAAATGCTTGTTAAGTATACAGGAGTGTGAACGTAGCACGTCTTGGAACAAACCAACCGCTCCTGGATGTTCTGAGGCACCATTTGGAGAATTAATCCAAAGTGCCGCAGAAATCCTTAATCAGAATAAGCGGTAATGGAAGTGCCCTCAGATCAATAATGGAAAAGAGGCCACTTCATGTCAGGCAAAAGTAAACCACCTGGCATTGTATTACAGGGCCTCTGATGGAAAAGGATCTTCTCCACCCTCTTTATCAATTGAATATCTCTGACTGAAAATGACACTTATTGAATCTGGTCCACTCTACACACAGAACAGACGCTGTGTTACTAAACCATGGATTCCTTCTAAGCTCTTCCATAATTTCTACTAGTTCAGTGTTTCTCAACCTTGGTAGCTTGAAGAGGGGTGGACTTCAAGCTATCAAGGTTGAGAAACACTGAACTAGTTAATAATGAATAATAATTTTTGTAACTCCATTCTCCATCAAGGGGCAGAAATAAAACCTGTGGAAATATTTCATTACATGCCCTTTATCTTTCCCACCATGCTGGCTGGAGAAATTCTAGGAGCTGAAGTCCACGCATCTTAAAGTTGCTGAGGTTGAGAACAAAACACTGCTCCGGAACGTAAAAGAACCAGGCATCTGGAACAGGCCATTTTTAGACTCTCACTTCCAAACTCATGCCCTATCTCCACTGACTGCTATTCTAGGGGAAATTGGGGAGTTGAAGTCCATACATCTTAAAGTTGCCAGGTTTGAAAAACTCTGAGCTAGATTGTGCTTCAGCATTTTCCATTGGCTTTCTAAATAGTGGATTCCATCACTCTTGCTGATAAAAGTAATTAACTGTTAAAACCAGTTTTTAATAGTATTTGACCAGAATCTGCTTTCCTGCATTGTAAATCCATTGATCTTTATAATCCATATCCTGATAAAATACAGAACCTGTTGTGGTGTTTTGGGCATTATCCAGGGATGAAATTCACTTACCTTCACTACTGGTTCATTACCGCACATGCGACACCTCTGTGCATGTGCAGGACCTTCCGTGCATACGCAGAGGGTCAAAAACAGGACATGATGACTTCCGGGCAGGTGGGCGGAGCCTTCCACCACTGGCACTACCAGTTTGCCCGAGCCATATAGAACCGGCTCAATTTCACCACTGGCATTATCCTTTTAGATCAGTGTGCAAGATTCTGGGAGTTGAAATCGACCCATCTTCAAGCTACCAAGGTTGAGAAACACTGAACTAGTTAATAATGAATAATAATTTTTGTAACTCCATTCTCCATCAAGGGGCAGAAATAAAACCTGTGGAAATATTACAACCGAATGGAACATGCTGGTGTTGGCCAGAGAGTTTAGACTTTACATTATATTGATTGTATTCTTTATTGTCCAGGTTTTGATTGATTATATACTACTGTGAAATCTGCTGAATCTAGAAGATTTCTTAACAATGGCTTGGTCACAAAGTTGTCCTTTTTTGAGCATAAAACTGGTGGAAAGCAATAGTGGTTGAACGCTAGGCAGCATTAAATAAGTTTAGATTGATTGCAAGCTTTGTTTTCCAACCGGTTATGGCATGAGAACAACCTTGATCAACCTGATAAGAGGACTTTGGTTTAAAGATAGCAAGAATTCCTTTGATCTCTCAGTAGCAGCTTTGATGCTATCAACTTTGGTAACTAGCCGAACTAGTTTAGGAGATTGGAGTCCAGAGCAATAAGGTTTTCCTCTCTTAACCTGAAGAATGCATTTTAGAAAGTAGCAGTAGGGATGGGAAATCTGAGCTTGGACTGCCATCTTCTCCCTGCTCCCTCTCTCTCTATTACCTCTAAGTGGTTGAGTACTCCAATTACTTGGTTCAAGATATGATTGTTCAACCTGTTCTGGATTGCTATTCTCCCCAAAGGAGAGTATTCAGTTTGAGCATGTTTGCTGAACCAACATTTTCAGACATCTTAATGACATCAGTCAGTTATTTATTTATGTATTTATTTATTTCTCATATTTTTAAGGCTGCCCTTGATTCTGGGTGGCATTAGCTAAAAGTTTTGGGCAAAAGTAATCTAGTCACAGTTACTATGTTCTGGTAACTTCCAAGACAGATTATTGATATCATTCTCCATAACTATCTGGAAGCTTCAGTTAGTGTACAATTTGGCAGGAAAAAATATTCCTGGGGTTCTTAGTTGATGATACTTCAGTTTAAAATATTTTTATACAACTAGTGCCAAATCAAAGCATTTTTTTTTTGCCTAACCTCTCATTTTTTAAAAAAAAAAAATTGATTTATATGCCGCCCTTCTCCGGAGACTCAGGGCAGCTTACAATGCGTTAAGCAATAGCCTTCATACTTTTGTAAATTTATACAAAATCAGTTTATTGCCCCCATAATCTGGGTCCTCATTTTACCTACCTTAGAAAGGATGGAAGGCTGAGTCAACCTTGAGCCTGGTGAGATTTGAACTTGCAGTAATTGCAGGCAGCAGATGTAAGTGGATCTTAATTAGTCTGCTGAGCCACCAGAGCTCCTCTTATTAGATTAATTTAACTCTTACACTGTGTTCCTTCAACGTACTTAATCAAATTAGCTAAACTTAGTAGGACAAGTCTTAAGTAACTTTTTTCAAGGCCATTGCAACTTTGAACTCTTGTTTTCAATGAATGGTCATACCTGCATAGAGTCTATCTTCCCTTAAGCATTTAGAACAGGAGTGTCAAACTGGCGGCCTATGGGCCAGATGCATCACATGCAGGCCATGCCCAACCCAGCTCTGCCAAGGGGAAAACATCACGATATGTCACGTGACAGCAACATGACACAGCGTGTTTGACACCCATGCCATTGAATAACATCTTGCTACTTACTATTCCAGTAATAATAATAATAATGTTATACCTGTCTTCTGGTGGTCTATATAACTTGACATTAGGATGTATAGTAGACCCCTTCTTTGGAGGAACATTGTGGTTCCAGTGTCGAATATTGCCTGCTTATTGTGAGGGAGGGTGTGGTGCAATTCATTACTTTTTCTGTATTTGCTTTTGTTCTTAAGCATATATTGCCCTGAGAACCTTCCACTGAAGTCCAATTTGCAAGTGTACTGAATAAATAGAAAAAAATATCCTGTTGGTTTTAACCAATGTGGCTTTATTCATGTACTTCTGTTATTGGCACAGAATTAAGAAAGGATTGAAAGATTCAAAAAGCAAAACTTCCTTTCATTACAAGCAGTCCTCATCTTAGGACAATTTGAGCCAGAATTTCTGTTGCTGAGCAAATCAGGTGTTCAGTGAGTCACTCTCAATTTTATGACCTTTTTTTTTTTGCCATGGCTGCTAAGTGGATCGTTGCTGTTGTTAAGAGGAACACATATCAAATTTGGATTTCCTTGCTGATTTTGCTTGTCAGAATCCGGTTGAGGTTGCAAACAGACTTCAGATGACCCAGGACTGCAACTGCCATAAATAAATGTTGGTTATCTAGTGTCTGGCTTTTGATTGCATGACCGTGAGGATGCTGCGACGGTCCTAAGTGCAAGGACCAGTTGTAAGTCACTATTTTCAGTGCCATTATAATTTTGAGTGGTTGTGAAAGGAATGGTTGTAAGTCGAGCACTCAGTGTATTCTATTGAGAGGTGATGTGGTGCGCTAAAGGTAAAAGACATCAATATTAAAAGATCTGCTTGGCTCCTTACAGGGTTCAAAGGAGGAGGAAGCAAGGCGGCCGGTGGCACAGTGGACAGCAGCCGAAGTGTGTGTCTGGCTAAGAGGAAAAACCTTGGGAACTCCAGGCAGCCCGCTGCTGGAGGCAGCCAATAGCCATGCCATTTCTGGCAAGGCTCTCTTGCGCCTCTCCGAGGAAACCCTGGAGCGCATGGGCATAGCGTCAAAGAGCCTGCGGGAGGAGCTATTGCAGGAGATTCTCCTCCTGCGCATTCAGCAAGAAATGGAAGATTTGCTGGATATTTCAGATGGTGAGTGATGGGTATCTGCTTAAAGCTACCTACAGAACATGCTGTAATGGCACTGGGTGGAATCAGAATTTGGGGAGAAAAGGAAGTGGAAGGCAGGATATGATTGTAATCTCTCTATAGAGCAAGGGTGCCAAACTCGATTTCATTGAGGGCTGCAACAGCATTGTGTTTGACCTCAGGGGGCTGAATGGGCATGGCCAGGGTGGGCATGGCCAGCTCAACATCCTGCAGCCCTCTGCCAGCGAAAATGGAGCTCGGGAGGGCTGTGCGCAACCTTCACGAGCTCCGTTTTTGCTGGCAGAGGCACCGCGGACTGGTCCTTTGCTGTTTCCAGGGGGGCCCCGTGGGCCAGATCTAAGCACCCCGTGGGCCAGATCCGGCCCGCAGGTCTTGAGTTTGACACCCCTGCTATAGAGCATGCATAACACACCTGCCCATTCTTCTTGCATGGGTGCTTCATTCTTAAATGTCTGTGTCAGGAACACAATCAACAACTCCAAGAATACACTAACATTTTTGGCAGTCTCAACTGTTCTGCGAAGTTGCTCATCTTGCCACCTAGCACAATACAGGTAGTTCTAGACTTACAGCAGTTCATTTAGTGACTGTTCAAAGTTACAACAGCACTGTAAAAAGTGACTTATGACCGTTTTTCAGTTACCTTTGCAGCATCCCCATGATCATGTGATCAAAATTCAGATGCTTGGCAACTGGTTCGTACTTATGACCGTTGCAGCGTCCTTGGGTCACGTGATCAACTTTTGCAACCTTCTGACAAGCAAAGTCAATGGGGAAGCCAGATTCATTTAACAACCAGATTACTAATTTATCAACTATAGTGGTTCACTTAACAACTGTGGTAAGAAATGTCATAAAATGGGGCAAAACTCATTTAACAAATTCTCACTTGACACCAGAAATTTTGGGCTCAGTTGTGGTCATAAGCTGAGGACTACCTGTATCGTCTATATTAACTGGCAGCAGGTTCCCAGCTAAAGTCTTTCCCTGCTCTACCTGGAAAGATTAAAGATAAAATCGGGGACTTTCTTCCTGCAAAACAGAAATTCTACAACTGAATTACATCTTTATCGTCATCTTGAAAACACTAAATAATCTACCAAGAGTAGCCATGGAATTGGAGCAATGTGTTTTGCAGTGAGGATGAGGCCCATGCAGTCAACATTTTTTTCATGCTGTTGATCAGCAACTTTTTCATCAGCTGACAAAACAAAACTTGCCATTACTTAATTCAACTACTGCACAGATGCTCTATTGTGTTAATATGTTGTATGAGCCAGGCCATCACATGGTTTGGACTTTGGAGGCAAAAGAGGCGTTTTGTTAACTAAAACTTAGGTTTAATTACGTTGCATGAGCCTATGTTAAGAGTCAAACCAAGGATAACCCAATTCCCATTTCAGCATCTTGGCTGTGTCAGGTTTCAATGTCGTCTCAAATAAAATAAATTGCATTTCCAAACAGATAGTCTTTGAAGAAATCTTTCATTTTATTAAGCACGACAACTGTCCCAGATCGTGGCGTAGCCAACTCTGACTTCCTGACCCCAACCTTCCCTTTCCGTTCCCCAATTCTCTGCGTCTCATTGGCCTTCTTCCAAATCACTCTCCCCATATCTACTACTTAAGCTCCCAGAAATGTCCCCCCTCCCATCTCATCTCCTAGGAGATATTATCTTCAGGGAAAATAAGTAGGTGAGAAGTCAAGCGTCCTCTTGCCAGCTGCCCCCTCTTCTCATGTCAGCACTAGAGTAAATGCAGGTTGAAGTGCTGACACTTTATTACATCAACATATGCAACAGCATGTGTTCAGATATACCAGAGGTGTCAAACTCAATTTCATTGAGGGCCGCATCAGGGTTGTTTGACCTTCGGGCGCCTGAGTGGCCAGTTCAATGTCACTCATGTCAGGGGTGTCTGTGGTGGCCCGAGTGCTCTGCCAGCAAAAATGGGCTCCTGAGCTCCGTTTTCACTGTGATGGCCTCCTGCAACCCTCTGCCAGCGAAAACGGAGCGTGGGGTCCTCCCAAGCTCCTTTTTCGCTGGCAGAGGCACCACGGCAGGTCTTTCACTGTTTTCAGGGCAGCCCCATGGGCCAGATCTAAGCACCCTGCAGGCCAGATCCGGCCCACGGGCCTTGAGTTTAACACCCCTGAGATATACGGTTATAAGATCGTTTTCAGTTGTTGCCACTGTCTGACATTGGTGTCCTTAATTGTTCCTTTCTGCTACTCCTTCTCTCACACAGAATAACCCAGGAGATCTAACAGGTTAACATCACAACTGTCTGGAAAGCAGCCATCTTGAAGCATCCTCTAGAATTGGTTATTGGTGTCAGCTGTGCCTCCAGTTGGATTGTGGGTCATTGGAGAACGAAAATCAGGCCACTTGAGACTGGGACTCAATTCTTCACGTCCAGTGCAAGTTCTTTTGCAGAAAAGTCTGGACTTGGAAAAGGAGGCATTTCTGTTGTTATTACCCCAAATGAAAAGACCTGCTGAGAGCTATTGAAAATGCACTTCCATACTGGGCTATTCTGCAGCAATGAATTGGGGAATTAAATCCTTGGAGAGCATTCAAGGTTTCCAGGTTATCTTAAGAACAAACCTATTCACGTCATCTAATATCAGAGACAGACAACCTAGATATTTTGAGCAACTCCCTAATACCTTGATTGTTCCATGTCTAGGCCTGATGGAAACTGAAAATCCAAAACATCTGCAAAGAATCGGTTGGGCTTCCCATTTATTAAACCGCGGTAATACTCTGGATTCAGGCAACCATAGCATTTGTACTTTGTGTCATATTTAATCCTTGTCTCTTTTTAGACAAGTATTTATATTATTGCCAGGATAGGCATTGTTTTTCTCTGCTCCAAATAAATTGGACAACCATCTTTTTGGGATGGTATAAAGAACTCCTGCCTTAAATAGAGGGTTGGACTAGAAAATCTCCAAGGTCTTTTCAGTTACATGATTCTATGATTCTGTGAAATTCCTTTCTGTTCCTTGCCTCTTGAAAGCCAAATCCCTCTCTTCCACCTCTTCCTGGCAACCTTTGAAAAGAACCTGTAGCTTCCCAATTAGGAGAAAAAAAATATTGTATCAGCATTTTTTGAACTTCCACACATTTTAATACTTTTGCTATTTGTTATATTGACAGCAGTGATGATATTCAGCCGGTTCTATCCGGATTGGGCGAACTGGTAGTGGCGGTTGCGGGAAGCTCCGCCCACCCGCCTGGACATATATCACGTTCTGTTTTTGACGCTCTGCGCATGTGCAGAAGGCCCTGCGTATGTGCGGAGGTGGCGCATGCAAGCGAAGTGCGTGCGCACGCTTCACATTTGCGAACCGGTAGTGAAAGTAAGTGAATACCACCCCTGATTGACAGGTGCTATTTTATTTCTAGAATACTCCGATAACAAATATTGATTGGCAGATAGATTTTTGTTTTTAAGACCGTTTTGCAAATAAAATCATTTTATGCCAACACAAAAGAGATAGCATTGAGAATCGTACTTCTTAGATCTGTATGTTACATCCGTCCTGGCCCAGGAAGACTCTGTTATGACACCCTTGTGTTTAGCACTTGTTTTTAACAGACGCAACTCAGGATTTGATAAATGACAGCTCTCCAATACTTTCATTTCCGGAATGAAACAAGCACCCAAGAGATGAGATATTAAAAAGCTTGGAAAATTTATTGAAGTTTTATGTCATAATAGGCTTTTGAAGTTTTTAAATACAATAAATATTTATCAGTAATAATAGCATTCAATGGATCAGAATTCAAATCCATTGCCAGACTGTCAACCTCCCACAATACAGATAAGACAGATATGAATCTTGATGAAGGGTGACAGACTGTGGAGCAGCCCACAATGACATTATATAGTTTCTTATTGAAAGTATTTTTTTCCCACTAACATCAATAGTAATCTGTACAGTCAGTTTTGCTTTGACACAGCTTGAACTGCCCAGAATCTGCTTCAAAGAATACAAGCCAGAAGTTCACTTGCCCAAGAAGGGTAGGAAACTGTTCCTGGCAGTCAGCACCTATGAAGACCAAGGCACACACCCTCTTCCCCAAAAGAGACCCAGTTATTATTTTCCCCTTCTGGAGAAAAAAGCAGGAGAAAGTAAAGCTATCTCTTCCAAGTTCTACCCCTCTCCCCAAGTATGGTATCTTACAAAGAACTAATGATTTCATACTTTACTTGACTTGGCCAATGGCTTTCTGAAAACACCAAGGTCACAGAGTTAATCAAAAAGCAAGGAAAATTAATTGGTCCAATATTTATGTTTATTCTTGCTTCCAGACAGAACCTACTCTGAAAAGGGCACTTATCTTGCCTGTATTCCAGAGTCAACTTAAATGTGGAGAATGGATCCCTATCTATTCTCTCTCTCTCTCTCTCTCTTTTAAACTGAGAAACAAGTTCAATGGGTATTGATTGGGGAGATCTGGAATACCATTCAGTATTAAGCTTTACATTTTAGGATTACATTTCAAGCAAAAATGGCACTGGGAGGGGTGGGATGGGGGGGACACTCTGGCCTTATTCTTCAATGAATCTATGGGTAGATGCCAGTCTTCATGAAATATTTTTATCCAACATACTCTTTCCTGAAATCATGGAGAACAGTCAACAATCAATGTACGATTTAAACCCCTGAATGATTTACTACTGTAAGTCAAAATGAACATAGCCCCAATGCATAATTTTTACTGAACTTACAACCACAAGTCATCTGGGTTTTAGCTAGTTAGCATTCTACAGGTTTTCTTGCTGTTCATACCTAGTTCTGGACTGTTGTATTCTAATATATGAGGGCTATACAAATGGTTTCTGGGCCCAGCCCTTACAATATCTGCTTCTCTATGCAACCCACTTTTTGGATTCAGCTTTGCTAGCTGAATCTGGCTAGACTGTGGAGGGACTGGAAAAAAGCTAAGTGGCATCAGACCCCTAGAGTTGCTTTGCCCAGGAATCATCCTCTGTATCCCTGTATCCTTTGGCCTTCAAGGGCCAAAGCACAGATACTAAGACAATAGTCAATCAAGACAGAACAAAGACCTGTTTTCGGAACGTAAAATGGAATAGTTATTTGAAAAAAGGATGCAAGGGAATGGCACGCTACTGAAGAACTGGTTACAACTGCCCCCATCACATTCTATGCCATCTTCCACTCACTGAGGTAATCTAGAAAGCAAGATGAGGTTAGGTTCAAAAACTTGAAGCCAGTGGTTACACCCACCTCTTGAAGTGACAAAATGTCCACCACTTCAATACTCAGTACCTTTTATTTTCAGAACAGGAGAGATGAACCCAAACAGGGTGTTTTAAACCCCACCAATGGTGCATTTGACTCTCACCGAACTTGCAATCAGTTTTAAATCAATAATAAAATAAAGGAAAAAAATCCACAAACCTATTTTCCTGTTTAAAGGTGCTACTCCTTTAACTTGGACAACACTTAAAGAATGTTTTTTTTTAAGCTGACTTTTCCCTCAACTTGAGGAGAGTCATTTAAGGCACCAAATTCCTTATTGAGAAGCCCTGATAGATAGGAAAGAAGAATCACATTTTTTCCAGTGAAGACAGAAAGGCAAATCTGCCTCATATAACATGCCAGCAAACTCATGCAAAAGCAAATGTTAGCCGGAAGCTGCAGCGGCACTATTCTTGATCATCACAAGTGTAGATGTTCTCATATAATATGCATGCTTCTAAGCAGAATCTAATGGGATCATTTACTAGCTCACATTAAGCCTGCATACATATAAGGAACCCTGCTTCCCAAGAATATTGGCTTCTGTGGATAACCATCACTTTCTGTCTAAAGGATTCTTATGCCACAGTAGCCTGTGCAAAACTATACCATTGATCTGACAACTCTTTTGTTTCCAAGACAAACACTATTATCCCAAAGAAAGAGACTGAAGACCAAATGTTCCTACAATGATTCATTAATTAACCGTAAAGGCAGACCCTCCTCTGAACTGACCACCTTCTTAAAAATAGAAAATGGTTCCAAGAGATTATAACTACATGACCTGTTTCTTACTGTTACTTATGATTGACAACTGGTTTATTTTATTCTAACTATTGCAACATCAAATATTCAAGCAAGCTCAATTCTTCTTTAAATTTTACTCTGTGTGCAGTGCTTTGATAAGAATAAAAAGCCTCCCTACCCCCATTTCAAGTTTTGCTTCACAGCAATGGAATATTACGTAAACAAAACAAAAATCTGAATTGTTTGCCATCCATGCCTAGAGATTTCTTTTTCCTGCTAATAATGAGAAGCGGGGCTTTCCTCGTTCCTTGCCATACCAGACATAGCATTTGGGGTAAGTCTTGAGAATCAGAAAAAATAAAACTATTTACAAAAAAGAAGGGATAGGAATGAAGGCAAGAATTAGTTCTAGGATGTTACGCTGCATACATTTTGTTTTTTGACATAATGCTTCGTGTTTACAAAAGAAAAGATAAATAATAATTTCACAACTCAATATTTTCTACAGAATGGAATGCGTCATCCACAAGTGGAGCTCCTTATCAAACCATTCATAAAAGTTGCCTTTGCCATTAATTACATATGAAAAAAAAAATTCTGTGCTCACTTACTTCTGGGTGCAACCTTTCCAAGAAAAATGGGTTTAGGCTACACTCTTCATTTAAGCACACATACACATACAAACAAAAATCTTCCTCAAATAAAGTACAAACAGAAGAGAAAAATCAGTGCTGAGTCTTCACCATCACTCTATTGTTCAACTGATTCCCAACCAGATAATAAACAGAAGCAAACCATTTCTACAACCGAACATGGGGATCAAAACCATTTGCATTTCTTGTTTTCAATTAATTGTACCCAAGAAAAGCAGTGTCACTCGGAAAGAGTATGCACCACACCTAATAAACAATTCTGATGCAAGCCAACCTTAACCCATAAAATGGTAATGTTGTTTATCACAATCTCAACTTAATCCTATGATAAACATGAAGGAAGAATGTCTGTTACTCAGTCCTCCCCAATGCTTGAAATTACAGCATTTGCTGTGGCCCCACTCTCTCTTTGCAAGGCATGAGCCACAATTTGAAGGGAGGGGATTAAAAAAAAAAGGCATTTGGGAAAACGTAACTGACTAGTCATGGCTTAAGGAAGTTGTGACCTCCGAGCTCTTTAGAAGAATCAATTGTTTCTTTAAAAAAAAAAAAAAAAAAACCCCAATACCCTCTTGTATAACTGTATCTCTGATTTTAGGATGTGGAACAGTTTGCAATAATGTACTTCAGTTCCCAAGGGTAGTTTTCTGGGTCTCTCGTTCTCAGCATAGCCATGATGAGAGTTCTGTGGCAATCTTACAGTTCTAAAGCCACCGTCCATGCCTTTGTGCCTGATGATCTTTCTTTGAAGATTCCATGAGGTCCTCTCCTGATCATGTAGTTTTACTGTCTGCACATTTCTGGAAGGTGGCATGAAGCAGCAGGGAAGGAGACATGAACAACAACCCTCTCTGGTTTCTGGGTCCTACATGTTCTGTGCCCCCCGCAACCCATCCAAAGCAGGTTAAATCTAGTTCCATGGTGATGGTTGAAGTATATTTACACAGGCTACCAAATTTACAGTGCCTCTGAAGACCGCAGGCTGACGTTTTCTTCTGATGATACCTTTTCCAAGCCTAGTCAATCAGAACTGGGCTTTTGTAAAGAAAAGGTTTGGATGTTGAAGTGTTTACTAAGCTGCCTCACCTAAATGGAAAGAGAAGAGAGCAAATGAAGATAAACCTGAAAACAAGGCTGGGCATGCAGAAGCTTTCCCCCTCCCCCTCTGTGCATTCACATTCTTTGACTGGAGCATAACTTAGACTTAGAATAACGTTATTGTCACTTTGAATGTACAGTAATCGGCATACATTAAAATGAAATTTTGTTGCATTCAGCTCTCAAAGAATCACAACCTCCAATATACACTACATAAGCATAACAAAATAAACAAATAAATAAATACAAACAAAGTTATGCATATACCCACATATATTATATGATACAGAGAAACAACACAGCGTAGTTCGGATGTATACATGTACATGGCTTTTTGTCAGTCTAGCAATCCTCCAGGTAATCCATTTTCCATTGACATTATTTCAAGGCAAACTAGAACTGGGAAGGGTATTTTAGGTAAACAGGTGATCCTACTTTAACAGGTCTGAAGGATGTGTTGCAGTGGGATGTTCAACGTGGCTAGAGCTTTGATCTTTAAGCAAGGACAACATATCAAGCTCTTGTTGGGTTTTTTAAAACTACTAATTGAAAGTTTTGGATTCCCGGACTTCCGGTTTCCTTGTCTTCGGCGACGGCGGCGCTCTTTGAAGCTCCGCCAGCCCCGCCGCCTGTAGAGCCGCTTCGCGATCGAGAAGCGGCTCGAAAACTTCAAAATCCTGAGGATTGTTGGAGGAGAGATAGCAGGGCACAGGTCGAGCCCCTGTAACCCCCCAGGGAATCGTTTCTGGGGAGGAAACAGGCGCGGCTCCCTTCCAACCTGCTGAGACTCCGGGCGGCGTGGGACGATTCTGCTTCTGCAGAACAAGCCGGCTGCAGGAAACTTAAAGCGAAAGAACCAGCTTTAATAAACAGCGAAACTACCTGAATCCTGAAATTTGGAAACGCAAGTATTAGCACTTTGTTGACTTTTCAATCTGAGAAAATGCAAATGAGTGAAAGTGCTTTGAAAAAACATGGCGCCTAGCTTCAGAGTTAACGAGCCAGCGAGTGTGGATTGGTGAAGTTACTTTGTTTTGCTACAAAGTTTCCAAGTTGCTACTAAGCTGCCTTGCTTGTTATAAGAGAAATAACTCGGAAATTTTTTCCCTTTTCAATATTGGACTTTGCTTTATTTTAACTCTTGTTTGATCAAATCTGGGGGACTTTTTTAGAAGTCTTTGTGCAGGAGGGAAAGGAAAAGGAACCTCCCTCTTTAGAAAAACTAGATCACGAGCCAGGATGGCTTCAAAGAAGCAGGAAGGGAAGGCATTAGGGGGGGGATCCCCCACACACAAACAGCAAACGCAACTTCCCCCTGCTCAACAGTTACAAACTCAGAAAAAAGAATTTGATGTGGCAGATTTAAAAGAATTTATTTCTAAAACTTTGGATGATAAATTTCAAGAATCACAACAGGAACTTCAAAAATCACATCAGGAATTTTTGCAGGAAATTAATGAAATTAAAGACATGGTGAAACAGAATCAAATTATGGTGACCAAAAAAATATCAGAAGTGGCGTCTGGCCTGGCAGATTTTATTGGGAAAGTTGATTTTAAAGTTGAAGAATTTAAATCAGAAGTTAATGTTAGGATGAAAGACAATGATTATAAAATTGATGAAGTTGATAATAAAATGCAGAGAATTGAAGATGAGATTGTTATGATACAATTCCGGGCGATGGAATTTGCCATACGGCTTCGGGGAATTCGAGAGGAGGAAAGACAGGACTTGAGACAAGTTTGCTCTGAAGCCCTGGCTAAGATTCTACAAGTTAATCCTGATTTGGTATTTCATAAAATAGATAAAATTTACAGAGTGAACTCTTGGGTGGCCAGGCAAAGACAATTACCCAGAGATGTGGTCATATACTTTACTGAGAGAGAAATTAGAAATGATATCCTGCAAAAATCTTTCCACACCTCTATACAAGTGGGGGGCTCACGGCTTGTAATCTTTAAAGAGTTACCTCCTAAAATGCTGAAAGCTAGAAAAGAATTTGGTTTTCTTGTTAAGGAATTGAAAAATTTACAGATACCCTTCCGGTGGGATGCACCAGCTGGGGTAATTTTTAGATATAAGGGAGAAGGATATCGGTTGAATACCGTGGAGAAGGCGCAACACTTTTACAGTACTATTCTTATGGAAAGAACACCATCTCCTCGTACATCTACAGTTCTGGAGATTAAGGAGAGTGAAGAGAGGCAATTGAAAGAACAGTCTAAGCAGGAATTAGAAAACGTGCAAGGTGCAGAAGGAGGTATTCTGAGTGAGCCATCGCTGGATTCTTCTCCAATTTTGGATTTGATTCAGTTGACTGAAGTTAAAGATCAACGTATAACTAGAGCTCAATCCAAGCTACTTAAACAGAAGCAACAACAACAACAGGAAAGACAAGACAAGAAGGCAGTTAAGAGCACTGCACAAGAGATTGGCGCTATGGGAGGAGCGAGATCGAAGCTTGTGGATGAACTTCAAGCATATTGCTCCGCGCTCCATGAAGAGGTTAATGACCTTTAAGTGTTTATCTTGGAATGTCAATGGGTTGAATTCAGCACAGAAAAGGAAAAAATTATTTACATATTTGAAACAATTTAATAATGATATAATATGTTTACAAGAAACGCACATTACAACTCAAGATCAAAAATATTTGATAAACTCAAAACTAGGAGCACATTATATATCTTCAACTTCGCAGAAAAAGAATGGTGTGGTTATTTATGTAAATAAAAAATTAACAGCAAAAGTTATAGAAGTAGATCAAGATGGCAGATTTGTGGCAATTGAATTGTTTACAGCAAATGGACAAATTCTTTTGATTGGAATTTATGCTCCCAACCAACAACAGGATTATTTTTACAAGATGTTACATACTAAAATATTGCAATGGGACTACAGATCTATTTTAATTATGGGAGATTGGAATGGAGTAATTGATTCTAAATTAGATAAAAAGAGCTTGGCAAAGTCTAGAATTAGATTACCACAGACCTTTTTTGATATGAAAGAAGATATGGAACTAAAAGATGTTTGGAGAATACATAACCCAAATGAATTGGATTACACTTTTTTTTCTGATAGACATAGATCTTTTTCTAGGATTGATTTTATCTTGTTGTCAAATGATCTACTTGTTAAGACAAAAAGAACAAAGATTTTTCCAAGAATTTTGACTGATCATAGTCCTGTATGGATAGAAATCGAGATGGATAAGGTTGAGAGACGTTCTTGGAGATTAAATGAGAACCTGTTTAGATATGAAAAAAATATAATAGAACTTAAAAAGCATTTGAAAGAATTTTTTGAAATAAATTTGAATAAAGGTACCCCAGTTGAAATTGTTTGGGATGCAAGTAAAGCTTATATGAGAGGGGTACTTATCTACATGAATTCTAAACATAGACTGTTCCGACAAAAGAAAAGATCTGAGTTGGAAATGGAAATAAAGAATAAAGAACAGTTACTTATTAAAAACCCAACAGATGAAAGAATACGAAGTGCTATAAAACTTTTGAAAGACCAATTCCAAATGCTTATGGCGGAACAAGTTGCAACAAGTTTACAATACGCGAAGCATAATACATTTTGCAATGCTAATAAACCGGGCAGATGGTTGGCTTACACATTGAGGAAAAAACAAAGTATACGGACTATTGATAGTATTGATATTGGAGGGAAAGAAATCTTTCAACAAAAACTAATTAAAGAAGCTTTTGTGGATTATTACACTAAACTATATGCCAAAGATGAGGTGCAGAATGGACTTATAGAAAAATATTTAAAGGATAAGAGAGTTACAAAAATTACTGATCAACAAAAGGAAAGAATGAATTATCCTATAACAGAGGAGGAGATAACAGCAGCAATTAAACAGCTAAAAACAGCCAAAGCTCCTGGCACGGATGGTTTGACTGCAGTGTATTATAAAACTTTACAAGCTGAAATGGTGGGACAACTTAGAGATTTATTTTGCAATATTCAACAAGGGGGTAAAATACCCCCATCCTGGACAACTGCTTATATATCTTTGATACCAAAAGAACAAGTTGGTCCTAAAAAACCAGAGAACTACAGACCAATATCTCTTTTGAATACAGACTATAAAATTTACGCGAAGGTATTAGCCAACAGGTTGATGCCAGTAATCCAAAAGGTGATTCATGAGGACCAAGCGGGATTTATTGAGGGTAGATACATGAAGGACAATGTAAGGCAAGTAATAGACTTATTGGAATATCTTGATAAGAATAAACAGATTTCTGCAGTGCTGGTCTTTTTGGATGCGGAGAAGGCCTTTGATAGAGTGGATTGGAATTTTCTACTAAAGACTTTAAAAAAGATGGACTTTGGGGACCAATTTATACAGGCGATTTCAGCAATTTATCAAGAGCAAAAGGCACAGATTATTATTAATGGAAGTCTGACGACAGAGTTTAAAATTGAAAAAGGAACAAGACAGGGATGTCCGTTGTCCCCACTTTTATTTATTTTAACATTGGAAGTCTTGCTAAATACAATACGGGACTCAAAAATTTTGAAAGGCATAATGATAAGGCAAGAGGATTATAGAGTAAAGGCATTTGCAGATGATCTGGTGGTTACCCTATCACAACCAATGGAATCAATAATCTTGATGAACGACATTATACAAGACTATGGTAGAGTTTCAGGTTTCAGAGTGAACTCAAAAAAGACTAAAATGATAGTCAAAAATATGACACAAGATCGTAAATATGAGTTTGAAAGGAGGGCAGGTTTTGAAATTGTACCTAAGGTAAAATATCTTGGAGTTCAGGTTGCAGAATCAAACATGAAATTGTTTCAAAATAACTATGAGGTGTTGTGGCGAGAGGTTCAGAAAGACATGGAGACTTGGAAAAAGCTGCAACTGTCTTTACTTGGAAGAATAGCAGCAGTTAAGATGAACATTTTGCCAAGATTTCTGTTTTTGTTTCAAATGATTCCGGTGCTTAAAAGTGATAAACAACTGAAAGTTTGGCAAACTGGACTTAATAAGTTTGTCTGGAACGAGAAAAAGCCGAGAGTGAAATTGAAAATTATGCAAGATGTTCCAGAAAGAGGAGGCCTTAAACTTCCAAACCTACAGTTATATTATGATGCAGCAGCTTTAACTTTAACAAGTGATTGGTTTGGAAGTAAAAAGGCTGGAATATTGAATGCAGAAAGTTTTGATCTTGAATTTGGATGGCATGCTTACCTATTTTATGATGACAAAGTTGATAAAGTATTTAAAAGTCATATACTTAGAGACTCTTTGATGAGAGTTTGGAAGAAGCACCGACTCAAATGGGATTATAAAATACCGCTATGGCTGGATCTTGGTCATACCTTGTGGAATACAAATATAATGTCATTCGGGGGGTTTTTATACAAAGAGGTTCTTTTTACAGATGCGGGCAGATGGCAGTTGAAGACATTGCAGACACTGTTGGACGAAGGGATTAATTTAACCTGGTTACAATATAATCAATTACAATTGAGATGGAAAGAGGACCAAAAAACTGGTATTATGTTGCATGAGGAAGAATTGGTTAGACATATAAGAGAGAAAGGTCCAATGCATATTAAAAGGCTTTACAATGTTTTGCTAGAAAGGGATTCAGAAACGGAATTAGTTAAAGATTGTATGATTAAGTGGGCACAAAATTTTGAAGAACCAGTGATGTTGGAAACATGGGAAAAAATTTGGGTTCAGAATGTTAAATTTACACAGTCGCAGAATTTGAGGGAAAATTTCTATAAAATGTTTTATAGATGGCATCTAGATCCTAAAAAGTTGTCATGTATGTACCCTAATGTTCAGCCAAAATGTTGGAGATGTGAATGTTTGGATGCTACGTATTATCATGTTTGGTGGACCTGTAGGAAAGTTAAGGCTTTTTGGATAAAAATATGGTGGGTCATGCAGAATGTTTTGAAGAAAAAAATTCAATTTTCTCCACAATTGTTTTTATTGGGCATAGTTAAGGGTTTTACACGGGATGAAACAAAATTAATATTGTATATGATAACAGCAGCAAGATTGTTGATAGGTAAATATTGGAAGAATGAAGCTTTGCCTACTATCGAGGAATGGACTTCGAAGATGGCCAGTTTTGCAGAGATGGCGAAGATTTCAGCATATTTAAAAGATTGTTCACAAGAGACTTATGAATGGGAATGGAAAAGGTGGATAGAATATGTTCAGAACAAATATCAAATTAGAAAGTATCAAATAGCTTTTATTTGAAAACAATGTATTAGAAATATTTTAATATAAAGAGACAAAGAGGGAAAATTATGTAGGGGGAGGGATGGGTTCAGGTATATATATCAGTGTTATTAGTTATGAGTACATAATAGGGAAGTCTGGGGGGGGGAGGGTTAGGGAGGGTTAGGGAGGACGGGAAGTTTGGGGAGGGAGGTGGGGGGGTGAAAAAAAGGGGTGAAAATGTAATTGTAAAACTTTTGCAATAAAAAAAAAAAAAAAAAAAAAAGAAAGTTTTGGATTCCCTGCCAATCCCTGAAGCACCAAAGCTTTCATCCCCTTTGGTCTCTAAGAAAGGGCCCAAACCTTAGCATGTGGACCCACATGGTTAGTTCCCTAGACTTAAAGTCTCTCAGTACAAATTCAAAACTCTCAGAATCACCCAACAATTTGAGATTGCTTTGGTTCTATTACTGCTTTACAACAAGAGATACGCTATAGAAAATATATCCATGCAGGTTTTCACAGCCAGCATCAATCCAAAGGTAATGAACTTCTGGCTGATCAGCTAAACTGTAGCCTATGAGCCTGGAGGTTCATCACTATTGCATAGAAAATATTTTTTTTATTTATTTATTTTATTAGGCTTATATGCAGCCCTATCTCCAATGGACTCAAGGCAGCTCACAACAATAAAAACCACAATAATCCATTATACAAAGTTGAAAATAGTTGAAAGGGTGGCTTTTCCTTTCAGGAATGAATCAAAATCTTGTCTTTATTCAACTTGTATTGCTCAATGGGAACTCCTATTCAAGCTATGGTCACAGTTCAGTTACTTTAAAAACAGATTTTGATCTTACATTTTAGGCAACTTTAATTTATTTAGTCAGTTACCAGTACTGGCTTACACCGACCCCATTCTCAAGTACAGGTAATCTTTTACTTACAACTATTTGTTTAGTGACTGCTTGAAGTTACAGCAGCCCTGAAAAAAGTGATTTATGACCATTTTTCACACTTACGACTGTTGGGCATCCCCTTTGACAAACAGTCAAAATTTGGATGATTGGCAACCAACATGTGTTTATGACGGTTGCAGTGTCCCAAGGTCATGTGATCACCTTCTGCGACCTTCTGACAAGCAAAGTCCACTGGGAAGCCAGATTCACTTAACTTAAGATAGATGTTACTAACTTAACAACTGTAGTGATTCACTTAACAACTGTGGCAAGAAAGATTAAAAAATGGGTCAAAATTCACTCAACTGTCTTGTTTAGCTATAGAAACTTTGGGTTCAATTGTCATCATAAGTTGAGGACTACCAGTACAGGATTGCCTACAGATGAACCAAGGAAACAACTCAAGGGACCTCAGTGGGTCAACGATAAGTATTGGTATGTTTTCCAATGTTATCTCTATCACCTGTTGCCATACATGGAAAGTAGAGCAATGCTGAAATGGACAATTCAGGGAGCCCCAAACCCTGCGGAATGGCTTACCACATTGACTCCATAATGAATGTGTGCCAACGTGATGACAATGGTGATTAAATAGAGGAGATTCGTTTCCTGTTCTGGTACCAAGGATGACATCACTACAAGGATAACAAGCGCAAGTGGAAGAAGCAGCCAGTTCACTGGCTGACATCGAGTGCTGCTCATCTGACTGACGATCAATTGACACTGGAAGAAAGGGCAAAACATCAAAAGAAAGTTAGGGGGAGAAGAAGGAAATTTGAGATTGGTTTTCCTCCCAATCTAGGCTAGTTGAGAATATTTGAGAATTACTGTCTGAATGCCCCTGAAGGGCAGGAAATGGGGCTGGCTGTTTCAGTCGACCCAACACCTGTGTCCCTCTTAAAGTAATCCACTGCTCCAGTAGTAAATCATTTGGCGAATGTAAAGGATGCTGAGAATATTTGAGAATACATGGTCTTGACTGAACATTTTGGCTAATTCAATTTGGCTTTGTCCACCATTTTGATGACTATCTAAGGAGCTGCAAGTACCCCGATTCCTTCTAACATGAAATGTGCTCTCTTTGTACACAACAAAATCTGTGACTTGCTAAAGAGACTTCCAATTACACTGGGTTCTGTAGTGTTTGGTTTTGGTTTCCTTACATGCCCTTTATCTTTCCCACCATGCTGGCTGGAGAAATTCTAGGAGCTGAAGTCCACGCATCTTAAAGTTGCTGAGGTTGAGAACAAAACACTGCTCCGGAACGTAAAAGAACCAGGCATCTGGAACAGGCCATTTTTAGACTCTCACTTCCAAACTCAAGCCCTACCTCCACTGACTGCTATTCTAGGGGAAATTGGGGTGTTGAAGTCCATACATCTTAAAGTTGCCAGGTTTGAAAAACTCTGAGCTAGATTGTGCTTCAGCATTTTCCATTGGCTTTCTAAATAGTGGATTCCATCACTCTTGCTGATAAAAGTAATTAACTGTTAAAACCAGTTTTTAATAGCATTTGACCAGAATCTGCTTTCCTGCATTGTAAATCCATTGATCTTTATAATCCATATCCTGATAAAATACAGAACCTTTTGTGGTGTTTTGGGCATTATCCAGGGATGAAATTCACTTACCTTTGCTACCGGTTTGTTACCACACATGCGACACCTCTGTGCATGTGCAGGACCTTCTGTGCATGCGCAGAGGGTCAAAAACAGGACATGATGACATCCGGGCAGGTGGGCGGAGCCTTCCAACACTGCCGCTACCGGTTTGCCCGAGCCATATAGAACCGGCTCAATTTCACCACTGGCATTATCTTTTTATATCAGTGTGCAAGAAGTACATCCCAAGGCTTACATGTGGCATCTTAACATTCCTTTAGAAGCCTCCAGACTGGGAGGGGCCAAATATTTAGGTATTTTTAAGGCACCCATTTCAATCCCTATCCAAAAACCTGGTTTTGGCTCTGCCTAATTCTGGACAACTTCAATGTCTTGTAGTAAACCACATATGGTTCAGATCAATGCAAACTGCCCACCCATTATGGTTATTTCTACCTAGAGCTGTGGTGGCGCAGTGATTAGAATGCAGTACTGCAGGCTACTTCTGCTGACTGCTGGCTGCCTGCAATTTGGCATTTCGAATCTCACCAGGCTCAAGGTGGACTCAGCCTTCCATCCTTCCGATGTCTGTAAAATGAGGACCCAGATTGTTGGGGGCAATATGCTGACTCTGTAAACCCCTTAGAGAGGGCAGTAAAGCACTGTGAAGCGGTATATAAGTGCTATTCCTATTGCTTATTCAGCCCCCTGCTTCCTCTTTACGTTTCTCTTGTTAAGTGGTGTTGGACTGTAACCAGCAGCAGTGCAGGCAGTCATGTCAGCTGCTGTAGAAATTGTGGGAGGTGTGTGTGTGTATGTGTGCACGCACACACGCATGAGAGGGGAAGGGAAGACCGAGACTAAAAAGGTTTGGCTGAGACAAATGGATTAACAATCAGAGCATCTTTCTTCTTCCTGACCTCTGAGCCTTTTGGAAGCCTGACTTTGAAGCAGAAAGGATGAAACTTACAGAGATATTTGCGAAGGCCGTCCCAACCATGAAATAGAAGAGGCGCGGCTGGGTCTCCAGGATATCTGTTGGTGACTGGAAGATCCAAATGGTGCACAAAGTGAAAAGGAGGACTGGCGAGAAGAAAGGCAGCATGGCTTCATAGAAGGAGTGGTGCTTGAGGATGCCTTTGGCATAGGCTCTGAAGGACAGAAGGTAGCAAACAAGGGCTTGGTGAACGAGTGGGCCAAAGTAAGGTCATTTGGCAGAAGGGAGAGTCAACATTTGAATGGGAGTTGGGAGCCTGGCACTGCAGCCAGAGAGGGAGTGGCTGGTATCTCCATGCCCCCATCTGAACTTGAAAAGCCAAGGGACGGTGGATGTTTGCCCAATATACTTTGCTTTTTCAACACTATCTCTGCAATGTGCAGATGCTACCCCTGACAATGCAAAACACTTACATGTAGTAATTGTTCAAGCTCATGGGAATGGTCACAGTAACCGCACAACCTAAAAAGGAAAAGAAAGAACCAATTTACTTTTCCAACGAATCTATCTTTCTCCTTCAGATAAAAGCAGGAGACCCAACCAAATCTATCCTGATTATTTTCTTTCTGATTTGGGAGCCATGCATACTGTTATAAGGCAGCATTTACACTGTGAAATCATAGTCAAGCAAATCTTATACTCCATGTAATGTTTGAACTGGGCAAAAAAAAAAAAATCATCACAAATAATTCTATATGCTCCCTGTTAATTGAGAAAATTAAAAAATTGGAACATTGAGTCATAATTTAGATTTGCATCAACAATTAATATACTCAAGCCTAATATTTACAATTTCATTAACATGATTATTTGCTAGTTTTCAAAAGCAGCTATCATTCCAGGCAAGGAATTAGCAATTCGGAGCTTGTAAGTCCCCTCCCCAAGACGTCCAAAACTGCATCAAAGAAATTCAATTCATACTGATTAACAATGGTATATGATTTTTATATTTTGAAAGGCAACAGCAATAAAATAGATGTAATAAACATCCAACAGTCTTAATGCTTACCTCCCCCAATCTCAAAAAGGGGAAAGGCTAAACCTGCTCCCCTCTGGAGACAGCAAAACAAAACTCCATCCACTGTGGCACCCTTATGACAACAATTTTTTTTAAAAAGGCAGTCTTTGATGCATAAATAATGTGTCTGCTCACCCTCATATTTGCTTTATATTAGCTCATGTTAATGTTGCAAAGAATTATAAATACTTGATGTAAGAAGGAGCAGCTATTAGGATTAGTGTATTTTTCGCATTGTAAGACGCACTTCCCCCCCCCAAAAAGTGGGTGGAAATGTCTGTGTCTTATAGAGCGAATGTTGCTGAAGCCCCGCCCACTTGCAGCCTCCACGTGCCCCATTTTTGGCCCGTTCCAGGTGGTGGCAATTGGCAGCAATCCCCACCACCTGGAATGGGCTGAAAATGGGGTGTGCAGAGGCAGCAATTGGCAGCGATTGGTGGTGATCCCCGCAGCCTGGAACAGCTGATCGGTGGTATTCTGGGAGGCCAATCCAACCGCCGATCAGCTGCTCATGCTAAATCGGGCTGTGCTGAACCTGACCAGGTTGTTTGCTGTTTGCTCCAATGAGTCAAATAGCTGGGAGGCAGAGGCAGATATTTTTTCTTGTTTTCCTCCCCAAAAGCTAGGTGCGTCTTATGGTCTGGAGTGTCTTATAGTGCAAAAAATATGGTACATTTATAAGGAGAAATCTGTATCTGATTGTAAATTGCTGAGGATCAAGAAAATGGTTTTCATACACCTCGCTTAATATTTTTACTATTTTTCGTATGTTTTCATCTATTTTCATATCTTTAGCAGGCAGTAGTATCTGGGGCTATTTATCTCCCTTTAAGAAGCTAACCTGAAGTTATGCATGGTTAATACTTAAATGGGAGACAATGATGATATCAAACCTATAGATTTGGATTCTAGAACAAGGAAGTAGAAACCACTTCTGTATTGTTGCCAAGAAAACTAATCTCTATAGTTTTGATATTATTTTAGAATTAAACTAGATACTGTGGTTAATGCAGATTGTCCCATAGATACTTCTCCAAAAGTCATGTAGATCACATTGATGTGTAATGTATCTGCATAGAAATGTAGATCACATTGTTTTGAAGTATGTGAAATATGTTGAAACAGGTCTCTATTTTTGCTTATGTTAAAGGAATTAAAGCACCTTAAGGATAAAATAGTAATTGGTAATTTACCATGATGGAGATTGGGATGGAAATGAGGGGCAACATTTCAACTGCAATTCTGTAACTTAAAATCCAAGGCAGGGTGTATTTTGAAAGTTTTTAGAAAAGCTTTGAGATAAAGGTGAATCACCAAGCAGCTCCTAGTTAGAAAGTAACCATTTCAGAAACAACTGGAATAATTAACTAAAGTTCTGTGTACTTTGTGCTCTACAATATATGATATGATTTGGCTATGTCTGCCAGAAGAGGGCTCCAAGGTTGTACTAGGAATATGCTGGATTAGGTTACAGATTTGTCCAAGCTTTAATGTACATTTCCTACTGCCCAGAAGAAAATGGTGGGGAGGAAAAAATAGCGGGGACCCAAACTTGAAAGAAAAACTGTATTCCTCTCTTGCCTCAGAATTTCCTGAATTATTGAGCTGTCAATAGGAAATTCCTTGGTTTTGATATATGTTGGTTGAGAATATATTCTTAAGAATGTGAATATGCCACACTTATTCCAATTTATTCACATTTATTCTCCAAATACTGCCCCTAAAGTCAGTGTTTAGACAATTTTTTTATTATGTTATGTTCCAACAAATCAGTGTTGATTCCTAGTGACCAATATGGACAGGTTTTCTCCATGGCAATCTGTTTCTAATTTGGTCTTCCAAAAGTGGATTCATAGCCTCTGTATATTCACCTTATCGCTAATCATCCTTTTATTTATTTATTTATTTATTTAATTTGCTGCCCATTTCACCATGAGGCAACTCTGGGCAGCTTATAACAATAAAAGCAATAAAACCATACAGACACATGTATCTGACTACAATAATGTTATCTGGCTTCTCTTTCATTTCACCCTTCCTAGCTTTAGAACCTTCTCTGGAGAACTTGGGTCTCTGCATTTATGTGTTTGAAGCTAGATAATTTAAACCTGGTCATTTGTGCCCTGAGTGAAGAACTCTGGTTGTTCGATGATTCACTGGTTTAGTTTTTTCAAAATATTCTAAGGAGTCTTCTCCAACACTAAGTTCAAAAGTCTCAATACCTTCTTATCCTACTTTTTCAGAGTCCAACTTTCACTTTCATAGAGTGTCATAGGAAATACCATTGTTTACACAATTCTTTATCTTTTGCAAGGCCTTCATGGCTGCTGTACCAAGTGCTAGTCTGCAGCACTTTTCTTGAGTGCTCATTCCTTCACTTTTGATGGTTGATCCTAAAAGGCGGAAACTATCTTCCCCTTTGATATTTCATGATCAATTCTAATGCTTTACTTTTACACCCACTTAATTATCATGTTATATACAACTCATTTGCTACAATGCAGACAGACTGAAACCTGGTGTCAGTTTTAGATTTTCAACAGAAATGTCATCTGGTATGAGATATTCTGGAACAAATAACTTCTCAGTGTGACCTCCTCCCATCCCTATCCTGTAGGAAAATTCAGCATAAACAACAAACATTTTCTTGATAAAGACGTGCTAGGTTTTGGTACAAAGCAGCTCAAAAGATACAGGTTTCTACAAGCACCTTCTTACCAATAATCATTACAACGAACAGATCTCTGTATAAAAAATGAAACAGGAAAGGGTTGTACCAGGCCTCCACTCCTATGATGGATGTCACGATATATACTACTGAAATGGTCTGGAAAAGAAGGCAGAATTACAGATCTTTATAATAATCATCTATCCAGCATTTCCAATTGACAAAATTGTCTAGAGATCAAAAAAATTCATGTAAAACATGAATCTTGTTGGTGGAAATATCCCAAAAGTGTCTTTTCTTTTTACTCTGTGACTGCTGCAACTGCATGTCCAAGCGTTAGTAATTAGTGCAAAGAGCAGAGCTAACTTTTCTTACCATTGCTAAAAGGGAAGGAGATATAAACCAAGACAGCCTCTCCCAAACTAAGCATCCTACAAGTATTTGCATTTCCATACCTATTTTACTGAGAATGCTGGAAGCTGACATCTGGAAGGTCTCCAAAATGGGAAGCTGGCCCAGAAAATACCCCAATGTTCTTAAGCTGCTGAACGCAAATTGTATCTCGCGAGTATGATCAAGGCACTCTTATGAAATAGTCCCCACGAACTTGCCCATTCACAAAATGATTATGAATGGTGGTGCGCCGTGATGGCGCAGTGGTTAGAATGCAGTACTGCAGGCTACTTCTGCGGACTGCTGGCTGCCTGTAGTTTGCCAGTTTGAGTTTCACCGGCTCAAAGTCAGCCTTCCATCCTTCCAAGGTCGGTAAAATGAGAATCCAAATTGTTGAAGGAAATAGGCTGACTCTAAACCACTTAGAGAGGGCTGGAAAGCACTGTGAAACAGTATATGAGTCTAAGTGCTATTGCTATTTGCATGAGGGATATGAATAATCAGTGAGCATCAATATATCAGAAAGCTCTGAGGACATGCTGAAGGAACTTGTGGTACTCAATCTGGAGAAAAGACAATTGGGGTGACATAGTATCAGTTTTTGGGTACGTAAAAGAATGCCATAGGGAAGGGGATCAGGTAAGATTTTCCTTTCCCATTGAAATTTAAAGCAGAAATAAAGAATTTAAATTATACCTACCGAGACTTCATTTGAATAGGAGAAAATTGTCCTGATAATAAGATCTCTATAAATCAGTAGTCTACCTATAAAGGCTATGAGTTTTTAAGAAGATGCAGGAGAGCCATCTATCAAGGATGGTTTTGCTGTAGACTGCAGAGAGTTGCACAAGATGATTCCTGTAGCCATTTTTCATAATTTGCATTTTACAGGATGGTTTACTGCGGCTATCCAGAGACCAGTAAATTTTATGGAAAGGGAAGGGGAGTTGGACTGCCCCAAGTCTTTTTTTTTAAAAAAAAAATCTGGGAACAAATTCTATAGGCTAAAAGCATGAGTGTATAAAGTTTAATATCATGAAAGACATATACCGTGTTTCCTTGAAAATAAGACCCTGTCTTATATTTTTTTGAACCCTGAAATAAGCGCTTGGCCTTATTGCCATGCGTTCAAAAGCCCGATTGGGCTTATTATCAGGTGATGTCTTATTTTGGGGGAAACAGGGTACACATAGACCAATTTAGCTGAGTCCTGAAAGCACACACAGAAAAGAGGACAGGCAGAAACGTTTCATCCGATATTCTCCATTTACAGTTATGAGACTTCGGATTTTTGTTAATGGATTTCAGGTGGAATTTCTCTTCCTAAATTTATGAATGAGATTGCATATGGAAAATAAGGAATCAGACTTTATTGTGGAAAAAAAAATATCAAGGTCCCCTCTGCTCAGCCATGCAAGTATTTAAGTCCAAGTCAATAAAACCTGCAGGCAGCTAACATAAGAGGGCAAAGGGCTTTTTTAAGGTTCCAACGTGGTGAGTGATTATTCAGAAAGTGTTCAGTAGGGCATCACAGAAGAGCGGAAGGAAAGTGCCTGCCCACCAGCATTCGGGGAGGAGAGGACAACTAACACCAACCAAAACAACGATAGTCATTAGCTGTTTCACAAACAAAGCTACTTTTGCCAAGGTCTATGACATTCACGATTCTATGCACATGCACACATAATTAATTTAATTAATTTTCATTACGCAAAGTGGTGCATTTATTTCTCACCCAACTCTAATCTGAGTGAAATCATTAGATGTGGGGGTGGGGGTTGTGGTGTCACGTAATTTCATGCATTGTTTCAGAGGGTCACGGCACCAAAAGGTTTGAAAACTCCAGGGTTAAATCATTTGTACATCTTATTTCAAGCCTTCTAAAGAAATCTCACATAAAATAAATGGGGCTTTAACCTGAAAGTGGTAATAATACCCCAGGGAAACAAATCTAAACCCCAGAGAATCAAAATAAACCAGATCTCTGCCCACTGTTAAGGCAACCTTTGGAAATGAGTGTGGCAAAATGCTGGTTGACTTACCACCTGGCTGATATCGTAGCCCCAAGGCAGGAAGAGAATCCCTGTATTATATTTCTCCCAATGGGAAAGGATGAATGAGAACAAAACCACCCAGAGCAGCAGGTAGAGGATAAAAACGCTGACACCATTGGATCCTCGGCCAAAAGTGGAATACACGGTCACCACAAAGAACATGCAAGCCCAGCTGTCCAGGCCATGGTCAAAGAGTTCCCCAAGTGGGGAGCTGGATTGGGTGCGACGTGCCTGTTTCCCATCCACACCATCTGAAGAGAAAGACATCACAGAAAGAGAAGGTTAACTGATTGCCAGGGGTGAAATGCTCCTGGTTCGGACCGGATGACCTGATCTGGTAGCGATGGAGGTGGGTGGTTCGGAGAACCGGTAGCAAAAATCCCTGCCCCCTCCCCATGCCCAGCTGAGCCGCGCGATCATCAGAGGCTTTTTTTTTTACTTTTAAAAGCATTTTAAAATGCTTTTAAAAGTAAAAAAAAAAAAAAGGCCTCTGATGATCGTGCGGCTCAGCTGGGATCGTCAGAGCCTTTTAAAAGCATTTTTTCTATAACCTCTTTGGCCGAAGAAGTTGTAAAAAAATGCTTTTAAAAGTTAAAAAAAAAAAAAAGTTGGCCACGCCCACCCAGTCACATTAACCCACCACCACCAAGCCACGCCCACAGAACCGGTAGTAACAAATTTTACATTTCACCACTGCTGATTGCTTTCAATTCTATTGAGTGGCTGGGATTAAAATTAGAAGAAAAATACATTAAGGAAAGAAATCAAAGCAAAAACATTTAAGAACTGAGGCTTGGTGAGGCTTCGACAATTCATAAACCAAAGCCCATTTACTTGTGCCATTGTTGTTAAAAACAGCTGAAAGTGCAGGTGGTTTTATGCGGCAGAAAAAAGATTTGGTTTCCGATTATGGTTAATTGAATCCCTAAAACATCCCTTCTCCACTGTAAATCCTACTATTTTCCTAAAATTGCTACCGATCCATAACTGCTCTTTTGCAGGACTCTTAAGGCCTTGTATCACTGCATTCATCTTTTAAGTATTCTTGCTACAATTTTTTCCTATGTACATAGTACTCGCCCTTTACTTTACTAGTAGTAGATACTCTTATTTCCTTTTGTAAAAGTTGATCAGAATATGTTGCTTCCAGAAGAAAACAAAAACAAATTGCTTGTGGCTTTGCATTTGCATCTTCCAGACCTTCCTTTCTTGCCCCTGATAAAACTGAAATGGAGAAGCAACCGCTATTTCAGAAATATGAATGTGCAACAGAGAACAGAACAGCTTCTCTATCCCTCCTGTCTTTCGGAAAAACATCCTCTCCTATTTCAGCCACAAGCACTGGTGGTAAGAGGCATAAGGTACAATCTGCTTGCATATGTATTTTGCACTAGACTTGTAAGTGTAATAAGAGGCAGCTGTTTTATTCAGGGAATTTGGTCTCAATAATATTAATGCTCATTAATTATGTTGTTGATTGTATAAATATAGTGCGCAGGAAATTAACAGATCTTACCTAGAGTATAAGCCGCAAAATTGAGGAGACCCACTATGACCCACACTTTGTTCGGAACGTGCTTTTGGTCTGGTGCTGCAGGAAAGAGAGTAATTCTGAGTCATTATTTTCTCTAGGAAAACATTTTTCAAATAAGAGTACATTTTAGCCATTAAGATCAGGCTCATCCTATTGCAGGCTTATCCAGCCTGGAACTCTTCTAAAGTTTCAGAATAATAATAAGTCACAGCAGCTGGTTAGATGCTGATTGGTGTTACCTGACCTCAAAAAAGCTTGGGTGAGTAACTATCAGGAAATACTAGGGCTCTAAATTAGTTTTAAAAAAATTCTAGAAGAAGGAAATGGCAAAGATGATGCAGAAAATCTATTCTAAGTTTGTTACCTGCTTGTATCAGCAAATCTTTACTTACCACTGAATTCATAGCAGCTACCGCCCAATTGTGAAATGCCACTCTTATTGCTATAATTATAGCGTAAATTAGTGATTTATTTATTCATTCAGCACATTTCTACACCGCCCACTACTTGTGTCTCTGAGTGGCTTACAATAAATTCAAACTACAATGAGCCACGGTGGCGCAGTGGTTAGAGTGCAGTACTGCAAGCTATTTCTGCTGCCTGTCGGCTGCCAGCAATTTGGCAGTTCAAATCTCACCAGGCTCAAGGTTGACTCAGCCTTCCATCCTTCCTAGGTGGGTAAAATGAAGACCCAGATTGTTGGGGGCAATATGCTGACTCTGTAAACCGCTTAGAGAAGGCTGTAAAGCACTGTGAAGTGGTATATAAGTCTAAGTGCTATTGCTATTGCTACAATTACAAGTTGAAATAATATGCAGATAAACCAGTATTAGAATGGGGCATACAAATTTCCTGGTGGGTGAGGCTTCAAAGCACTGAGACCGAATCGAAAAATTAAACTGCACATTAGCTGTGCTTCTTAATGAATTATGCCCCCTGCCCCTACCAAATCAAAACTTGAGACAACATATCCTTCCCGGGACTCTCCTGATGCTTGGACTGCAAACCTGACAATTCGTCACCATTTGGCACAGGGCTAGGGGCTGATGGGAAATGGAATCAAAATCATCTGGAAAATACTATATTGCATTTTATATTAATAAATAAAGCAACCCTTGCCCTGTGAAGGCCATGCAATGCTTCCTTTCAAAAAGGTGTGGGTGTGGACAGAAAAAGAATGAGATTTCATTTCCATTTAATTAAATGTAGTTATTAATCTTTGGGTGTATGTACATTCTGTGAATTTGTGAATGCAAATCTTGGGAGAGGCAGGCCGCATTCAATCCAGGGAATTCAAGTTGTGTACTACTGCTCTAAAAGTTATAAACCCTTCTCAATACTTAAGGAAACGAAACAGCATTTCAGCCACTGTAAAGTATCATGGTTCTAATTTTTCTTTTTCTCTCAGGTGTGAATTTCAGTACTAACAAATACAAAGCCTGCATTTCCATTTAATTATATCCACTGTTAAGTGAGACATGCTTATTCAGAAAGTGCTGATTCTTGGAAAAAAATTGAACACAAAGGACCAAAGATAATAGCACTTAGCACATATGTATGTATGTATGTACTGTGTTTTCCCGAAAATAAGACCCTGTCTTCTATTTTTTTGAACCCTGAAATAAGTGCTTGGCCTTATTGCCATGCGCTCAAAAGCCCAATTGGACTTATTATCAGGGGATGTCTTATTTTGGGGAAAACAGGATATATGTATGTATGTATGTATGTATGTATGTATATGTATGTATGTATGTATGTATGCATATGTACATTATATATACACATATCACTCCATAGTGCTTTACATCCCTCTCTAAGCGTTTTACAAATGTCAGCATATTGCTCCCAACAATCTGGGTCCTCATTTTACTGACCTCGGAAGGATGGAAGGCTGAGTCAACCTTGAGCTGGTCAGGAAACTCCTGGCAGTGGGCAGAATTAGCCTGCAATATTGCATTCTAACCACCACAGCTACTTCTACTATAACTAGTATAATTACCTGTTGTTTTGACATAATATGAGGTAATAGATTGTATATCAATGAAAAGTAAAACATCCAGCTGACATTGAAAAAGTTAGTAGGATGATATTTTTACCAGGTAATTCTGGGCTCATAGCCTAGATTGTAAAGTCCAAAAATATAAACACAGGAAGAAGGCAATGCCAACTATTTTCCCTCTTACTGTCAACAAACACCATCGATTTGTTCATGTAATCATTGGAATTTTAACTTACTTTGTTTTATTTATTTAATTTATTTGCTACCCATCTCACAACCTTGGGGGAGACTTGCTCAGTGAAATGCAAAATAAAACAAAGAGTTTCTGTATTAATGGAGCCTCATGTACTCTTGGCAAGAATTTAAATCCTTACTTTGTACTTTCACATAGCTGATTTCCATTACCTATATTTCTGCCAAATTTCGTTCAGGCTTATGTATAATATTAAAACTTTATTAACTAGCTCTGCATAAATTTTAAATTCCTTTTGGGTCAAAATTCTGAGAGACCATGTTTTTTTTTTAAAGAAAAATGCCTTTAGGGAGAGAAAAATACATATTCCGCTCTCAATCTGAATGGAATTTGCCTTTCCGGTTAGGAAAAATAGACCCAGAAAGCAGCACTATTATAAAAACTGTTATCATATTGGTTATTAGCTGGGCAGCAAACCGCAGTGAAAGAAATAAACAAGAGGAGATTTGTCTGCCCTCATGATCATTTTTGCAAACAAACACACAGAGGGCAGTTGCCATATACTATTTGCTGAGATGGACATCTTAAAACATGTCTTTCTTCATATCTCACCCACATACAGAGAAGGAAAACCAAAATTCTCAATTTCAAAACAACAGGAGCCACTGAGGCATCTTTGCAGCATTTCATTAAGGATAATCCTCCTTGTAGAGGAAAAGAGATCAAACAACATACTCCACTTAGTCAGACTTAGGGGATGTTGCCGATTAACCCTAATTAAAACTTAAATGTTACTCTTGGACAGTAAATGGATTGTGGCTAAGCCTACGAGTAGTGAATCCAATTAAGCATTATAATTAAATAAGACAAAAAAAGAGCTGCAGCAAGAAGTTGCAACATGGACAGCTCCTGATAAGTTTTTGCTGGAACAAAAGACAGCGACTGTATCCTATTTGGTAGCTAATTAGAACTTCATTCAATCTCCCTAATCTGCTTTGCAAACTTCTAATTAGGTAGGTATTATCTCTACAACTGTTGATGAAGAATCCCACATCTTATATAAAATATTTTGTGAAACTGTATCCTAGGGCTGTCAGACTCACGTCGTCATGGCATCATCAACATGACGTATCGGGACTTTTTCCCCCTTCACTAAACCGGATGGGGGCGGAGCCAGCAGGTGACGCATCCGGCCCACAGGCCATGAGTTTGACACACCTGCTCTAACCATTTAATTTCTTTGGACTCCTAGGATAATGGAGGAAAATTAGACTTAACTTTCTGCATCTTATTTCCATTTTCTTTCCATTTTTCATTATAAAATAGTTCCAGCACACTGATGACTTTTGATTCAGTGCAGCATCTGAAATTGTTTCTAATAACATTCTCAGGGAAAAAAACAAAAAGGGAAATTCATTGCTACAATCTAATACAATCCAGTGTTCTGTAAAACAGTTAAAACAATCCTGCACTACTGGGATCTCAAGTTGAGTTTATTGGTTTTTATGGCATGCATCACAAAGGGTGTTTTCTTAATATGGTTTTGACTATTACTTCTTAATGCATTTTTCTCCTATTGTTGTTCTATTGTAAATTCTAAGTCTGTGGATTGATGAAACAAAAAACTAAAGATTTCTTCTTGTTGTTAGTTGCAAAGTCATGTCCGACCCATTGCGACCCCATGGACAACGTTTCTCCAGGCCTTCCTGTCCCCTACTATCATCTGGAGTCCATTTAAGCTCACTCCGACTGCTTCAGTGACTCCATCCATCCACCTCATTCTCTGTCATCCCCTTCTTCTTTTGCCCTCAATCTTTCCCAGCATTAGGCTCTTCTCCAGTGAGTCCTTCCTTCTCATTAGGTGGCCAAAGTATTTGAGTTTCATCTTCAGGATCTGGCCTTCTAAAGAGCAGTCAGGGTTGATCTCTTCTAGGACTGACCAGTTTGGTCGCCTTGCAGTCCAAGGGACTCACAGGAGTCTTCTCCAGCACCATAGTTCAAAGGCCTCAATTCTCTGGCGCTCAGCCTTTCTTATGTTCCAACTTTCACAGCCATACATTGCAACTGGGAAAACCATAGTTTGACTATATGCACTTTTGTTGGCATGGTGATTTCTTAACACGGTACAATTTGGGTTGTTATGAAAGAGAGTGTAGTTCAAGGCTGTCAAACTCCCAGCCTGTGGCCGGATGCGTCACACACTGGCCACGCCCACTCCCGGTTTATCAAAGGGGAAAAAAGTCCTGATATGTCACATGACGTTGCCGTGATGACGTGAGTTTGACACCCCTGGTGTAGCTGTTAACAGTGATCCAGAACGAGGGAAACCCAAATTCAAGTCTACCCTCATCCACAACTGCCTTCCCCAATCAGATTCAATCTGTCCAAATCATTCCTCTCAAGAAAAGCTGTGGGTAGTCCCTCATTTTAGTGAGATGATGGAAGCCAGATGCAGGAAATACTAGCTCTTGGACACAGTTCCAAAATTTTGGAACAAGCCTTCCCATAGAGATTAGAGTAGCCTCATATTTTGGAAGGTTGTTACAATAGAGTTCTTCTAAAGGAGTTTGGGGTTTATGGACATTACACTGAGTGTCAAGCCACGAGTAAATTGTGCTCCATATATTTTCTTTTTTATTATGAATGTTTGTTGTACTGTAAGTTTGTTTTTGTATGATGATAACTGTTATTAGCCGCCAGATTCAATAAATAAATGGATATTACTATCCAGATTTATGCAACCTCAACCAATTCCCAGCTGCCCAGAGTCGCCCCAAACAGTGGGGAGGGGCAGTATATAAATAAAATAAAATAATTTGTGGACCCAGGTTGAAGCACCTGCATTATCAGGTACTAAACAGGTAGTTGGCTTACTAACCATTTAACAAATGTTTACTGTTATGATGGCCTTGGACTTCCAGCTGTTGTAAAACACTGTGCTATCCCCCGTTCATATAATTGCAATCTGGGTGACTGGCAACCTGCCTGCACTTACAATTGGTTGCCAAGCACCCTGTGATCACTATTTGCAACCTTCTCTGCTGGATTTCCCTCTCATCTCTGGAGGCTGGTTGAAAGAGCTGCCTGCCAAGGGAAGCTGAACTCCTTTGGTGGAGTGAAGGGATATTGTTCAGATTCTGATAATCTGAGCTATTCCTGCATCCTGTCAAAAGCGTTCCCTTTCCCATGTGGAGGGGAGCTTAAATCCTTCAGAGGGGTAGAGAAATGAAAACTCATATCCTGATAATTTAAGCTCTGCTTCCTGACGCTGGGGAAGGAGTTCCCTTCCCTGAATGGAAGAGAGCTAACATCCTTCGGCAAGCAGCTCTTTCAGCCAGTCCCTAGAGATGAGAGGGAGCCAAAATGCAAGCAGGATTTTCAGCTCTTCAGCATAGATAGATAGATGATAAGATAAGATAAGATGTGTTGGATGCCTCAGGTGGGTGGGGAAGGCCCTGGGAGGCCTGGTGCATCAGCATGCAAGTGCCTTTTCATTCAGGGGCTGTAAATCCTGCTTGAATTTTGGCAGGAGGGATTTTCAGCTTCTGAATGGAGGCTCCCAGGTTCCATAAAAGGCGCCCTGCATTCCTTACTTGGGACTCTGTCCACTTAACAACCACATCCAGGAGTGCCAGGATTGTGATTACTGAAGAAAACTGTCATAGGGGCAATCACATGACATCTTGCTTAACAACTGCTTTGCTCAACAACCAATCCCAATTGTAGTCATTAAGTGAGGACCAAGGACTACCTGTAAAGTCCTTCATGGTTTGGCATCATAATATGTGAAGGAATATTCTTCCCTGTAATTTCCAATTGTAGTCTAAGATCCTCTTCAAAGAGGATTTTCTCCCAGGGCAATAATGGCTAGGGACCATCCACAGTTGTCAAGTGAACCAATGATTTGCAGCCAGTGTGGTTTTGCCAAAAACTAGCAATATTCTGGTATTCAGCCAAGCTGTTGTAAAATATCGTTTGCAGGACAATGCAAATGGCTGTATGTACAGCCCAATTGCCAAACAGCCGAAGTGCAATCATGTGACCTTGATGTGTGTGTGTGTGTGTGTGTGTGTGAGAGAGAGTGGGGGGAGGGAGGGAGGGAGAGGGAATGAATTTTAGTCCTGCCTTAAGCATAAAGCTAGCTGTGTGACTGAGTCACTTCCTCTCAGCCCTAGCAAAGAAGTAATGGCAAGCCACTTCTAAAAAAAACCTTGCTAAGAAAACTGCAGAGCCTCCCAAACAATCACCAGGAGTCAAACTGCACAGGGTATTAGAAAATGCCTATAAGATTCTGGTATTTGACAAAGCTGTTGTAAAATATAGTCAGCAGGATAATGCAAATGGCTTTATGTGCAGCCCAATTGCCAAATGCCCAAAGTGCAATCATGTGACCTCGGGGTGTGTGTGTGAGAGAGAGGGAGGGGGGGAGAGAGAGAGAGAGAGAAAGACTGAGACTGTCAGAATATTGAATCAGGGTTGTAAGCCCCCAAAGTCTGTCAGAACTTTGAACTGTTGCTAAGCAACCGTTCATAAGTAAAGTACTACCTGTACCTATATTTTCATTCTCTCAGGTATTTATATTTATAATGCATTTTAATTGTGACTTATCATATTTCAGTTTTAATTTAAAACCTCGACACACTATTGTGATATTAGTGTCCTGCAAGCACCTAGATATATACTGGTTTTGAAGGACAATATACATATTTGTAAAAACCTGTAAAAAATAAATCAAGAAATTGGAAAACCTAAGAGCACCATAGCAATACTAAATGGGCAATACCTCAACCAACACAAGGGCTTAGTTCATACATAAAGTTAAATCAGATTATTTTACTCATGGTTTGTTGAATAAATATGTGTGGCCTAAGATTTCTGAGTGAGTCTGAATATCAAGCAAGGCCAATATCAAACAGATATCAATATCAAGAATATATTTTTCATCATTCTCATTATTCTTGTGATTATAAAGGCACACACAATTTAAAAATTGAATGAAACATCAAAGTCTTACCGGAAGCATAAAAATCAGGGTCAAAGTACGCCATGAGAAAGAAGTTGAAGACAAGTAGCAAGAAACCAGAAAATGTTATCAAATTTGGGGCCAGCCACTTAGGGAAAATCTAGGAGAAAGCAAGTAAAAACACACACACAAAGTTCATATTAATGGACATAGTAATTTTCATCACGGATACATAAACAAGAAGAAAATAACTATTCATTTGACATAAGCAGCGGAAAATAAAATCCAGTCCACAAGGTGACTGGCACATACAAATGATCAAGTTTTCTGAGAAGGGAATCTCCTGGGTTAGCCAAGAGAAAAGGAAGGGGTCGTACCAATGTCAAATGGGTCATAATTTTTTTCTATTTGCAGAGAGTTAAACGTAGCCCAAGTGTAGCACGGAAAGCATACTTAAAAAGGGCGGACAAGAGGTTTACTCACCTTAACTACAGTGTTCCAAAATGGATGCATGACATACAGGGAAAGAGGGTTGTTGTCCACAGCACTGTACTATAAAGGAAGCCAAGAGAATAAAGAGGATCAGCTGAAAGCCTTAAAACAGTGTTTCTCAACCTTGGAAGCTTGAAGATGAGAGGTCTTCAACTCCTAGAATCCCCCAGCCAGCAGCGCTGGCTGGGGGATTCTGGGAGTTGAAGTCCACCCATCTTCAAGCTTCCAAGGTTGAGAAACACTGCCTTAGAAAGTTCTTCCAGGAAGCTTACAAGTAGGACATCTGCATTCGTATCATCTCACACTTCTCCAGAATCAAACAACAGGTTGTTCCATGGAAGTGGGAAGCCTCTACATATTCTCTGTGTCAATCATTTTTGGAGAGGCATTCATTAATGCTCTTTGCACCTGACAACTACACTTCAGGGCCAGTTTTCATAAAACTTGATAGCGGCATTGTACAGCTCAGAACACAACTGTTTATAAATACCTTTTCATTTCACAACCTCAGGGTGAGGGATAAAGAACACCTCTACTAATATGTGTCAAGTCCACAAGATCAACGACAGGGAAGATAGAGTATTGACAGTAATCTATTCTGATTGATTAAGAGTGAGAAAGGCCATGTTATAGATCGTAATTAGGTTGGTCTTTCTTAGTATTGAATATTGCATTATTTACAACTCAATGGAACACTTGCTAATGTTCATGTAATTTCTTGTCCTACAGCAAAATTTAAAATCTGGCTAAGCATCCATATAATTAACCCACATTAAAGCCACTCCAAACTGTCACTCAAACTTCCAAATTACCATTGTGTTTGATTTGCTTTTCTGTCTGATGAATAAGGATTGCTTCCAGACAAATAAGGAGGCCTAGGTTCAAGGGACTATCTATGAAGTTCAACACATTTGGGTTGTGAGTTTGCATAAAGCACTTTCTGGACGGTAGATAATGGAGCTTGACACACACACACACACACACATGCATACACACATAATTCTGCTATGTTATTTCAGAGTGATAGTGGGTGGTGGTATGTTCCTGGAAGGGATGAATGAAGCAATCTGGCAGTTTATGCCAAGACTGTATATTCCTACTGGAGTCATCCAACTAAACAAGCGGGCACCCACATTAGGCAGCAGCAGTATAAGAAGATGCTGATAGCACATGATCACAATAGAGACAACAATAAAGACATATTTGCAAACTGTGCTTGGGAAGGCAACAGTAAATAATTACCGTATTTTTCAGAGTATAAATCGCACCTTTTTTTCCCCAAAAAAGAAGGTAAAAATCTGGGTGCGTCTTATATTCTGAATGTAGCCCCACCCAGCTTCTCAAACAGAGGTTTCAGAGGCTGAAAAAAAGCATCAGAAACAAAGCTTCAGAAAAGAAGCCTCCAAACAGAGCTTCAGAAAAAAAGCCTCCAAACAGAGTTTCAGAAAAGAAGCCCCCAAACAGAGTTTCAGAGGCTTTTTTTTCTGAAGCTGTTTCGGAGTCTTTCAGAGAGAGAAAAAAAAAAAAGCAAGAAAAAGCAAGGCACAGAGCTCACAACCAAGGAACCTATTGCTAAAATTCACCTCTGGGAACAGCTGATTGGGGGTATTCTGGGAGGCTGATCCACCTGCCAATCAGCTTTTTTCTTATTTTCCTCCCCAAAAACTAAGGTGCGTCTTATACTCCGAAAAATAAGGTACTGTCTTTTAACATTCCAATTCTAATAGGTAAGATAAAGGATAATATACTGTAGTGGCAACTATGAGCCCTTGAATTTGAATGGCACTCTACATATTATTGAGGAAAAGCTGGGGATCTTTTAGAATTCTGATAATGTTTATGATGTTTATAAAGCTCCATTTGCTCTCTGTTGAACCTTATTCAGAGAGCTATCAATCTTATTGTTGGAACAATCCATCCTTATTAATGGAGAGATTCTCAGTGTCAGTCCAATGTAGTGGAATCAGGCATAGAGAGAGATAAGATGATGGAATGCTCCATAACTTTCCCTGACAAGTCAGCTGCATAATATAACTATATTTAATTATTGCTTGGCAAAATATGCTGCTCCTTTTTTGAAGAAAACTGGACTGCTGTTCTCTGGCAAATGGGACAAAAATGGCAACATTATGTTATTTCACCATCCTGGCATGATAGCACCTGAAGAATTTAACCTGCATCTCAATAACTTGCATTCTGTGAGTACAGAATGTTACTACTGTTAGATACCTGATGCCAATAAACGTATTTGTAGCTAAGGGTGGAACTGGTGTGTGTGTCTATCCAACTACACAATTTGATGATGTTTTCTAGTTGGGTAATGAAATATCTGGAAGCAAGCAAACAAGCTCAGAGAACACCAAGAATCCCATGGGTATCTGATTATAATGCCTCTACTATAATAGTTACCGTATTTTTCGGAGTATAAGACGCACCTTTTTCCCCCCTAAAAGGGGGTGAAAATTTAGGTGCGTCTTATATACCGAATGTAGCCCCGCCCACCCACTGGCCCCCACCCTTTGGCCTCTGCCTCACAGCAGTTACCTCCTTGCAAGCAAATAGCAAGAAAAAACAGCTCCTTTCAGCTTCAGCACAGCCTAATTAGCACAAATTGATTGGATTGGCCTCCCGACTCTCAGCTGATTTGCTCTCAGCTGTTTTGCGCAGGGCTCTGCTGCTTGCTGCAAAGAGGTAAATTGCGGGAGCAGACTTTTTTTTCCCTTGTGCTAATCAAGCTATGCTGAAAACGAAAATGTAAGTAAAGCAGGCTGTTTGCTGTAACGAGGCAAAATTGCTCAGAGGCAGAGGCAGATTTCTTTTTCTTCTTTTCCTCACCAAAAAAGGTAGGTGTGTCTTATACTCCGGTGCGTCTTATACTCCAACAAATACGGTAAGTTGTTGGATGTTGGAGTAAGATATAGAATCCCCTTTCCTTTAGTCAGTTAAGATTCTTGATGTGGTGAGAAAGCAGTATCATAGAAACTGGGTTGGTTCAGTTATTTCTTGTTATTTTCAGCTGGACAAGAATAACTAAAATTAAGAATTGTGAAGCAATATTGTCAGAGATGGTATACACCATCGCTGTAAAAAAGATGGCTGAACTTCAGGATATGCCATCCTACAAATATCCAGGCTTTCTGAAATAGAACTGTGTTTGGTCTCTAAAACTGAGCTTCAGGTCTTAATATAAAAACAGATATCAAACAGAATGAGGTATCAGAGGTATATATATATTTTTAAAAAAAGAACAAAGTTCCACAGATGTCTGAATCCTTATTTTCAAACTTGATATACACCAGAAAGAAGAACACAAATTTAGAAACTTTGGAGCCTATGACTATATACAATGTTTTCATGAAACGTTTGCAAAAATTAATTTAAGACAAGACTGGTCCAAACTGGAAAAGGAAAAAAGTCCTAATCCATCAATGGTAAACAAAATCCCATGATTGCCTTAAGGACAAGGCAGAGTGACTAACTACAAGTAGTCCTCGACTTACAACAGTTTACTTAGTGACTGTTCAAAGTTACATCACTGAAAAAAGTGATTTCTGACCATCTTTCACAGTTACGACCTTTGTAGCATCCCCATGATCATGTGATCAAAATTCAGATGATTGGCAACGGGCTCATACTTTTTTATTTTATTTTATTTTTAATAAACAAACATACATATACAGATGTAGACATTTAAACAAACTATACATAAACTAACTATACTGTAAGATCAAGTCATACAGCTTGAACTTTAAAAATAGAGCTACTTCGGTAATTATATATCTATATATCTGTGTATATTTATCCTTCATCATGTATCAATGTTTATACAACGATATTTCATTTTATTTCCTTATTTTTGTATCATTGGGTGGTATTCCCTTATTTCGTGTTCTTTTTATCTAACCAGTTGTACCATTTCTGCCAAATTAAGTAATAGTCTGAGTCTTCTTTTCCCTGTATCTCTTTGGTAAATTTATCCATTTCCACACATTCCATTGTTTTTTGTATTATTTTTTCCTCTGATGGCGGCAACAGGCTCATACTTATGACCACTGCTGTGTCCCAAGGTCATGTGATCATCTTTTGCGACCTTCTGACTAGCAAAATCAATGGAGAAACCAGATTCACTTAACAACTAAGTTACCAACTTATCAACTGCAGTGATTCACTTAACAACATGAAAGATCATAAAATGAGGCAAAACTCACTTAACAAATGACTCTCTTACTGTAACAACATACATTTTGGGCTCAATTGTCATAAATCGAGAACTACCTGTACACTTCCTTTGTTACATAGGGGCTAATGACAAAGAAGTCTCAGTACTTTGTTGATTGATTTCTTTGACATTAAAAGGCACTAAAGGAACCTTCTGGGCTCTGCAATCTAAGGAAAGGCAGGTAAGAAATATAGCGCAGCAAATTGTCACTTATGTTCTCTTGATGGGCTGATTATATGCCATCACTTTGGTGTCAACTCTTAGCAGCCAGAGATTTTCTCTGAACCTGATCCTTCATATATACAAGTAATCCTAAAGTTATGTCCGTAATAGAACTCAGATTTTCCATCTTTTGTCATAACGATCTTAAGTTAAAGCAGCCACATGACTGATCCAATTTTTTTACAGCAGCCATTAAGCAATTGCAGCAGTCATAAAGTAAACCTGGCATCATTAACCAAAACCAAAAATGCCAGTTTATAACAACAAAGGTAAACTGCAGTCGTGTGACCGCAGGATGCTGTAAATGTGGGCCAGTTGTCAAGTAACCATGGGACTACTAAGGGGGGGGGAGCAGCCATCAGAACTTCAAATCTGGGTCATAAGTACCTTTGGGGGGCTTGATATAACAGAACTGTTGTTAACCAACCAGCTATAAGTCAAGGACTACCTGTACTATATTTCCATAGTAATGCAAAAAACCTTCCATGGAAGAAAGTTGAGATCTGTCAAAATAGTAATCTTACGGAATACATTCTGTAGCTGTGTTCAAATATTAGCTTCAGTTTTCAGATTATATATTTAGAATATTAACAATGGTTTTACTAGAACTACACTATCTGGCCTAATGCCATTTTTGCCCAATGGAAACCTCTAGGTCTGATGCTTATTTTGTCTAAGTAGTCTCCAACTCTCCAGTAGTCTTACTGATGAAACCACTTGGTGGTAATCACTTGGAAAAAAAGGGTTATTAAAGAGTAACAAAAGTTGTAAATATTGTGTTATTTCACCCAATTACATATCATTTATTCAATATCATTCTTTCCAACACCACAAATGATTACTCTCTATTGAATGGGATCCACCTTTTCTGCCTTTCAGACATTGTTGCTTTGCAATTCAGAGCCAAGCAAGAGATGCATATTGTTGGCCAGAAAGTAATTTTGGCCATCTAAAAATAACATCTTTTAAATGGATAGTTTTTTGCTATGCTATTAGCATCATCTCCAGAAACGTTTGAGACTTATTGCCATTCCTTTCACTTGGCCTATTCAATTGCAGCTTCACATTACTTTCAAAACAGAACATCCAAGACATTCAGGCACAATGATTCCAGTTAATGGTGTGGAATATTTAACAGATTGTTTAGATCTCATTATTCCTCCCTTTAGATGCAAGAGAGAGCAGCCTAATTGTTCGGCCTAGGCAGAAAGAATTTTGTCATGCTGAATCAGGGGTGGGTTCTACTTACCTTTACTACCGGTTCACAGCGGGGCCGCGTGCTCTTCTGCGCATGCTCAGAAGCGTTTTAGTGATGTCGGGGTCGGTGGGTGGAGCCTCCTGCCGGTTTTACTACCGGTTCTATAGAACCGGTGCGAACCAGGGGCAACCTACTACTGTGCTGAATATATGATCATGAACATTGGATCAAATACTGTAAAAGTAATCACATCCAGATATTCAAGCTAGGTAAGGAAGTATGTAACGAAGACTACTACTGCAATCTGCTCTGGAAAATAAAATTAGCAGCCACCAACCCAACCAGATAGAAGGGATTCTTCCTGTAGTTCAATGATCAGCACTATTCAATACTAACTAAAAGGTTTTAATTTCAAATGCATATGGCTCACAGAACTCTTGGTTTTGAGAAAAACATTAGATAGCACAACAGATTTGATGTCTAAAAAATGCACAACTGCAAATGTTCTGGTTCACCTTAAAACCTGTACGGTTCCCATGAGTAATAAAGGCTACTTAAATGAAAAGTTACCAATTCAAATAAGTTGATTGGGTTACTTTCCTGAGGTATCCTGGCAGCCCCACTTCAAGCTGCAGTGTTGTTTGTCAATTGTTTAGTTCTAAACCACAAGGGGGAATCAAATTACTCAAGGAAATTCTACTGCAAAAAGAGGAAGAAAAGCAAATTGAGCCTAGAATATAGATATTCAAGACTATTCACAGGGACTATAATCTTCACAATATAAAGAAGATTAAATACTAATTTAATCCCATGGTAGAACTACTTGAAAAATAGTCTTGTGTAATAACTCTTTCCCTCCCCCAAATATATAGCAAGTGTAATGGTATGTGAGGAAAGGCCTTGGGAGATGAGTGAATCGATGCTGTCTAGGGAACGGTCATATAAAACAGGAGTCTCCAACCTTGGCAACTTTAAGACTTGCGGACTTCAACTCCCAGAATTTAACTCTGGGAGTTAAAGTCCACAAGTCTTAAAGTTGCCAAGGTTGGAGACCCCTGATATAAGAAACATCATATTATCGACTGCAGCTGGACAGAGGGTGGAACAAGAGGCTCAGAAGAGACCCTCCCTAGCTTCTCAGGCTGTAAAGGAGGGGGCAGGAGAATCTACTTTCAGACTTCCAAGGTGTTACTACTATATATTTACACTAAAGTAACTTATCTGGCCTTGTTTCTGTATGGTCTATCTGGTAAGGCTGACAGCAGAGGATGGGGCTTATGTTCATCCTGCTTACTGAACAATACACCAGTTCTGTGTCACTGGAGGGCTCAGGTTATCTGAATGCAATTTACAAAGCAAACACTGTGGACCTATTGCACAAAAAAAGTGGGATAGATTTACCGTGTCATTTTTCATAATTTGCATTTTACAGGAGGATGGTTTACTGCAGCTATGCAGAGGCCAGTAAATTTTATGGAAAGGGAAGGGGAGTTGGACTGCCCCAATAGTCTTTTAAAATAATAATAATAATAATAATAATAATAATCTGGGAACAAATTCTATAGGCTAAAAGCATGAGTATATAAAGTTTAATATCATGAAAGACATATACCGTGTTTCCCCGAAAATAAGACCCTGTCTTATATTTTTTTGAACCCTGAAATAAGCGCTTGGCCTTATTGCCATGCGCTCAAAAGTCTGATTGGGCTTATTATCAGGGGATGCCTTATTTTGGGGGAAACAGGGTATACAGCAATATCTTTAAGATAGATCATTAGCTTTTTATATGATCCTTTCAAATTTTCAGAACACAAATAAAATTAAATGGCCATAAAATCCTGGAAATTTGACATTATTAAAGCTATCTCAAAGGTCACTGAGCCCAAAAAAACACAACACCAGGTGTTGTGACTAATAAATTATCTTCATATAAATGTTACCATTGTTATGACTCCAATAATAAAAAACTCTTTGGATCATATCTAATAATAGCATGATTATTTTTCAAGATAATTGTATATTACATAAATTGAATGTATGTGTATTTGGAATACAGGTAGTCCTTGACTTGCAACCATTTGTTTAATGATTGTTCAAAGTTACAATGGTGCTGGGTCCCTCCCACTTACAGCATCCCCTTGGTCATGTGATCAAAATTCAGGCACTTGGCAACTGGAATGTATTTACGACAGTTGCAACATCCCACGGTCATTAAGAGCTGTGGTGGCACAGTGATTAGAATGCAGCATTGCAGGCTAATTCTGCTGACTGCAAGCAGTTTGATTCTGACCGGCTCAAGGTTGACTCAGTCTTCCATCCTTCCGAGCAGTGGTGGGTTTCTCCCAGTTCTGCCCGGTTCGGCCGAACCGGTAGTGGTGACGATATGACATCACCGAACTGGTTCTCTTTGTTCGGGAGCTGGGCTGTCCCACCCACCCCCCGCGCCCCCCCGCGCCATTCTTACCTTTTATTTGGCCCCACCCCCAATCTATTGCTGCCTCTCGAGTCCCAGCTGATCGGCTAGAAGGAAAAAAACTGTTTAAACTCTTGCCGCAGGGCTTCAAAGGGCCGCCCGATCAGTGTTAAAAGGCAGTGTGGTGGTAGACCAGTGCCTCCAAAAACGAATGAATAAACTGGGGCCTCCAAAAACAAATGGGTACACCGGGGCCTCCAAAAACAAATGAGTAGACCAGGGCCTCCAAAAACAAATGGGTAGACCGGTACAGCTCTGCAAACAGTTAAAAGCCTGGTAGACCAGTACCTCTGCTAAATCCTAAAGAACTGTCACATGACCATCAAGCCACACCCACAGAATAAGCCATGCCAACAGAACCGGTAGTAAAAAGTTTTAGAACCCACCCCTGCTTCCGAGGTAGGTAAAATTTGGACCCAGATCATGGGGACAATATGTTAACTTTGTAAACTGCTTAGAGGGGACTGTAAAGCACTATGAAGTGGTATATTAAGTGCTATTGCTATTCTATTTGATTTGCAACCTTTCCAACTGGCTTCCAACAAGCAACGTCAATGAAGAAAGCCGGATTCATTTAATGACTGCATGGTTCACTTAATGTGGCAAAAGATAATAAAATTGGCCACAACTCATGTAACAGCCTTGCTTAGTGTTGGAGGGGGGGGGGCTTCCTACATTAGCAACAGAAATTCTGGTACCAACTGTGGTCATAAATTGAGAGCTACCTGCATATATAGTCTTAACTCAGAAAAAAATATTGTAAAAAAGAACTTACTTTCTTCATATTTCAGTAAAGATGAAGATTCCCTCATGCCTACTGTGTTTCTTCAAAAATAAGACCCTGTCTTATATTTTTTGAACCCCGAAATAAGTGCTTGGTCTTATTTTCAAGGAGGTCTTATTATTTTGGGGTGCATAGAGCAAGACAGGGATTCTCTTGCCACCTTACCCAATTTCCAGCTCTGTCTCCCTAAGCCTAATCAGAGGAAATGGCGGGGACCAGTTGCGCATGCAGTTAAATATTTTCTGGGAGGTCTTATTTTCGGGGAAACACAGTAGGTCTTTATGTAGTTTTCTTAGTAACAAGAGAGAAGTGATCTGCCAGTGTCTTGGACAAGGATGTTTTTTTGACTGCATAGTCTAACTTAAACTTTAGGATTCCCTGGTGATTTTCCTTTCAAGTAGTAAGCAGATACAAACCTGATTAGTCCGTTCCCCTCCCCCATGTCAGCAAACTAAAGTTGGATGAATTCAAAGTCTTAAAAGTAGCACTGTTTTGATTTGTGAAGTCATCTTGAAAATTAGTTTAAATATTTATTTTGTAATATACGTTGACAGTTGTTTTCTTCATCTTGAAAGATTTACTTGTAAAAATTAATTTCTTTTATAATATATGTTGACAGTTGCTTGCTTTGCATTCCTGTTTAACAGGTTGCTTTATCTCTGTAGAATTAATAAATTAAGAAAAGAAAGAAAAGTAGCTTACTAAGCACTTTAACTAATGCATAAGCTGGGAAACCCTGGACTCAGACTTGCCTCTTCCAAAATCCCCTTGGGCAATTCAACCTCTTTCATCTGTAATATGGGCAGTGGTTTACATCACACCAATGTAAATGTTATAAATGGGAATGCAAGCATAGTGAGTGTATCTTGGGAGCATATATCTTGGGCATTATGGCAGACACATTAATTGCACAGAAAAAAATATTAGCAAGAGGCATATCAGGCAAATTGATCAAACACTGGTTAACCATTCAGACTAGAGAATAATGACCCCCCAAGTCCTGTTCCAACAAGGAAAAGTGAGAAGACAGTCAGCTGACACAGTTCAAGATTCACTTAGCAGGAGGTAATTTATAATAAAGTTAGTAGTGTAATCTTTAATATATGCTCTCAATAGTGTCTGTCCTATTTCAAAATGCTGGCTCGGTTTTTAAATCTCTACAGCAGTAACATTTGCAATTCCAGTCCAGAGAGGAGCAGTACACAAACCTACTTCTTTGAAATGCAGTGTCATCTCTTTAATAGGGAACAAATTATCTAGATATAGGTATGACAAGTCAAGACATAATAAATCAAAACCAATGTTATTTCCGCAATAATCAATGTTTTTATTATGCATACTTATTTATATGTTCATTTTAATAACTACATAGTTTAATTTTCCATGAAGATTATAAGTATTTTCTAATATCCTGTGCAGTTTGACTCCTGGTGATTGCTTGGGAGTTCCTGCAGTTTCCTTAGCAAGATTTTTTTAGAAGTGACTTGCGGCTGCCATTGTCTCTTTCCTAGGGCTGAGAGGAAGTAACTGGCCCAAAGTCACACAGCTTGCTTTGTGCTTAAGGCAGGACTAAAATTCATTATCTCATTTCTAACTTCATGCCTTACCTACTAAAACAAACCTACATGCTTTCTCTCTCTCTCTCTCTCTCTCTACACACACACACGCATATACATACATACATACATACATGTGTGTTTTTGTATGTGTAAATACACACAAAATACTAATCAATTCCACTCAGAATTTTTACTGGAATGGGGGTAGACGTATTCTTATGAACAATAAGTGCATTTACTGCACGCAATATCAATTTGTTTGACTAATCGGTAGACAAATATAAAATATAAAAACTAATACTTTCTTAAAATGACACAAAAATGAAAATCTGTTTTTGTATTCAACTTTCACTCCAAACAATAGCATATATGTCATCTTGATCAATGATCTATTCTTAAAGCAACAATAGAAAAAAACCATTAATAGATATTTTAATTAATCAGAAAATGAAAGCAAAAAACCCCCCACCTCTATAAGCAATAATTCTATTACATCCCCTGCCTATATGCAGGAGATATGTAAATTCATTCCTTGAGCAAGCTCCTGTTCTTTTTTCATGTTTGCCTGAGCTAGATCTGAAACTCTCAAGACCTGATCTTTTTGCATATGACATATATATATGTATGTATGTATGTATGTATGTATGTATGTATGTCTTGGGTCTATTATATAATTCTGAGCAAGCCTACTAAAATCACTGAAGTAAGAACTATGACCATCACTGAGAAAAGTGTTTTCACATCAGACTTGTAACATTAGAAGGAACTCTGAATGGCATGAAACAGCATAGCAACATTTTTCCTTTTACTGGCTGATTTTAATCGATTTGGATCCTGGTCCTCAAATATGACTTCAGTTCATTCATAAATTCCGGAAGAAATAGTATGGTTTAAAGTTAGGATTAGAAGCTATGCGAGCAGCACTCAGAAATGTAGAGATCCTCCCAGCACAGATTTGATGACTTCTTTCGAAAAGAAAAAAGATGAGGAGGAGCCAGTGCATGCAAGTAGAACAGGCTGAGCAAAGCCTTGCATTTTTCTTTAATCTGCAGTAGATCAATTTAACCTAGTAACATGTCCGCAAGAAAGAAAAAAAAAGCTTGCTGCCAAATGGCAAAATCCAGAAACTGCCATTCACAGCTCTGCACTTGTCTGCACTCTGTAAAGAGCCATCTGTGCATTGAATAAGTGAAATCTTTGAATCTCTGTAGACCAGCCAACAATCTAATTCAGTGAGATATAGATTTCCTACAAAAAAGGATCAGTAGCTCCTTAGCAAAAACATTTTAATTTTTTTGCAAATCCCAAATCAGAGATTTGACTGTATTGAAACCATATTGAGCAATGATCCTGTTTGGGATCTTCTGATTGACTACTGAATCGATTTACATTCCATTTTTCATAGAAAATACATTACTGTAGTGTATAAATTCATCATCTGAAAATTAGTATAAAATAAACCTGTCTTTTAAAACCATGATTTGAGGATTGAATGTTCCAAATTACATATTCCCAAAATGTATTATGTATACCAGTAGTGCTCGATTTATGACATTTGAACCCCAAATTTATATTGCTAAGCGAGACAGTTGTTAAATGAGTTTTGTCCCGTTTTGTAACCTTTCTTACTACAGTTGTTAAGTGCTTAAATAGCTTAAACAGTTGTTAAATGGTCATACGTCACTTTTTTCAATGCCATTGCAACTAAACAAATGATTATAAGCCGAGGACTATCTATAAATGCTAGAGTAGATGAGACTTCTCTTGATTCTAACAGGGTCCTTCTAAAACATTCAAAGGAATTTCCAGAAAAGCAACAGCAACACAACTGACCAGGGCTGATGAAAAGCAGTTGCACAGGTGGCTGTTCCTTTGTTTAACTGAAGTTAGGTCAGAATAACTAATACAATGTAAACATGACTCCATGGGTGAAAAGGTCCTTCTTGGGACTTCACGCTTATTGGAAATACTATGCTCCATCCAATCTCTAGGCATGCCAGCATTCCACTTGTAAATGAAGCTATTCAATGCACTTTCTCAAACACCAAATCAAATGTCCAATCCCTCGCAGTGCCTGCATTGTTCTCCATACTTATAGCTAATATTCAACACAGTGCATGGATAGTGAAAAACACATGAAATGATATATATGATGTATATTCTCAGAAGTATATTCTCCTTCTTTCAATTTTCCTGGGAAGCCAAATTATGGCTCAACCTGTGCATAAAGCAGTGATTTTGTTTGTTTGTTTGTTTGGGACCTTGCAACCTGTGCAAATGGCTGTGATTTTATATATATATATATATATATATATATTTAGGAGTTTGCCAGGGGGCAAAAATGAAAATATTATATAACTTTAAGAAGGCCTCAACTCTGTCCATTTTTCATTAATCTCTCTGTCCTCCTCACATGTTATTTAAGATCCTATTGGGGTGCATCTTAATCAGAAAATATTTAAAATCAAAACAAGTTAATCTCAACCTAATAGTGAACTGATCATGAAGTAATGGAGATTTGTAGCTATCATCCACATCTAACTAAAAAATATACATTGACTGACTTTAAACACAGCAATATTGCAAAATTGTCTCATGGCAAACTGCTTGTAATACTAATGCAGAATGCAATATACATTGATGGTGCTACCTAAATACAACATAATATTCAATATTAACCACCTCAAAAAACAATCACAAGGCTAAATAATTTAGTATTTTTTAGAAGCCAGAAATAAATTCAGTATGTATAAACTCTGAGTGACCTAAGAAAATCCCATATAGTTACTGGCATTTTAGGATTTCTTACTTAAAGATGTAAACAACTGGGAGATATTCTCTAATTTACAGTCCACATTCCTAGAATTTCCAAGATAACATGCTATTGAGCCACCTTCCTCAAATAACCACTTTCCACATCTGTTTGAATGAATTGAATGAATGTAGACACTTGGAAATTGGATACTAAATGTTGTTTTGTTTTCATGATTATGCATAGAGATGAGGCTAGTTAAAGAATAAAGACAAAGACAAGCAGTCCAGAGATTTTGATTATATATGCAGTATATTGCTTCAGGACAATAGTTGAGAGGGGAAGACTTTACCTATAATCTATCACTTTATCCAACTGAAATATGCATGGTAAATGCCAACTTCCTAGATCAAAGTTACAGAACTGACTGTTGTATGTTTGGTTGGATGATTGATTTGGTTGTTTCAACCGCTTTGATTCTGTATGTTAATTTTCTTAACATCCTCCTGCCATACATTTTACAGTATTTATTTTTAAACTTCACATATTTTTCAAAAAATAATTCCAAAGTGGATTTTAGCTATTTGTCTGGTTCAGGCTGTAAAGGAAATCAGCTTAAAGAAAGGGCTCAACTTCATTCCTTAGCATTATAAGACTACAAAAGACTCCTGTTTGAAGTTGCTAGCGCAGAGACCACTGAAGCAGAAGGCCTAATAGTTTGATTTAGAGGTTATTGCAAGACTAGGAGAAAACTCAAGAATATCAGGCTCCATCTCCCAAGAAAGACATACTGAGTTACTTCAAAGCAGTTTCCTTTACTTGTAGTCCTTAATTTAAAACCATTTGTTGACAATATATCTTTTCTTGACTACTATTCAATGAATTATAGTCATAACTTAAAATTTGAATATATGTGAGTACTAGCTGGATCCCTGTGCTTCGCTATGAAACTATGTGATCGAGCTTGATAAATTGACACTTACAACTTGAATCCTTCCCTATCCTATCCCCTTCTCTCCCTCAGGCTTTCTAGCCCCTTCTCTCCATAAGAGAGTCTCTGTGGTGCAGTGGACTGAAGTGCTGTTAAGTGCTAGCACTTAGCTGCCAGCTGCCTGCAACTAGTGCAAGTTCAAATCTCACCAGGCTCAAGGTTGACTCGGCCTTCCATCCTTTCTAAGGTAGGTAAAATGAGGTCCTGGATTGTGGGGGCAATAAGCCAACTTTGTATAGAACCACATGCTTAGGGGGGGCGAAAGCCCTAATAAGCAAGTATATACAAAAAAGTATGCAGGCTATTGCTATAATGCATTGTAAGCTGCCCTGAGTCTATGGAGAAGGCTGGCATATAAATTGGACTAACAAATACATAAATAAATAAGAAGCCTGTCCTATGCTATCCCATTCTCTCCAGAGTTATTTTCAAGTTGGGAGGGGGAGTAGAACGTCTAACTAATTAGCATCAGAGCTTGTTACAATAATATAGGAAATACTAATGCTCTGATGGTCATTTCGAAAAATCCTTTCTTAGTGAGCACCTAGAAGCCAAGAGGAATATACATAGCAAATTTCAAGTTTGTAGGCTTTACAGTTCTGGAGATTTCATGATTAATGCATGAGTGGTTTTCGCTTTTATATATAGAGATACAGACAATTATGCAGAGTAAGGAAGATACAGTGAACTAAGAAGGTTGTTGGGAGATACAAGTATGCAAGCTTGTGTACCAAAAGATCTAGTTTTGGCATATCCTGTTTTTCCTCCTGAATGAACTATTCAATCTTTTCAGGCGTTTTCAACTTCCGGTCTGGAGCCGCGGTGCCACAGTCGGGGAAATAGCAGGCTCTAATGAGCCCGTGAAAACCCTGACTGACAAACCACTGTCCGATCAGTCTTCGGACCGACCGCCATCTTGCAGGGATGGGGGGGTGAAGAGGAGTACCTCGGTGTGCCAAGAGGAACAGGCAAGTTCCTTGGAGGCGAGAGGGAATCCTTGAAGTCGGCGTTGGGGGTAGGCAGCCATGGCGGCTGCCACAAAGCCGCAGCAGAGATCATGCAGGAGAGAAGAAGAAAAAAGAGCGAGTATCTCGAAGCCGGGTGAGTGATACCAACCCAGGCAAAACAACATGATTATTTGGATTTTCTTTAAAAAAATAAAACCCCAAACTTTAAATAGCGGCTACAGATCTGTGGGGCTTGAAGATTAAAAGGGGAAAAAATGGAAATAAAGACCCAAGACAGACCTTGCTTTAGTAAATTTGGCTTGGAACAATTAGCTTTTAACAACTTAGAAAAGTGACTTTTCTTTTATTTGGAGTGGATTGGAGAAATGTATCTCTGGGAGTTTACATCTTTGAAAGTTAATGAAGCTAATGAAGAAAGAAAGACGGATGGCTACATAATTGCCATGGAGTCTGCGGTGACAAAGCAGGAGAGTGGATTGAAGTGATTTCCCTTTCCGTTTGGAAAAGAAACATTTTAAATGGCTTTTTACCTTGGATTACTTTGAAAATAACATTAGATCTATGGAATTTGGAGATCCCTAATCTGTCCTGGATGATTTTAAGAAGAAAGAAGGAATATTTTGGACATTTGACAATGGAAATTAACAAGTTTAGCAAAAAAAATTAGGTGTGGCGTAGGATCAAAAGACAGGAAGTTGATGCATCACACATGGAACAGACATTATAAAGCATTAAAGAGGCATACAGAATTTTTTAATTTGAACAGATGAACTTCAAAATGGAACATTTATGGACAGATAAAGGAAGAGAAGGAAGAAATAAAGTAGATAAATTTAAATGTAATTAAATTGAAATGTAAAGTTTAAAAGCCTAAAGGTATATATGATTTTTGGATAAAAACAAGAGGGTTTTTGGAGTAATAAAAATAGAAAATAAGAGATGGCAACTAAATAGAGGATGATATATAGGTGGTTATAAACAATAAAGAAGAATATATATTAATGTGAAATAACTTTAAGAAAATTTACTGCTTGATGTAATATGTTTTAATTTTAATTTGCAAACAAATGCTAGATTGGTGATTACGCTTGACTAAGGTTTTATTGAACAAACTATAAGATACACAGATTTTAGCAACAAATTGTGATTTAATTTAATATATGCTGGAAATGATAATTATTATGAAATATATTGAAAATTAATTTGAAAGAGCATGCTGGGAAACTGACACAAAATAGATAATCATATTGTAAGAGAAAATTAAAATAAGAGGGATGGATACCAACTAGATAAGAGCTTGAGACTCAGAGGAAATACGTTGGAAACTAGTTCAAATGCTGGAAATCAGCCAAACATTTATAGGAGAGTTGGAGGAGACTATGCTGGAAATCAGCCAAACAAGAGTGGGAACCCTGGAGGGGACTATTCTGGAAATCAGCCAAACATAATATGCTGGAAATCAGCCAATAAAATGCTGCAAATTAGCCAAGCAAATAGGAGGAGAGTTGGAGATTATGCTGGAAATCAGTCAAACGATGGAGGGAGTTTAGGAGGAGACTATACTGGAAATCAGCCAAACATAATATGCTGGAAATCAGCCAATAATGGTGGTAGACGTGGAGGAGACTATACTGGAAATTAGCCAAAAATAGTTGGTGCTCTGGAGGAGACTATGCTGGGAATCAGCCAAACATAATATGCTGGAAAACAGCCAAACAATAGAGGGAGGTATGGAAGAAAATATGCTGGAAATTAGTTTAAATAAAACATGTTTTTGTGATAAACCTGTGTAACATGAAAAGTGTAATAGATGATAAGTGGGATAAAATCAAAGATAAATTGATAAAGTTTAAGATATTAAGATTCGAGGAAAAGAGTCAAGAGATTAAGAATTAGATAGAATTTTGTTTTATAAAGTGTAATAAAAATGGACTTGTACTCAATTTGAAATTAAGATTTGTGGTGATAAAATTGTAAGGTAAATAATTAGAATAAGAAGTTAGAATATTGTCAAAAATTATTTTGATATTGATAATAAAAGATACAAGGTGAAGAAGAACAAGATATAATCAGGATTGATATACAGATATAAAAATGAGCTAAAGTTAATTTGAAATTAAAATTGTATTGATATAATGGATTTGTTTAGATGAAGATGCTAAATTTGTTCTTTTATGTTTTGAATTTTTATCTATAAAAGATGTAATGGGAAATTGTGAATGGAGTTTGTTAAAGAAATGTAAGCGTGGTAACCAACTATGACTGGATCGAGACTCTGTTCTTGAAAGTTATATTTTATGTTTATGTTTGAAAAAAATAAAAAAATATTTACAAAAAAAAATATTTCCAGGTGTTTTCAATTATTACTGAAAATGGGCAGAGAGTCATTTAAAGATTTTCAAACCTGTGGCTGATTTCAGGAATCTACTTTAATAAGCACAAAAATCATGAACTGGTTAGTCCTGGGGGGCAAAACCAGGAATTTTTAGAGAGAGATTGCTGTAAGTGTTGCTTTTTTTTTTTTTAACGTGTGGTAGGAAATGCAGTAAGGCTAAGCAGTGTTATTGCCACTCCTGGAAACACACTCCTGGAGAATGATTTAGATAAAGCACTTCTTGCTGGTTCCTGAGAATAGTGAGTATACCCTGTGTGTGGCACTTATTTTTATGACATATTGTAGACAATTCAAAAATTTGACCATAGGTTTTTTTAGCATTTGGTTTGAGAGGTACCCTTTTCAAAATCCCTGGATATATTAGCAATTTCACAATTTACTCAATCATCTGCTCAGTTTTATCATGTAGATCAAAGTTTTTGCCCCTTACAGTACATTAGTACATCCAGTCATATTACTATTTCTGTGATTTAAAATAAAAACATGGCATTTTTATTGTGATCCAAGACTATAAAATAAGCATAGTTTAATTATTGGAAGGCTTCCTTCCAAATTCAGTAAAACTGGAAAGGAATGCCTCTTTTGTTGACCGCCTGTTTTTACTCAAGTTTTAAGTCATCTCATTTCTATTTACTGTAACGTATTACTCATATATTTTATTTCTTTGGCTATTTCACAAAACATAAAAATAAGGAAAGAAATCCAACTTAACAGCAAAACAAATTTAAGTTGGTATGATTAAGTTCTTTATATTTAACATTTAAAATTAAAGGTTTCAAACATATTTCATCAGGCTTTTCAACTGCAGGTATGCATCATGGTAAACCATACCATAGTTGTGTGGAAGATTACAATAATGCTTATTCATAGCTAAGCACATTGTTCTATGTTTATTCAGCAAATCAGGGCCTCTGGCTTATTCAGTGAAAGAAACCAGAAACAACCTTCACTTGTTCCACTTGAAGCACACAATTTGCTAAACTGTGAATGAAGAGGTGTTTGTGTTGTATCTAAAAGGTGCTTGTGTTTTAATTGTATAATTAAAACAATACAATATATAGGTGTGTGTGCAGCATCTGAGAAAATTGCCATGAATAAAACCAAAAACAGATGCCATGGCAGACAGCCAGGTTTTTAAAGTTTTTAAGAGGGGCATCTCCAAAGGAAGGATGTTCAAAAGAGCAGGAGAGAAAGGAAATTGTCTGGTCCCTGCCAGCTGACATTCCTTGGTTGACAGACCCTGAAGTGTGTCCAACTTGCTGGACTGGATTGTCTGCTGGGTGTGCAGAATATTCCTCCTAGCAACCCTAAAGTCTGAGGAGGGACCAGGGCGTGCATAAGAGCACCAGCGTGCCTACCGTCCCTGTCCTAATGTTACCTCTATTTGTATCTATTTAATGTATTCAATTCATGTATATACTTATATATATATTACCTAATCTGTTCTTGACAAATCAATCAATCAAAATAAACAGGGCTATTGGGCGATTGTCCACAGACCCACAGATGCAATAAGGGTGTAGAAATAGTTATGTTTCACCACTCTTACTGCCATAAAGTAGACTCCAATAGTGTCTCTAGCTTCTGTTCAATAGTCTTTTGCCAGTGGTGGTTTAGGCATCTCTTAGTCCTTTTAAATTCCCTCAATTCTACCACGGGAACCATGAGCAAGGAGAAGACATTTCCACAGCCCGGTTGCAAACACCTCACGGCTCACTTGTTGGGGACCCCTGCCCTAAAAATTTGGGGTAATTTTTTGAATTTCTCCTTGAAGTACTGTTTCCCCCAAAAAGAAGACCTGGCCTTCTTTGGGGGGGGGGGCTGAAATAAGCACTCGGGATTATTTTTGGGGAGGTCTCATTTTTTGACTTGCAGGAGGTGGCGAATGCAGGGGCCGACGGGAGTGGGAGCACTGCTATCGCCGGCCCCGTCCTCTGTCCAACTGGCATGACAAGACCCGAGCTCCAGTGTCCTTGCGGCCACAACAGGCCAAGCTTTCAGTGCGCCCCAGCCTCCACCCTCGCTGCCTGCTGGTCCTGCTGCTGCTGGGACACTGGAGCTCGGGTCTTGTTGCGCCAGTGGAGCCACTCTTGGAAGGATGCTGCGAGGCTCATTGTGCCAATGGAGCCGCTTGTGCCAGGACACCGTGAAGCTCGTCGTGCCGGTGCAGCTGCTCATGGCATGACGCTGTGGGACGCCTGGCTGCGGCAGTCCTAAGGTAAGCAGGTGTGGGGCGTGTGGGGCACCTCCAACCCCCACCATTTTTGCAAGCATAGCTCCACCTATTAGGCAAAGAGAATTTTCTCACATGATTTCCTGAGCGCTCACATTATTCCCTTAAGCTCAAGAGTAACTCAAGTAATTCAGATCCCTCATTAAGCTACAAAATTAATATCACAAATCTACAATTTCTGAAAAATGATAATTGTGCAACATACACAATCATGTGGTTGGAACATAAATATCTCTTGGCAGTTCCATAAAGGAAGGTTCAGCAGAGTAAGAATTAATATCTTCTCCAAGTCAAGTATTGGCGATTTCAAGAGCACACCCATTTTTTTTTCCAAGTAATTTAGAGATGGAATTGCTACTGGCTTCTTCTAAAATTGTCATGGAAAAGATCTGTGTAATAGCTGAGTGTAGACACTGACTAGATGGTACATAATCAATCTCGTAGGATATTTTTAAAATTGTTCAATATAGTTTATACCCCCAGTATTTCCAAAAGTACTAATCAAACTTGACTCCACATAGCTTCCCAATTCAGATAGTCAGAAAATGCTGCCACCTGCTGAGACAGGTTTTAGCAGTTCAACTTTTATTAGAGAAAGGAAATGTGAGCTATTGGCTGCATTCATGCATTGTGCTAATTCATGCATTTAGCTGGTTTTAGCAGTGTATTTTGAATGTGAACCCAGACACTGTCATGAAATTACAGTTTATAATTATCATGCTGTGCTGGCCCTGCCAATAATAAACCCAGATTAAACAAATGAAAGTTCAGTATAATGTACATATAAAATCATTAAATTTCACATGCAGCAAGATGCAGAAAAGGATAAATATGGTCCAAAGAGAAGAATTATAATGCAAAAGGGTTGTTCTGCACACTCCTTCAGATTAAGGCCAAGATTAAAATGAAAAAATCTGATATTCCATGAGAATTTTAGGGAGCAGTACAAGTAGTCCTTATTTAATGACTGCAGTTGAGCCTGTGATTTCCATCAGAAGTCATTGCAATCATTAAATGAGTCACCATGTAACTTGACTTGATTTCACAACCATTTTTAGGATGGTCATAAAATAATCCACCATGGTCATTAAACTAATTGTGTGCCCATTAACTGAATCACCTGTAGTTAAGCAAATTCATTCTCCTGAATGGCCTTTTTGCCAGAAACACAATTTGAAAGTCACAAATTGTTGTCATGTGACTATGGGATGCTACAACCAGTCATAAATGGAAGCTAGCTGTCAAGTTTCCAAAATGCAATCACGTGATCACGGGGTGTTGGTGTGCAGGAGTCGTAACTTTGAAGCTAAATTTTAATAACTTTTCTCGTGCTGTCATAACTTCAATGGTTATTGAATTTATGGTTATTAAATTTATACACTTAATGGTTATTAAACGTCTGTTTTCCAAAGGCCAGATAAAGAACAATGGATAGAAACTGAACAAGGAGAGATTCAACTTAGAAATAAGAAGAAATTTTCTGACAGTGAGAACAATCAACCAGTGGAACAGCTTGCCTTCAGAAGTTATGGGTGCTTCATCACTGGAAGCTTTCAAGAAGAGACTGCACAATCACTTGTCAGCAATGGTATAGGGCACTGGTGGTGAACCTTTTACTCACCGAGTGCCGAACAGGTACACGCTTCACGCGCTTGCGTGCTATCCATGCTAATGCGCGACTCTTCCATGCACTGTGCGTACAACCGCACCATCTGCACATGCATATCGCTTTTGCGCACCCCCATGCACTGCGTGCGCATCCACACCATCTGTGCATGCATGTGGCTTTCACGCAGCTCCCCAGTGTGCTGTGTGCACAATCGCACCATCTGTGCATGCATGCAGTTTTTGCACGAGAGCTCCGAAGACCAGCTGGGTCCCCTGAATTGGTCTCATGCACACCGGAGGCCCGAATAACAGCTGTGGTGCGCATGCATGCGCAGCTGCAGGTGAGTTGGGTGACAGCTCGCATGCCTGGAAAGATGGCTCTGTGTGCCACCTCAGGCACGCGTGCCATAGGTTCACCATCATGGGTATAGGGTCTCCTGTTTGAGCAGGGGGTTGGACTAGATGACCTTACAGGTTCTTTCCAACTCTTGTTATTCTGTATTCTGTAAACAACTGGTAGTTAAGAGGGCTAGCCATCCAAGTAGAAAACCCAGCAAGTTTACACAATGATGATAAAACACAAGCAGCAGCAATTTCCCAAATCTTTCCCTTCAATACAATTTGAGGAAGGTGGGCCATTAATTTTGTAGGGAGAAGTTCCTTTTCAGAGAAGGAAAAGAAAGGATTTTATATGTTGAGGAAACCTCAAAATCTGCAAAAGTAAAAAGAAGTGCAGCTCTTCATACATATACATAAAGAAAACAAAAAACAAAAACAAACTCAAAGGGCAGTCTCAATGGATCACTTGGTATTTTTCTGCTTTCTGTGTTTCTATGTGGTAGTAGTCAAAGACAATCTATTGAAAAGACTTAGCTTTGTGATTGAACTCTACATGACATGGCTAAAAAGCAATAAGCAAAGTCACCAGTAGAGTTAAAGTATTCCCACTGTCATAGTTTATCTTGGGAATTTGCAAGAAGCAGAGATTACGGTACCTGGCAACTAGCTACTGGATCCTACTTCCCTTTTGTCCCTATATTCTAGGAAGAAGACTCAGTTTATAATTCATGGATATCATAAGAGTCGAAATTATATCATTTTTTCTCATGCCCATATTCCATTCTCACAGTTTCCAAAAGATAATAGAGAAAATATTACACAGCCATACAGTGAAAGCACATCTGTGTGCAAAGGGATTTATTCACAAGCTTAAAGCCTCAAAAGCAGCTTCTTGGCAAGCATAATGGGCAAAACACAGAATTAAAAAATAAATAAATGCAGGCATGCCACAGATGTATCTTTACTAACTCTGAGTCACGGCTCTGAAATGATCCAGGGGGATGGGCAGGTGGAGACACCCCAAATACCGTCTTGTGCCATAATACACCCCCCACCCCCCAAATTTTCAGCCAGAAAAAGGCCTCCTTTATTCCAAACAGCGGCCCTTGGTCCAAGGTGGACTACAATTCCCATCAGCCTCGCTCCTCTCACCCTTCGAGTTAGCGGCAATGGGAATTGTAGGCTAATTCATCCGGCGAGTGGAGGAAAGACCAGTACTGACTGGGCACGGCTGCTTCCCGCATGTAAAAGAAGCTGCTGCTGCTGCTGAGCCGCGGCTGAGCTATCCAAGCATCGCGTGTCTCCCTTGAGAGATACCTCCCGTCGCCTTCCAGCAGCTCAGGGCGTCTCCTTTCCCCGCAACCCCAGCAGCTCTTTCCCTCCTTCGGGAAAAGCCCGAGGAAGCCCATCGTCTCACCTTGTAGTTATCGAAGCCGGCGAGCTGCTCGGGGCTCACGTAGTCATAACCGGCCATGGTTAGCAGCGACATCAGATGGATCCGCTATGCAGAAAAGGGGGCCCAGTCCGTCTCGCCTACCTTTCCCACGCGAGGCTACACAGGGAGCAGGAGCGCCGCCCGCATAAGAGACACACTGTACGCTCGTTCTGCCCGGCTTCGAGAATAACAGGGGAAGAGGAGGAACTCCCCCCACCCCCACCCCGCTCCAACCCCTCGCCGGATTCCGTACTTCGCTGCTCCTCCTCCCGCGTAGCAGCTCCAGATCAGCCCATCCGTGACGTCACCGAATGTCTCTTTCCCCCTCCCCCTCCCTCTCTCTCCCCTCCCCGGCGTGCCGCCATCTCGGATGAAGCTGAGGAGCTGGGATTGGTTGTGGCGCTGGCTGTGTGTCAGGCAGGGGTCATTCCCCTTCCAGCCGCCTTCTGCGCTTCTTTTTGAAAAGTAGCCTGCTTTCGCTGTACCGCTGGGATTTGAAAATTGTATTTATTGGGCGGTTTATATCATAAAATCATAGGTTTGGAAGGCACCTTCAAAGTATTGTCTTTATTCCTCGAATGTATTTGCAACTGAATACATTCCTGACTTTTTCTACCCCTTCCCCGTTTCCTCGTTCACTTCCTGATAAGCGCAGTCTTTCCCACCTGTTCTGCCTAGATTCCTCAAAACATCTAATTGGTCCACCGAACACTATTATATGCGGATTTGTTGATAGGCTAATAAGAGCATGTAGGAAGTTAGCACCCATCCCTTTCCTAGAAGAATGAAATATTTTAGGAAATATTAAAAAGGCAGAATATTATGTTTCCCTGTATGAGAAATGGAGAAGCATGTTTTAAAGACAAAGTAGCTCCCACCTTCCTTCCCCCACCCTTTGTCAGTGGGCCAGAGGCAGAAACTCAGTCTTTGTCAATGGACCATCATCTGCAACACAATAGGACCCATTTAGCAACAGAAACTCACCACATGGCATCTGGGAAGATTACATCAGCCAGCAAGGCTAGCTAAGACCCCCTACCCCCTGGGAGTCTGACAACCAATCAGAATATTCTTTCTGGGCCCCGGGAAGTTCAAAGCCAGAGAGGACATAATACCTGGGGACTCACAGCATATCGCCACTTTTCTGTTCAGGAACTCAAACCATGTGATCCTGTCCACCATTAAACCATCTTTCCAAGCAGTCTCCATGTTTCTAGTGTCTTTTTCCCCACTTGGAGCTGAACCCAGAAGGATATTTCTTCCTACAAGCATGAGACCCAATTTTTGCGTTTTTGCTCTACAGTACAGTAATTGAACCCACTTCAGGTTTTTTTTTAATGGGAATCCTTCATTTCCTATAATTATAGTATCCGCATGGTGTTTGTGGGAGTTTGTGTCTGCATGATCCTAATAGGCTGACTGAACGTTGGAAATGTACACTATAATTAACTAATGTTTCTTTTACTGAAAAGACAATTTTATAATGAACTGTTAACTGCACAAGTTGGCTTCATAAAATCTGCTATTGTATCAGTTGACTTGTGACTCAGTGTATTATCCTGTGACTTGAGCCCAAAACTGCATAGATGGTAGGATTAAATATTGTGGGTAGAAATGAACATGTTTGTGTTGCTAGACAAAATGTCTAACAATCTAATTCTGCTTCTACTGGTCCAGTATTCTTCAACATCTTAATAAATGATTTGGGGGGGGGGATGTTAGAAGAGGAATTTATCAAATTTGCAGACAATACCAAGCTGGTGGGAATAGTCAACACAAGATAGGCTCAAGGTACAGAAGCATTTAGATAGACTTGAATACTGGGCCCTATTGAACAAAATTCAATTCACCAATGAGAAAGGTAAGGTCTTACATTTAGGCAAGAAAAATAAAATGCACAGGTATAGAATAGATAGTACCTGGCTCAATGGTAGTGACAGAGGGATCTAGGTGTCCTGGTGGACAATCACTTAAATGTGAGCCAGAAGTGTGCTGCAGCTGCCAAAAAAGCCAATGTTGTCTTAGGCTGCATCAATAGAGGAATAGTGTCAAAATCAGTGAAGTGCCAAAGCACTGCTTTATACAGCACTGGTAAGACCACACTTGGAATATTGTGTCCAGTTTAGTGGTGCTATTCAGCCGGTTCTATCTAGTTTGGGCAAACCGGTAGCAGCTGCGGGAGGCTCCGCCCACCCACCTGGATGTCATCATATCCCGTTTTTGATGCTCTGCGCATGTGCGCACTCCCATTTGCGAACTGGTAGTGAGGGTAAGTGAATACCACCCCTGGTCCAGTTCTGGTCACCACAGTGCAAAAAAGATGTTGAAACTTTAAAAAGAATGAAGAGCCTCAAAGATAAGAGATCTGGTTGCTAAACCATACAATGAATAGTTGTGGGAACTAGATATGTCTAACAAAAAGAAGGACCAGGAGTGACATGATAGCAATTTTCCAATACTTGAAGGACTGTCACAGAGAAGAGTGGGTCAACCTATTCTCCAAAGCACCTCAGAGCAGGACAAGAAGTAATGTGTGGAAAATTATTAAAGAGAGATCCAATCTAGAATTAAGGAGAAATTTTCTGGCAGTGAGAACAATCAGTGGAATGACTTGCTTCCAGAACTGGGTGCTCCAACACTAAACTTTTTCAAGAAGAGGTTAGATAGCTATTTGACCGAAATGGTATAGGGCAGGGGTGTTAAACTGGTGGCCGGCAGACAGGATCATCACTCCCTGGCCATGCCCACTCACCAACATCAGATTCAACCTATTACTACTTCAGGTGGTCAGAATTAATACACTTATGATAGTATACTTTCAAACATTCTGACTGCCAGATTTAACTGGATCTACTGAATGATTTGCTAATTCAAACTAGACACTAAGAATGTAAATCATTTATTACAGTGGACATACAATACAGCTATGTATGACATTGACTCTCCATCACCCCTGAGGATTTCATGGATGTGGTTTGACATAGAATAACAGAGTTGGAAAGGACCTTGGAGGTCTTCTAGTCCAACCCCCTGGCCAGGCAGGAAACTCTACATCACTTCAGACAAATGGTTATCCAACATCTTCTTAAAAATTTGCAGTGTTGGGGCATTCACAACTTCTGCAGGCAAGTTGTTCCACTGATTAATAGTTCTAACTGTCAGGAAATATCTCCTTAGTTCTAAAGTGCTTCTCTCTTTGATTAGTTTCCACCCATTGCTTCTTGTTCTACCCTCAGGTGCTTTGAAGAATAGTGGTAGTGTTTGATGCTCCTTCCGTGTTTTTTTAGACTTCCCATTCCAGCCAATAACCTTGGCACTGGGGTGGGGGTGTCTCATGCAAATATTAACCCGTCTTTCTCCCCTTAGCCTTTTCAAATTGGTACTGCCATTTACTATTTTATATGTCGCCCATCTCACCAATAAAGCTATTTAGCTCGGTTGTAGTGAGTAAACCAGCCCAAAATCATGAGATTTGTTTTCCTATTCCTGGTGCTTTCTTGATCCGTCTCCGTTAGCAACCTGTAACTGTTCTAGGATAATAAAAAAAAATCTATTTTTTAATTTTTATTATTTATTATCTATTTCTGCTTGTTATTTGTTATAAACTCTGTTATCCTGGGATAGCTCATTAAGAGAAGTTTAGATATTATGAGACAGAGGTATAAATTAATTATTGTTATTGAACCAGATAATAGAATTGGCTTTGGTAGTAAGGGGTGGAGAAATGTATCCCGTTTTTAATTTTTAAATTTCATAATGATACTGGAGGCTCAGAAAAGAACAGATTATTTGCTTTCTGAAAGTTGAACTATCAAAGGAAAGCTATTTTAAAATGTCTGATTTATTTGGCAGGTAAAAAAATGCCCAAAGTGCTTCACATAGGGACTGAGGCCTAATTGGTACTGCCATTTATTATTTTATATGCCGCCCATCTCACCAATAAAGCTATTTAGCTCGGTTGTAGTGAGTAAACCAGCTCAAAATCATAATGAGATTTGTTTTCCTAGTCCTGGTCCTTTCTTGATCCGTCTCCGTTAGCAACCCGTAACTGTTCTAGGATAATAATAATAAAAAAAAATCTAGGACAGTAATCTTCCGGCCCATCAGTCCACTCCATCTGCTGCTGAAATCCAGCTTCTCGTTCCGCCGGTGACTCCTTTTCCGAGAACGCGCCGGCTGCCCCCAAGAGAAGAGAATCTAGCCACGCCTCGAATTCGCCCGCTGCGTGTCCCGTACCTCCAATTGGTCCGTTCCGCTTTGCCCCGCCCCCGCTTAACGTTCTGTTTACGCAAGCGCCAGCAGAGATTCAAACGGTGGCGGAAACTGCCGCAGTGGTTGAGGGTGAATTGTATGGGTGAGTGTCTTCTCGTTAACGGTGGCGCGTCTTCTCCCGTGAGATTTTTTTTTTTTATCCCTGTCTCTTACCCTGCGTTGTCTGCCGTGAAAGCCTGGGCTTCTGCACGCGCTCAATTGGATGCTCCTTTTTGGGAAGAGGGAGACTCTGACTCTTAACGGTCTAAGACAGTGTTTCTCAATCTTGGTAGCTTGAAGATGGGTGGACTTCAACTCCCAGAATCCCCCAGCCAGCGCTGCTGGCTGGGGGATTCTGGGAGTTGAAGTCCACCCATCTTCAAGCTTCCAAGGTTGAGAAGCACTGGTCTAAGACGAGGGAGCATCTCGCTTAACCGCTGCTTTCTCCAATCTGCAGACCCTTAAGTTATTAAGTTATTTGATATATTTTATACTGTTTCTTACTATTAATGCAGAACTAATTTTACTTCGAGGCTCCCTAAGCAAACTTCAGCAGGCGAGTGACAGACATCTGCTTTAATCCGCATTTGTGCATTGAGCAGGTTTCCAGTTCTTTGAATTACATTTGAAAAATTTCCCCACTTTTTCCTGCAGAGACATCCTTAGCCATGGCTGCGGAAGCTGCTTTCAAGACTCCTAGTAAACTAGACGGAACAAGGAGGAGATCCGGTGAGGCTGTTCTTAGTGAAGATAATGGGGGAAACTTGAGAGCCTTTGGTTAATTTAACTTTATAAATTGATCGATTTCTAGTTATAAGCGATCAAACGTATTAGGAAAAGTTGGGTAAAAATCTTTTAGATTCAGAGCAAGATTTTTGTGTTGGAAAAATATGGCAGTACATGACTTAAAGGTGAATGTAGCTCTTGGCACACAATATTTCCCTTTGCATAAGTGAAGTGCTGAAACTGATTTGTACTGGGGGAAAATCTATGGCACAAAATGTCTGCAAGAAAGTGGTAACTTAGTTCCCACCAGCAACACATATGGCTGTTGGCAGAGGAGGATGCAATGAATGTTTATTCTAAAACATGAGAGTGATGGATTTGGGGAGGGAATAAATTTGTAAACTTTCTCTAAATACTCTTAAATGCTTCTTATTCAAATGTAGCAGTTAAAAGGTTTTAGTATAATTTATTTTTAAATATAAATGTTTTCATATTTGGGAGAGAATAACTTTTTTATGTATATGATCATGTTTCCATAGCCACCATTTTATGAATCACTCTGCTTCATGATAGTGAATTTGAAGAGTCCAAATTGCCTGATATATAGTTGAAATTGAAATAGGTTTCTTAAAAAACAAAACAAAACAAAGCTATAGGACAGATCCTTCAGCGCATCCCTAAAGAGAGAGAAAAGCACTATGACATCTCAACATATAAAAAATTCAAAGAGTTTTCATCAGATTGTGCAAGAAACACTTGATAAAGTCATATCTTGGTTACTGAGTTAGACAAACCTTTCTTGCAATTATAATAAAAATTATGTCATATACCATAAACAGCATGTGTTTTTCAATATAGGACAAAGTACTTCTTCATCTACACTATCTATTCCAGCTTCTCCCTTCATGCGAAAACTGGGATATGGAACTGGTGTCAATGTTTATCTTATGAAACGGTATGTTATCTTAATTGGTGTATTCCAACATATTGAGATTTCTAAAACATCACCACATAGGTCATTTAGCAAAGTTGGAAAAAATGAGTGATTTAATTCAGAGCCTACTAATTGGTTGTTACAAGCATAGTAAATCTGGATTTATCTGAAGCGTCAAATTGTCTTCTGCATCTCTGATATGATAGTCTGAGTTATTCCTGCTTTCTGCTTGTTATTTGTTATAAACTCTTATCCTGGGATAGCTCATTAAGAGAAGTTTAGATATTATGAGACAGAGGTATAAATTAATTATTGTTATTGAACCAGATAATAGAATTGGCTTTGGTAGTAATGGGTGGAGAAATGTATCCTGTTTTTAATTTTTAAATTTCATAATGATACTGGGGGCTCAGAAAAGAACAGATGATTTGCTTTCTGAAAGTTGAACTATCAAAGGAAAGCTATTTTAAAATGTCTGATTTATTTGGCAGGTAAAAAATGCCAAAGTGCTTCACATAGGGACTGAGACCTAATTCTCAGCAATGGTTGCTGATTGCTGTCTGAACTATGCTAAAATAATGGAAATGGTATTTCATATACAGCACTCTTAGCAGCTTAGTTTATTTAAACCCACATTTTTACCTAAAGTCCTTTTTTTCTAGGTCTCCCAGAGGGATGTCTTGCTCTCCCTGGGCTGTGAAAAAAATAAATACCAAATGTAATTCCAGCCAGCAAAGTATTTATCAAAAGAGACTGAATGAAGAAGCTAGTATTCTACAAAACCTTCATCACCCAAACATTGTGGGTAAGATTAAGTGGGGAAAGTGGAAGATACTTATTCATATTTGTGAGCCTTTTTAGTTGATGTTTCCATGGCTCCAGCTCGCTAAATATAGAGAAATGTCCTCAAGTAGACATAAGCAAACTGTACTGATGTAAATGACAAGTCCTACTACGAATGAAGGCAAATATACATGTCCCAGAATAATGTTGCAGGATCAATCTGGGCCAGTCACCAGGATTAGAGGTTTAGTCTTCTGAGCTTTCAGACTTTGGAACAAGCACCACATAAATACTACTTATAGACTAACCCAAAACACACATTCCAGTAGAGAGAAGTTCCCTGAGGATGGGTTCCAGCACGAGTCCAAAAACTTGGAAGACTAAACCTCTGGTCCTGGTGACCAATCCAGATTGGATCATCCTATTGTTTGATTAGCCTTTCTTAGGTACCATGGGAGCTTTTTTGAAGCTCCTTCAGCATTATTTAAGAATAAATACTTAGACTGAAAAATATTTGGAGAATTATAAAAAGTATCCTGGCCCAATTTAAAGTTTGAATTACCCTGGGAATAATATAATAAATGGAAGGTTGCCCCTGGGGACACTGACAAATGCTAAGTATGTGTTTTGAAGGGTTTCGTGCATTTGCTGAAGCCAAGGATGGAAGTATGTGTCTTGCTATGGAATATGGTGGGGAGAAGTCCCTGAATGACTTGATTGAAGAAAGAAATGAAAAACACAAGAAACCTTTTCCAGCTGCCACCATTCTCAAAGTTGCATTGCACATGGCAAGAGGCTTGAAGGTAGGCTGAATAAATTGAATATGACACTTAAATGTGAACCTTCAAGGGCTGATCAAAACCAAAACAGTAAAGCTTACAATACCCTTCTCTTTTGATTTTCAGTATCTTCACAATGACAAGAAATTGCTTCATGGTGACATAAAATCTTCTAATGTTGTCATTAAAGGTGACTTTGAATCAATAAAGATTTGTGATGTGGGTGTCTCCTTGCCTCTAGATGAAAATATGATGGGTATGTTGAATATTTAGTGTTCCTTTATTTTCTTTCACTGAAAATCAGCTTCAGTTCTTATATCTGTGTACTGTGTACTATATTGGGAAATTTGCTATGATGGTCATCAGTCAACCTTCTTGCCACACTGCTGAATCCTCAAAGGAATTATGTTGTTAGAGTCAGAGCTGCTTTTGTGATCTGTTTTACAATGGACAATAAACAATTTGGCCACCCTCATTTGGAAATAAACCAGAGCTGCTGTGCCCATTTCATGTATATTTCTTATACCTGAAGGGAAAGCAAAATACTTGAGTTTATCTATGTGTGAAATCTATATATATAAAAGTGAAAACCATTCACACCATAATCACGAAATCTCCAGAACCGTAAAGCCTACATACTTGAAATTTGCCATGTATGTTCCTCTTGGCTTCTAGGTGCTCACTAAGAAAGGATTTTTCAAAATGACCATCAGAGTATTAATACTTCCTATATTATGATTAACACGTTCTGATGCTAAGTTCTACTCCCCCTCCCCATCTGAAAAGAAATCTGTTCCAAATGCAAAACACAAGCAGAGGAGAGGAGTTTCACTTTCAGTTTTACTTTCACAGCAGCAACCAGGGGATAGAATACGGGAGGCCTCTGTGTGGCAAGGCTGAGGGAGAGAAGGGGAGAGGAGAGGCCAATCGTAACTACTCATTAATTTTCAAGCTGTGTCGATTTATCAAGCCCGATCAGATAGTTTCGTAGTGAAGCATGGGTATCCAGCTGATATAGAAATATTTTTGAATATTGATTCTCTGAGGTTTCTCAAGTTCTTAAACTAGAAAAGCAAAAAATGGACTCAAAACAATGCAGTTCTTTCAGGACAAGAATGTAAAATAAATATTCTATGTAAATTGAGGAACTGGGATTGTAATATTTCTCTTGTTTCCCAGTGCCAAAATCCCTTTTCTTGGCTGCTACCAACTGCTGGGGCACATAGATCTTTACAGGAAGCAGGAAGAGAAATTCTCATTCTAGTGTTCTAATTTACTTGTCATGTGGAAAAGGAATGCAATAGAATGTGGCTGTACAAGATTCCTTTGGAAGTATTTGGATGGATATGAAAACCTGTACAGTACTGGGAATAGAGTTGTACATGCTACAGAATTTCCTCCAATCACTTGCTTGTGCATTGGGCAGTTTTATAAATTAGTTGGATAAATAAATTAGAACTCTTGCTCATCACGGTTGTGACTATCAAGATTTTACCAAATTGCTTGCCTTTAAGGAATTTTAGAAATGAAAGGATTCAGATTCTTTTCATAATGATTACTATGACATTAACTGCTCTTGACTTTCTTTTCCTTGGTTTTTACAGCTGTTTATCTTTGCTTCTTGAGAGAATTTCACTAAACCCTGAATTTGATTTGTAACTATAATTTGTTTTTGTTTAGTGAGTGATCCAGAAGCTGAGTACATTGGCACTGAGCCCTGGAAACCCAAAGAAGCTCTAGAAAAAGATGGTATTATCACTGACAAAGCTGACATCTTTTCATTTGGTCTGACTTTGTGGGAGATGATGACACTTTCCATACCTCACCTGAATCTGCTTGGAGAGGATGATGATGGTGCGTCTAAATATTCTTGATTTGGCAAGTGGGATGGTGGGGTAACTTAATTTTATTTTTTATTTTAGTCTCAGGTCTGCATTCACATAGCAATGACATCATTGGAATAGGTGAAATGCATAAGTTGTGGGATGCAGAATGTGTTACATTTAGCAGAACCTTCTTTTTATATCCATATAAAAGTGGCCAATTTGACCTTCAGGGAAAAACGAAATGGGACAACAGAGCTACCTGCTCAAATTGCTCAATCAGTGAATTTGCTGAAGTTAGCTGCTGAACCAAATCTTGGGGTGATTTCAGGCATTGGACCTAGGCCAAATATGTTAGAAGTATAATCCAGCATTGAATTTTTTAAAAAGAATGTAAGGAAATGTGGAAATGATACTGTAGTCTTCCAAAATATTTTAAGTTTCATTTACTACAATTTATAGTCTGCCTTTCTGTCAACTTGGCAATCAAGAATAATAACAACAAAAATAATATAAACGTGTAAATGGCTATGGAGATTCTCAGTCATCCAGGTCATGGTTGTCCCTTTCCAAGAGGCAACTAGACTTTCTTGTTTTTATTTGAAGACATTTCACTTCTCATCCGAGAAGCTTCTTCAGCTCTGACTGGATGGTGGGGAATAGAAGGATTTATATTCTTTGCAATCAGGTTGTTATCACTCTTCAAATGCAGATGGACTGCTTGTCCCATTGGGACAAGAGTCAGCAGTTTACCTCTCTTAAACCAGTGGTCTTCTCTGCCCAGAATGTGGACTTTGCTGTCTTCAAAAAAATGACCCTTATACTTTCAGATGCAGATGGACTGCTTGTCCCATTAGGACAAGATTCAGCACTCCATCTGCATTTGAAAGCACAAAGATCACTTTTTTGAAGACAGCAAAGTCCACATTCTAGGCAGAGAAGACTACTGGCTTAAAAGAGGGGTCAAACAGGCCATCTACGGTATTTTAAAATCGAACAGCCTTCTCAACAGAAGGGAGGAATATGACACCTATCTCCACCACTTATCTCTTGTTTACAACAAGAGTCCTTTCAGCAGTCCCAAGATGGTTTCGCATCCATTTGTATTCTGATTCAAGTGACCCTGAGGGTATAGATAAATCCTCAAGTGGCTTCAATTAATCCCAGCTAACAACCATCTTCAGAGTAATAATGACCAGATGCAAAAAATATAAATTCTTTTATTCCCCATCATTCAGTCAGAACTAAAGAAACTTCTTGGATTAGAAATTTTCAAGAAAAAAACCCTAAGAAATTCCAGTTGCCATTTGAAAAGCACCTTTGGGACTTGACTAAAAAGGGAAGTTCTCTTAGAAACTGAATGTAATTGGAAGGAACATGGGGAAATACCCAGTTCTGTGTCCATGACAACTACTTTAGTAAGTGAAAGCATCTTTAAGAGGACCTTGTTCTTAATGTCCAGAAAGATTCCTATTAAAATCAGATTTGCACTTATTGCCTTTTTTTGATAAAAGCTCAAGATTATCCATCTGAATTTCATTTTACTTACACAAGAATCCTGTAAGATTAATGAGAGCAGGTGGCTGTCACAAGTAGGAGGGCCTTTGCACAGCTTTGTCTTTGTGCCAACTAGCACTCATTTCTGGATCAGCAGGATGTACTTAGTCACTTATTCCCCAGTTATCTCAAGATTGGACTACTACAATGTGCTCTGCATGGGGCTGCTCTTGAAGAGCATACAGAAGCTTCAAACGGTACAGAATGCATTGGCACAGAAAGCTCATAGAACAGTGCATGTTTTACCTCTGCTCTACAAGCCACACTGGTTGTCAGTTTGCCTCCAGGTCTGATTCATGGCGCTAATTTTAAATTTTAAAACTCTTCATGACATGGGGCCAGGCTATCTGAAGGACCACCTTTCCCCACATACATCAGCTTGCCCCATCAGATTTTGCAAAGAAGGCATGGCATAGATACCATCAACCAGGGATCCACATTTGGTGGGTCCCAGGAGATGCCCGCCTTATGGAACATCCTTCCTCCTAAAATTAGATTGACTGCATCCCTTTTGAAATTTTGTAAGGCCCTCAAGACTTGGTTATGTGACTAGGTGTGGGGCTTCCACAGAACTGGAAACTTGGCGAGATTGGCTCCATTGTTGAGGGGGCCATTTTTAAATTTCCCCTCCACTTGACTGAATTTGGGATTGTTAGAATATTACATTTTCATATATTTATATTCAATTTTTATCTATTGTGCGCCGCCCAGAGTTGCCTTTAATGAAATGGGCAACTATATACCATATTTTTCGGAGCATAAGAGGCACTTTTTTCCCCTAAAAGAGGGTGGAAATGTTGGTGCATTTTATACACGGAATACAGCCATTTTTGGCCTCCTGAAGCCCCGCCCTGCTCATCCCATTTTTGTGAAAAACAGGGTGCGCAGAGGGTTTGGGAGGCCTGCAGAGTGCTCCTTGGGGCTGGGGAGGGCAAAAAAAAAAAAAATTTTTTTTTTTACTTACCTCTTCGAAATCTTAGTGCGTCTTATTGTCTGAAAAATACGGTAAATTTAATTTAGGAGAGCTCTCTGATCAAGAGGAGACCCAAACACCACTCACCAGGAAATCAGCAATCAGTACTGTTTCTGGGCTAGTTTGAATGTTGAATATAATTATTTTCTCTTAGCAATTTGTGATGGCTTCTTGAAAATGGCTTTTGACCCATTTCTCATGTAATTCTAGATGCTTCTTTTGATGAAGATGACTTTGATGATGATGCCTATTATGCAGTGCTTGGAACCCGGCCACCCCTCAATATGGAAGAGTTGGGCCCTTCATATCAAAGAGCTGTTGAGCTTTTCTCCTTGTGTACTATGGAAGATCCAAGACACCGTCCTGCAGCAGCACAAATTTTGGATGTTTTGGAGTCGGAAGAGTTCATACATTAGCCAACCCAAATTGACTCCGGCACCATATGGCAGCTTCTCCGTACTCTTCTAGAAATGTTTGTAGTTTTGTTACATGAGAATATTCAATACTTAGTTTCGAGTTCAAATGTATTTAAGATTAAGTGGCTGTTTTAAACTATTTAAAATTGCCAGATTATTTTTTTTAGGTCACATAAATTATTTCAAACAGTACCTTTTGTTTTCTTATTGATAAGCTGCTTTGAGAACATGTAGATAAGGATGACTAATTTAGTATTAATATAAATGATTTGGTTGGAAGTGATCAAGTCCTCCAACTTCTGTTGTGTTCTAGGTAAATTACATCAACTGAATGTTACTCAGACCTAGTATTCATAGCATGAGAATTTGCTGTTCATTCAGAAAATGGCTACACATAATGTAAAGGTCAAATGTTTTTTTCCCCAAATGCTCAGCAATAAATTACTGCTTTTGAGCGATGTTATCTATTGCCCAAATTACTGAAAACTTTTTAAAGTGATCCTAACCATTTGCAGCAGTTTTGGTCTGTTGAGCGGAATGAGGAATATGCTTAGGGTTATTTTCTAAGGTCTACATTTCTTGTGGTATTTCAGGGGCTGCAATCCAACAATTATTTGGATTGCATTTCAGATTTGCTGGCACAGCAGAACAAAACTTGGAATGCTTTTGTTAATCCGGGTCTCAAACTGAATTCAGAAGAATCGGGAATGATTTCACAGGGCAAGTAAGATAGTGCTGGTGTCCTGCTCCTAATAATATATTCCTAGTGCCTTTCATTCCCTTTCTTTTGACTTTTCTTAGCTGCCACCAAGGCCCTTAAATTTTTTCTTTTACCTCCCACACCAGTTCACTTATGCCTGGAACAGTGTTTTGGTCTGTATCCAGAACAAAACTGTTTCATTTCATCCTATATATGAACCAAAGCATCCAAAATACACGTTTTTGTTTATGTGCAAACCGTACGATGCTGTAATACATAGCTGAGTCAATCCTTATATAAATCCAAATTCTGTGTGAAGGGCAAAACCAGACTTTATTGGAATTACTGAGAAATTAAGGTAGAGATAAATTCTTGGACTAATGGAAGGTCTTGCCTTTTGTAGTTACAGCATACAGATTCAGAAATGTTTATATCTTTGAAATGTAGCTGTCAGGGTTCCAACAGATGCCCTAATTTGCAAGAACAGTTGCTATATATATAGGAACTCAAGTTTCCTTAGTGTAATGGGAATTGCATTGTCTACATTGACAGCATCAGTTAATAAAGAGTTCATTTTAACTTGTTTCCCAAATAAAGAATTGCACTGACGTTAGATCAAAAACTCTGATTGAGTGCAGTGCTTTGAAAGAAGGGCTGTATCAGGGGTGAAATGCTCCCGGTTCGGACCGGATTGCCTGATCCGGTAGTGATGGTGGCAGGTGGTTCGTAGAACCAGTAGCAAAAATCCCTGTGGCCACTCCCCCCCCCCCCATGCCCAGTTTAGCCGAAAAATCATCAGAGGCTTTTTTTTTTTTTTTTACTTTTAAAAGCATTTTTTCTACAACCTCTTCCGCCGAAAAAATGTTTTTAAAAGTTTAAAAAAAAAAAAGCCTCTGATGATCACGCGGCTCAGCTAGGATCGTCAGAGGGTTTTCAAACATTTTTTGCAACCTCTTCGGCTGAAGAGGTTGTAGAAAAAATGCTTTGAAGTTGTTTTTTTTTTTCAAAAAATTTGGCCACGCTCACCCAGTCATATTACCACCACCCCCAAGCCACGCCCACAGAACCAGTAGTAACAAATTTTACATTTCACCCCTGGGCTGTATGTGTAGTTGAATAACAGAGTGTTATCGTGGGTACCTATAGAATCAGTCTGGCTATATGAATCAAATAAATTATGCCATAAACTAAGGGATGGCCACTTATGGAAGGATTTACTTTTACCAGAGGCTACTTGTTAAGATTTGGATGTATAGATTCCACAATTCTTTCATTTACGGTGTGCTAGCAGACAGCTTATTTGATGATCAAATGTGTATGAAGAACCCATTTGATCATAAAGGATTCAAAAGTGGAACTAGCAGGTCCACTTTTTATGCTTAACCAGAGATGATATATTGGGACAGTATATAAACTTTGTAAGCAGACATTCACTATTGCAGATACATACCAAAGAATGTTTAATACAGAAAAATATTTATTTGAGCAGGCTTGGTTCAACACTGTTTAGTGCAAGAATTGCAGTTGTCAGACAGTCTACCCAACCTGCAGTCGCCTCTAACACTTTCAAAGCGAGTTTCAGCAATTTGCTTCCATGAACAGGTGCAAAAATCATTTTAAAATATTAGTTCATAGCAGCATTACATTACCTCCTACATTTCCTCCATAAAAATTACAGCCTTTCAGATATTACTGAACAGCCATAGTTGGCATAATCATTGGTAAAAAGTGCTGGAAATTAGCTTAGGAACATGTAGCTTAACACACATTTTCTACCCCTGCTTATTCAGTTTCAGCACTGAGGGCTTTTTTTTACTAAATCTGTCATCAGTCTACAAGAAATGAGTATATTTCCTAGAATATGCTGAAAGTTGTACCAATAAAGACCTAGAGTCATACTTCTTCTTTTTTTTTTAACCCCTTTTAAATGTTACAATCAATTTCAGAATTTAACTTTCAGAATAACTTTAAAAACAATTCACATACCAAATACACACCTGGTATGCTACTAACTCAAATTTACATTAACGCATTAAAGCAATAAACAATGCAATAACAGCACTGACCACATTTTATAAAATAGCCCTTGGTGAAAGAGACGGGCTCATTAACTCCCAGTGGTACAAATCTAGTCTTAGCTAATGAAATTATAAACAAGGAAGTTGGGTACTTTGCAATATTTTGCTGCAAATAGCTTTCCATCTGGTGTTGGATCTGAAAAGGCGATTTCATTGATGCTTAGGGAACAGCCAAATAAAAAAGTTTGCCTAGAAGAAAAATTAAAAGTATCAAAGCAGAATAAGAATATAATTTGTCCTTTTGTAGTTATCTAGGTTTACTATATTTATTTAATAAAAGTTTCAATCAACTATTACAACATTCACAAAAGAAATAAAAGTAGTCCTCATCTTACAACAGTTCATTTAGTGACCATTCAAAGTTACAACCGCACTGAAAAAAATGACTTATGACCATTTTTCATACTTACGACCATTGCATCCCCATGATCACGTGATTTACATTTGGATGCTTGATAACTGACCCACATTTATGACGGTTGCAGGGTCCCAGAGTGATGTGATTCCCCTTTTGCGACAAGCAAAAGTCAATGGGGAAACCAGATTCTTGCTCCATTGAACATGAGTGTATACTACGGGTGTCAAACTCGATTGCATCACATTACATATCGTGACTTTTTTTGCCTTTGTGGAGCTGGAATGGGTGTGGTCTGTGCGTGACGCATCCGGCCCGCGGGCCACCAGTTGGACAAGCCTGGTGTATGTATACCCTCTATAATTAGCTGAAAAATACCTATCTTCCAATAGAAGAGTACAAGTAGTCGACTTACAGTAGTTCGTTTAGTGACAATTCAAAGTTATGACAGCATTGAAAAAAGTGACTTAGGACCATTTTTCACACTTATGACCGTTGCAGCATCCTCATGGTCACATGATCACCTTTTGCAACCTTCTGACAAGCAAAATCAACGGGGAAGCCAGATTCATTTAACAAGTTCCAGATTCATTTAACTTGTCACTAACTTAACAACTGCAGTGATTCACTTAACGACTGGGGCAAGAAAGGTCATAAAACAGGACAAAATTCACCTAACAAATGTCCCACTTAACAACAGAAATTTTGGGCTCAATTCGAGGACAAGCTGTATCTGAAAATAAGATGGTTGTGTCATATTTTTTGTGTTACAAAATCTTCAGACCGGACCCAGCACTATTTCCTTACCTCATCACATCCACCAAACGGCTGGCAATGTGCTTCCTCCGCATCAGGCTGAACACCCAGATTCGGCTAATCCCGCAGTAGACCTTTTCTGGCTTTGTGGAGCAACACCAGGCACGCTGATGCTCTAGGCTGTTTTTAGTAGGGGACTCCACTGTTATGGGCTCTGAAAGCACTCGGAAAGCCTGCACAAAAGAAAAGTTATCTTAAACAGTACCTAATTGATATTAAAGGATGGTTTACCGGGCTTTAAAAAATATATTTGCCACCCAAATTTGATATGGCACTTGTTGGGCTGCATCTACCAAAGTATCCTAACTCTTTACAAGTTGACCTACAATTACACATAACTTACAAAAAATTATCTTTATAACATGTTCACACAGTGCTGAATGCCAATTTTAGGTAAGAATGAACTTTCACGAACTCTGATAATTCCCTGCTCCTTGATTGTTTCACCAGTGGTGTCCAACACTCTGAAGTTGAGTCCACATTCATTCTATCATTTTGTTAAAGGCTCCTGAGAAGGAAGCTCAGGTGGAGAATTTTGCTAGCACTGGAGATGTCCCAGTGCCTTGCAGACTCTTAAAAGGAGAGGTGTCAAACTCATGGTCAGCGGGCCAGACACATCACATGCTGGCCACGCCCACCCCCGTTTTAGCAAAGGGAGAAAGAGTTGTGATATGTCACGTGATGACACGAGTTTGATACCTATTTTAAAGGAATGGCAGGAAGTCATGCACTGAAAAAAGGCTCACTCTATCTGGATTAGGATTGTCATGCTCCTTGGGAGAAGGGAGAAGGGAGAGGGAAACGGACTCTTCAGAAATTTCAGGGAAACTGAAGTGATTGCCAATAAGGCAGCAGCTCACCCTAGAATAAGCTGTCTCCAAATCTCCACCCAAGGTGTGAATTTGGTACTAAGCAACCACCTTTCTCTTCCTATCACGCATGGAACAGAGGGTAATGCAAGAATCCAAAATAAGAGATCTTGTATTCTTGCAAAAACATGCACACCCTTTCTTACTAACTTCAACAGAGTAAATCAGTAGATACTACCTCCCCTCCAACAAGATAGTTACTATAAGGAGCATTTGTCTTAGAAAGATAATCCTACCTCTTTGCCAAAGAACTCTCAAATATGGATGAACTAAAATTGGAAAGATTTATTTGCCCCATTATTATTCACTGATACTGTTAGATAAAACTCAAAGATGTTGATCACAGCAAGGGATCAGATTTCTTAAACTCTCTTCTATCAGGTGCCCAGGTCTCCTGATTTCCCAGAGAAATGAGGGCAACCCAGAAGTAGCTGCAACATTGATGAAAAAGCTGTAGCCATCTCTTGAAGAGAGAAGAAACATTCTTCTGGACTTAGAGATGATTATTTTCCAAAACACCTGAAGACAGGACAAGTAGCAATAGAGGAGAGAACTAACCTAGAACTAAGGAGAAATTTTCTGACAGAACAATTAATCAGTAGATGAACTCCAGAAGTTCTGGAGCTGTGGCTCCAGAACACTGGAGGTTTTAAAGAAGACAACCGTTTGAAATGTTACTGGGTAACATTTGAGTAGGGGGTTGGACTAGAAGACCACCAAGGTCCCCTCTATTATTCTGTTGTTCTTTTATTTCTTCCTGGACTAATTGTTAGATTCCGAAAATTAAAAGCAATAAAGCTTTGCCCAATAAGACATCCTTTACCAGATGTTAGGTAGATCAATTTCTTGAAAACAGTATCAAATGTATGTATCAGATGTATCAATAGTAATACATCATTACTATTCATAAGATCATAAAAGCTACCTTAGATACATCACCTTAACTTTCAATTGTTTTTGAATGTATGTGTATGTGAGATAGAGGGGGGGGAGGGAGGGAGGGAGGGAGGGAGGGAGGGAGGGAGGGAGAGAGAGAGAGAGAGAGAGAGAGAGAGAGAGAGAGAGAGAGAGAGAGAGAGAGAGAGTATTGTAGATATAAACTTTACAAATCAAGCTTAAATATTCAAGGCATACTGTTTCTTATTTGAAATAATTAACACCTTATTGTTATTTCATGTTGTAAGATTCTATTTTAAATAAGGTTTAAGTTATGTATTAAATAAAAACAATTTAAAAGGATCTGATTCAAACCACTGAATTTGGTCAACACTATATGAACAATTCTGAGCTTATCCATCCATTTCAGAACCAATGTATTTCTCTCAATCATAGATTTTTCATTCAACAGTACAAATTGCTTACCTGTCTGACTGGCTCAGCAATTAAGCAGCCAACTATCTTTTTTTCATTGGATACAAACAAGTATGTTTTAGTCTGTGATGGATCAGTCTGTACCACATGTTTAAAGCCAAGTTCATTATCTACAAGTTTGCGTATATCATCAGCCTACATAAAAAAGAAACCCACAGTAATTTAGTTACGTAATCAGATTGGTGTCAACAGGCAACATTTCTAGCAACAATTAGTTATAGAATTATAAAAAGTGCATTTTTTGCTGGAATTCTATTTGGCCACCAAGATTTTTTGGAAAGCACTGGATATTTTGTTTAACATCAAAAATAGGTGACTGGAAAGTTGCTCCTAAAAACTGAACACAAGCTATTTTGTTTATAACTTTTTAAAAATTCATAAAACCATGCAATATATTTAGTAATAAAAGATAATTGCAGAAATTATTAGAAAATGGGAATATTTCCTTTTGTAATTTCTTAAATTACAAGAACATTTAACTTGGGCTGAAAGTTATTTAACATTTGGGAGTACTGTATGCATGTTTCCCCCTCAAAATGTAAGAATTATGAAAGAACCCTAAAACTGATAAGTAACTTTGAGACCCCCCCCCCCCAAAAAAAAGGATCAAGGTTAGAAAAACACTAGTGCAGCACCTTTTTGATGATATATTTTGGATCATTCTGTAGAATCAAGATAATTTTTCCATCCCAGAACTCTGCAACTACATGCTCATTCTTCCAGCTCTACCAAAAAAGGGCAAAAGGAATATGGAAAACAGATTTAGATTAATAAATTTAGCTATGAATAATAATAAAAAAAAGAACAGAGTCTATGGTATATCTAACTTCTGTCTTACTGTGTATTTTATTCCCTCAATAAATCTTTGATGATACTGGACATGATGTGCTTCATCCTCTGGGTTGGCAACTGAATAAACCATGCCACATGATTTGCAGATGGTGGCACCAATATGTTTTTGACCAGCGTCCTGTAAAGGCAGAGTAGTTTAATATGTCATATTGTTCACTCTAAGACATTAGGAGAGACCATTTAGCACTTTAATATGCACATTCAGAAAGAAAATGTGGCATGTCTGAAGCTTTGTAAATGATGGCTGCAAGAAGTATACTCACAATGATCATTTGATCCTTCAAGCCTTTGGCCAGTACTTTTGTCTTCTTGTTGATTTTTAGTTTGGAGGGAGACTTCTGCCTTACTGGACTCAATTCTACATGTGATGAAGGTTGTTCATCTGGAAGAATCTGTAGGCTGAAACAAAGATACAGTATTTGCACCTTACCAATAAAGATTCATAAAATATAGACATTTCATTTCTTAAGACTAACGTTAGGGCTATGAGGTCAAGGAGTCAACAAATTTTCTCCCAGCAGAAGCCATGTTAATTTTAAATGCTGCAACATGGACTTCTACATTTAAGAAATCAGTCCCACTAGACCTTGCACTCTTTTAGATTACAACTCTCACCTCTTGATATTGGTCAATGCTGAATAGGGTAATAGAAATCAATATCCAAATGTAACAGGAAAATAACAGATTGCTTACTTGCTCAAGTCAATGACTGTAAACCTGAATTCTAGGGTAATCCTTCTATAACTTCAGTTCAAATACAGGTAGCCCTTACTTAATGGTAATTTTCATTGTTAATGTGTTCATAAGTGCTATGTCACATTATTGCATCACCTGATGATGGCAATCCTGCCAGTCCATATTGCCATTGTTAAGTGAGTATCGTCGGTCGTTTAACAAGGATCATTTCCTGCTGGCTTCTCATAAGCAAAGTCAATGGGGAAGCCACCAGGAAGCTGCAAGTCCCAAGTGGCTTGCAAGCCGGCTGATGGGCAGGTAAGCGGCTGCTGCTGTGTGTAGGCTGCGGAGGGGGAGGGGCTGTTACACAGTGCGGGAAGGTACTGTAGTGTGGTATAAGCATGACCAGGCAGTTGTGCGCTATAGAGTGCAGGAGGGCAACATGCTGCAGGTGGGATCTCATATTCCATGACTGGATCTTCAGGAGAAAAAAACAGCAAGACTGGGAACAACTTGGAACTTTTCCTGCCAGCTTTCCCATTGACTTTGCTTATGGGAAGCTGGCAAGGTCACAAACGGTGATCATGTTACTGACATTGCAACCATTGTAAGTATGCGCCAGTCATGTGAATTTGGGGATGCTACAACAGCCAAAATTTCAAAGCCCGAACATAAGTACCACTTGTTCAGCACTGTCATTACTTTAAACGTTTGCTGAATGAGTGGTTGTTAAAAGAGGACTTCCTATACAACATTCCTGTAGCTATTTCTTCTCCTTTATTTTTTACGTGTCCCATGAGCCAGCTTAGGCTGATATGTACAGTGGCCAAGGGACCAAGTTGATTGGAATTCCAATAGGCACCTCAATTCTTGTTTAACACTAATATAATGGCATATAAGAATGCAGGAAGAGAACTCTTAACAGCTGCCCTACAATCTTATTTTTTTAGCATGTTTTGATTGGTTGTAGTATAGTCAGTACATGGGCAAAGTATCATTTTAATCTAATAAATAACAATATTTTATTCTCTCGCATAGTTTGAAATATTTATATTACTTTTAAGCAGAAATTCTTTACAATCAACCAATAATTGTCCATAATTTTACAACCCAGATGTGCTATGTCTATACAATGTTAGCAGACAGTACTGCTCTCTATTTTGAGTGATTAACAAAACCAAATGATATAATAATTAATACAATGCTCCATTTGTTTTGCCCCCAATAAGCAGGCTTTCCTGATTGTATGAACTTAAACTTCAGTATGGAAGCATAACTTGATTCATAAACACAGTTCTTCAGATGTAACAATTCGCCTATTAGGATTACTCAAGGACAATAATATTCAGCAAAAGAATCTTTTTGGTAACCTGAATCATGATGCAATCAATAGCTAATTAGGTAGCAAAATGCCATTATTTATTATTTCAAGATCAGTATAATTTATGATAGCAGAAAGTTTCCGTAACATTGTAGGGAGCCATAGAAATAATCTTGGAGAAGAAATTTAGAAGTTGTTACTTCAATAACAGCTGCTGGAGCTTAGGTTAGCTCTGAAGTGTTTTTGTGCAGGGTGGGGAAGGCCGGGAGAGTACGGAAAAACTTGGATTTTCTGGCTTATAAAAGGACTATAGGTAGTCCTCGACCTGCAATCATTTGTTCAGTGACTGTTCAAAATTATGAAGTGCTGAATGAAGGATGATCATGTGAGTTCTGGCTATCCAAGTCTCGAGATCACATGACTGTGATTTGGATGCTTGGCAACTGGTTCGCGCTTGCAACCAGCTGCAATCACACTATCACCATTTGCAACTTCCCTTGCCTTCTTCCCCAGAAAGTCAATCGAGACGCTGGCAGGGAAGGTTGCAAGTCACTGTGGTAAATTTCCCCTACTCTTTGTGCTTGCACTGCACTGCGCTGACTACTCGTCCACCTCTGTACAATCTCCACAATCCTCACTATGTCTCCTTCACATCCTCCCAACCTGCACAACCTCTTGTGCATCCCTTTCAACCTTCTCCAAACCTCCCATGCACTGCCTCCCTCCCTCCCCCACTCAGCCTCAGACGCTTACCTGCCTGTTGTCCTTACTTCTTGCTGTCTTCCCCACAGATTTGCTTGTGTGAAGATGGAAGCTGCCTTGCCCAATGACCTTAGGAATTTAGTTAACAATGGTAACTGCAGCTTGCAGAGATTGTTGCTGCTAAGTAGTGTGATTATGCTATATGACCACACCTCTTACAGATGGAAATTCCAATCCCAATTGCCATAAGGGCTTACCTCTATAGGAAATTCTTCATCTGCATTATATAATTACTGAGAATATTACAGAACTGACATACCTTTTTTTGTTGCTGGGAAATGTTCTGAACAAAGAATGGACATTGTCTGCCAAAACTGATATTGGGAAAAAAATAATTTCTTTTATTAAAAAATAAAATTTATATCCACCCATTTGCATTATTCATAATAGTGTGCTTCAGATCTCAAAAGGAAGAACTTAAAGCTATTTTTGAGAATCAATATAGCTTGACCACCAAAAGTCATAAGCCTGCTAGATTTCAACTATCACTTATAACAAGTTCTCCTGCAGTAGATGGAGCATGTAGACACCAACTACCCTCCTGAAATTTAGGAGTGAAGGAAACCAGGTCTTCCTGCCAAAGGAATATCAAGGTCTGAAGGCAATGGCTAAAAATATCCATTCCCAAGGTCACACCAGATAATATACAAGACCTGGAAAGACCCTCTTCTGTCTGATCAGATTGGGAGAAAATGATCTCTCAGATAACCTGATATATATCTCAGACCTTAAAAGTGGCAATTGGCACCATGAAATGCACCTGGAAACCAACTGGTAAACAATGGGAGATTAGGATCACCTATAAATAACTTACTGGAAGAGGTAACCTTATATTTGTTTGTACTGTCAGATGGTTTCTTTGAGTTTTCTTCCAAAACCTGTAAAAAAAAAAGTTTTTTATACAAATTGAAGTGTCCCTCAGTGCCAATTCTATTGGGACCTTGAGTCCTACAGGTTATGAAAATACAGGTACTGGAAGTGGAAAATTAAACTATAATTAATAAACAGTCAGTACAATGTATTAAATTATTAATGAGACAAATGTCATAAAAGGCCATTAAGTGATCATGTGTTATTCAATAATTATAATTATCAACTACACAGAAATTTTAAAGAATTAATCTACTGGAGATATAACACATTCAATTCAATGGGAGAAACACAAAAAGTAGGTTCAAAGAATAGTGGGAAAAGCAAGGAATTCAAGAAGTGATTCACTAATGAAGCATCGATAGGATTTGGCAAGGAAATCAGAAAAATAATACAAATGTTAACAATACAATGTTTTGCCACAACAAAGGGAAATTGGATTATGAATATGCCCTTTACACAGCTGTACAAGTGCAACAGGATGAACATTTGAACTTATTTTTACTTATTTATCTACTTATCAAGTTATCACATTTTTGACCTGCCCATCTCCTGAGAAAAGGGACTCTGGGCAGTGTACAATAAAATGAATAAAACTTACTATAAGATGCAGCTTAACTTTGGAAAACTGTAAAGCAAGGGGTCTCCAAGCTTGGCAACTTTAAGACTTGTGGACTTCAATTCCCAGAATTCCTCAACCAGGAATTCTGAGGAATTCTGGGAGTTGAAGTCCACAAGTCTTAAAGTTGCCAAGCTTGGAGACCCCTGCTGTAAAGGATTTCTGGTTGACAAAGAGAAAACGGGGGCGGGGGGGGCGTTACCTTATGGGGCAGAGTTGGGCAGCTTTTGCTGCTTGGAATTATGAAAAATATCTTACAACTTTTGAAATAAATGGGAGAGAGAAAATTACCCAACTGAATTGGAATACCTGTTGTTCTGTCTCCTTTGCTGGATAATTAACGGCCATTTTTATATGCTTCCCGGGGAACTTAGCAAATTAGAATAACTCAAAACCAAATGATCACTTCAGGAATAAAGTATCAGGAAAATAAGCTGTTTTGTTTTGATCTTTCTTGGATGGAGAAAGGGGAGAGAAGAGTAATTGGGGATCACTGATATTTTAAGTGGTTATCCTAACAAAAGACAGTACTTAAGTAAGCGGATTCAATAATGGGACAAGCACTCTCAGATTATTTAATAACAGATTATTTAATAACTAATAACAGATTGTCCCAAGATTTAGTCTATTTCTTTCACATCACAAAAGTATAAACTGTATCTATGTATGTAGTGAGAACAGTTAGATCTAATCTTGCTTACTTCTTTCTTTAAAGTGATGTATTTTTTATAAATGTTAATCAGAGGATGCAAAGAGAGGTTACAAGAGCTGGGGAAATACTTGTATATGTTCAAATACATGCCTTGGTAATACTTAGCCTGAGTTTTAATAACATCAAGACATTTCTTGCATTTTTTCACAACTGGAAAGCAGCATCTCCTTTCAAGTATAAGTTGCTTTCACTCAACCTGTGTGAGATCTTCCTGACAATTTTTGTTGTTGTACAAGATATAATATCCCACAGAACAAAGCAGCCCCATAGAAAACATAAAGAGTATTGATAGGTGCAAATATATATCCTAATACTGAAAAACCATTGTTAATGAGAAAAACATGAAGTACGTTCATATAATAGTTACAGAGATGCAAGCTTATGGCTACAGTTAATAGATTAAAGTGGCTGGCTTGATAAATGGTTTTTCCTATGAGGGAGGAACAAAGAATGTTGCCAGAGGAAGTAGATTATTTCCCTGCTTACTTAATTTTTTAAAGGACTTGCCAAACCTACCTAAGGCAAGTATATTTTCCTAATCTCCTGTTATCCTGATAAAATCTAAGGATCAGCCATGAAAATTGGGTGGCTGAAAGGAAGTAAAGTCATTTGTGTTTGGAAAAAAATCATCTTTTTAAATAGTATTCATGGCTTCCAATAGAAAAGAACTCATGGCTTGATCATGAATGGGACATTGCTGAATAAAATTCTCTATCTGCTAATTTTAGAGTAATCAGTCCTGTTTATTCCAGCTTCTCTGAGAAGCCAGCTAATATTGTTTAATAATAAAAACTAACAATTAACTCATTTAACAAGAGGGCAAGTTCAAATATTCTTAATAGTGATGGATGCAATATGTAAGAGCTGAAAGGAACATGAATGAAGCCATTGTTTTAGATATTGCTCTAGTCTAGGTCAAGCCTTTCAAAAAAAAAAAAAAAAAAAAGTTACCAGAAACCAGAAAAAGAATTGTTTTTTTTAATCCAAAACAGTCTGTTAATAATAATCCAAGTTGCTATATTAGTGAGATAATTACTTTTGAAAACAGGGTGGATTTGATTTAAATCAAGTCAATTTAAATCACAATTTAAATTACTAGTAAAAAGGCTTGATTTAAATCAAATCGATTTAAATCATAATTTTTAAAGAGCAACTGTCATCACTGTCCTGCAGCGGCTCCTCCGACCCGCTGTTGACTAACTGACAGTCCCATTCACTTTAATGGACCGGCTGGTGATGCGGCAGTGACATAAGGTGAGGGACGTGGCAGGCAGCAGGTGAGTGAATGCCTGCTAACAGGCACTGCCATGATGGATCTGAAATGACAGGTGCTCTTTAATATTATATTTATAAGCTGCTTAGAAGGTTTCACTTTCATTTTTACTGCTTGCCCTTCCTCCTCACACTTAGAGCCTGGTGGTACAGATGCATTTCTCTTCAAACAATCATACATTGTAGTGTACATAGATTTGCAAAACAATGGGATAAAGGAATATTCCTGAACTTTGTTTTATAATTTATCTCAGGGTTACTGTGAAATTGTAAATGCATCAATACAGTACACGTTATCAGAGCTTGGATTCGTTGAATGAGTTTATCAAAAAATGTAAATATTGCAGCATATACAGCCTCGTGCTACATAACTAAGCTCCATTTCATGCTGAATAAACTAAATTATTAATGTTTCTTAAATAGAAAACTATCTTTAGATAGATTTTACTCCAAAAGCATTTTATTAAAATAAATTTGATAAAAATAAAAAAAAATCAATTTAAATAAAACCATTTTAAAAAAATCATTGATTTTTATCCACCGTTTGAAAATAACTTTAAACTGAATCATCAGTTTAAAGGCCCTTAGAAATATTTCCTATGTCCTCAAAGTAGATTCTGTACATGGAGAACAGAGGACTTCTAAACTTGCCATACCTTACATATGATGATACTAGGTTTAACCTAGCTGATATCTATCCAGCTTTAATATTCTGATTAATTTCCTATAGCTCTGATAAACGAATCTGTTTTTTAGTCAGTTTTAACATAGTTTTTTGTTAATTGTGTGTATTTTATTATTCCTGATTTGGTTAACCGAGTTTAGCCACATCACATCTTAAAATAAAAGCACTTAGTGTTAAAAATAAATATATGAAATATTTTGATTTGTAGTCCTGCATGTTCTGGCAAATTAGCATAAAGATAGGGCTGAGCTTAGGCAGGACTGCGGGGTCTTTCAAAACACTCTGAAATTCTTAACAACCTGAGATATTTGTTAAGCTACGAATTATATGACCTTTCCAAATAAATCAGTCTGTTTATCCATGTTACAACCTTCAAGGGTCTTCAAGAAGCAAACCCTATCTTTATGATAATTTGACAGAACATGCAGGACTATAAATCAAAGTCACTGAATTAAGGAATTTAATCTCTTTTCAATCAAACTTACTAGATAAATGTTCATAAATTATGCATACCTCTTTCCCAGCATCAGTTTCTTTCTGAGCTGGGGACTCCAAAGAACCAGAGTGAGGAATCTGAGGAAGCCTAGAATTTGGTAATGATTTCACTTCACCCAAAGGGCCCTTAATATGATTTTTATTACATGTCTTCTTATCCTCAATATCAAGATTTTCTTTTGGGGATACATCTGCTTGGTTTTCTTCCCTGCCAGTTTTAGCTGCTTTGCTTTCAGAAGATAAGCGTGTTTTGGTATTTGTGAGGAGATTGTCCTGCTTCTTGCTTTCTGTGGTATTGTTAATAAATTGGAGAGATCTTCGGGGTGAAAACACCTTCTTAGAGTCACAGTTCCCCCTCTTTCCAGTGGCAAAAAATGCTGCCCCTGTCTGGAGTTTTAACATAGGTTTGAACTTCATGGTTAGAACTCTAGAAGGACCTTCTGTTTTCTTTTCTACAGCATAATTTTTATTCTCCTTCCCCTTGAGCTTAGGTACAGCCATTTCTATTTTAGCTTTTTTGGTATTTCTTGAGGTCTTGGCCTGCTTGGAAACAGCTGAGCGTTTGGAAGTCTTAAGATGTTGCAACTTGGCCTGTACCACTTCTGTCTTGTTAGCAATAGGTAAATTTGCATAATCATTTCTGGAATTTACATGAGATTCCTTTGCTTGTTTTCTTTCCAGTATACTTTGAAATGTATTTACTTTACTGTAAAAGGAATTGATTGGCACAGTGGAATTATATGTCGTGCCAGACACTGGAGATGTTCTCTGTGGGAATGCATTTGATTTTACTTTTGGTACATCTGCTGTCTGCAATGGTGAAGTATTAAGTTCCTCCAAGCTGGTTGAATTTTTGAGCAAGTTCTGAGTTTTTTTATCTTGGAAACTAGAAGGTTTTCTTGTTGGAGATGCTTCTTCAGTGACTTCCATCCTCAATCTTTTTGCTGGAGTCTCATTTACCAGCTGTAAACTATAAAAAGTACACATTTACTCTTTACCCATCTCAGAACTAATTCAGCAGCCATACTGTATTATAGCTTAAAAATAATACTTGTTACTTAAAAAAATTAGAATCTATGACATTAAAACAAAACTTCTATTGAATGTATTCTTTTTTAAAACTGAATTTGAATTAAAAACTTCACTGGGTCTGAGGAACATTGTTCCTTTCAACAGGAAATGTAAATTTAGGTCAATTTTTGCCTTCTTAAATTGGACAATAAAATATTAAATATGAGGAAGAATCTATCACAGTTTAATGTGCTTTATTTATTTATTTAATTAAATTTCTATACCGCCCTTCTCCAATAGGACTCAGGGCGGTGCACAGCCTAAGTAAAAACAGAGCATACAAAATTTAAAAACAGTATTAAAATAATTAAATATTTTGGCCGTAATTAAAACAACCCAATTTAAAATCAATTTAAAATTTAGCTCAAGCCAGCCCAGCTAGTTGAAATAAATAAGTTTTCAGGGCCCGACGAAAAATCCGGAGGTCTGTTATTATCCGTAACTCTGGGGGAAGGTTGTTCCAGAGGGTGGGCGCCGTCACAGAGAAGGCTCTCCCCCTGGGGGTCGCCAGCCGACATTGTCTGGCGGACGGCACCCTGAGGAGGCCCACTCTGTGCGAGCGTACTAGCCGGTGGGAGGCTATTGGTGGCAGAAGGCGGTCTCGTAAATACCCCGGCCCTAAACCATGGAGCGCTTTAAATGTGGTCACCAACACCTTGAAGCGCACCCGGAAGACCACCGGGAGCCAGTGCAGCTCGCGCAGGAGAGGTACTTAATGTACTTTATGTACTTAACAGCAGATAACTTCATATACTACAATTCTGATTTGTAGCTTTCCAAAATAAATTGAAACACACACACACAGATATATAAAGTTTATTTTAAAATACTTCTAGTAGTAACAAGAAGTTTAAGAATTTCTCTGGAACAGTCTCCTGTTCAAGTGGGCATTCAGGAAGATGAAAAACAGAACTGTTCCAGAAGGCATTCAAACAGATTCAGTCATGTCTGCTTCTATTTTTGAATTGTTTTATCTTTGTGTTGTTGTTTTATTATTTAATTTTTATGCCTATTGTGGATATTTTAAATTATTTTCATTTATATTGTGTTAATTGATGAGGATTGATTATAGTAGGTATAAATAAAATAAGTAAAATACAATATTCTTATAACTGGCTTTTAAAACTCACCTATTATAACAGCGTTTTCTTTTTCTTGGAGTAACACCTGCCATAACCTGAGTAAAGAGCCTATAAATTACAAATGTATGTTTTAAAAAGTGCAGTTTTTCATTAGGAGATTTAAAATTAACAAAGCTGGCACAAGAGTCTGCATCTCTCACTTGTCCTTGCTTGCCTTTTTCTTATGCCAATTTATACTGCCTTCACCTACAGAGTAGCAGTTAATTTGATGTATTCTAATAGCGGTTTCAACATACTTGGTTAAATATAGGCATGCCAAAACAAATTTCGATGGTAAATACCTGCTCTGCAAGCATAAAATTTCAGCTTTAATCTCTGGCATTGCTACAGATGGTGAAAAATGTCTAGGGAGAAGCCAGTATCATTAAATAAACCAATAACCTGACTCCAAAGAAAAAACTTCAAACATTATAGACATTCAATATATGTTCCATTCAATATATGCTAAACTGTAGCTTTTGGGCAGAGCGCTGACTTTCAACATTCAAGATAGGTTTGAATATGACATCTGTCTGTAAATTTCGAGGACTAGTAAGAAGGCACTCTGTATTTTGAACCTTGCACAATAACACTCTATATTTCCTAGCTGTCATAGCTGTGGCTGAGGACAGTGGGAGCAGCAGGAATCGAAAACATCTAAAGCCATTGCTGAGTGAGAAGAACCAAGAAATCAGAATTCTCATGAAAACCCCTGAAAAGTCCTATTTTTTTTCCAGTCTACTACCCACTCACCTAATATACCCAGTGCTTATATCCTAAGCAAAATCAGAACTGAGTGTATATTCATGTCATGCTGCAGAATGAATAATGGAGAATAAGATTGCAGGCAAGAGGTGCTTAGGGCCTAATTTAGGATATTCACCACCCTGCCTAAGCCTCTGTCCAGCCTACATTTCCCCACCACCCCCACCTCACAGCCTCATTTTTTTTTAAGGCAGGGAGGTTGGTTTACTGAGAAATTTGACCGAAATTTCCTCTTCCTGACTTTTTCTAGGAAGCAAAATCAAAGCCACGAGGAAAAAGCAAGGAAGGTGAAGATTCTTTTAAGAAATCTGGTTTCTCTGACCGGGCTTCAGAACTCCTGAGATCTCTTCTCGCTTTTTCCAAGGAGATTGTTCAGGGCTGCAAAAATCCGGACGGCCATTACAGAGCCACAAAATGGCAGAGCGGGTTCTTCGTTCCCACCCAGCGATTCATCCGGATTTTTTTGCAGCCCCGATCGCCTTACTTCAAGCCCCATGGAAACACAAGGAAGTAGTGCCTACTCCGAAGTCGTTCTCACCATTTCTCTTCCCCTGCCCGTTTCCTTTGTTCCAATCCCCGTCTCCCTTTCCCCGATACCTAAAAAGCCGATCTCTTGATCATCCCTCCGTACGTTACCTCAGTCAGGAGGGAGAGCGGCGAGCAAAAAGAAATATCCCACCGTGAATCGACCCTGATCGACTTCAGACACTGACTGGCGCCGTTCGAATTTGCTCCCGCGCGCGCCTTAGCTCCTTCTATTTCCTATTGGTCGGTTCCTCCGTTCCTTAACGATAATTGGCTAAGTTGCTAGCCAATGCCTAGGCTAGCTCGCTCAGAGGAGAGGTAAGGAGCTAGGCTTTCGCATGTATTTCCCCAGCCTATTAAAGCTGAATGGAGCCGTATACTGTCGTTATAGTAATAAGGACAGTAAATATATATTTTGGATATTAGCTTTCGGTCTTCAAATTCAGTTGCATAAATTATTCCGAAATCAGTTGTCTATAGCCTTGTGCACTACTTCAGTGTGTGGTAGCCATGCTGAATGGCAACAGACTAACTGAATAGGGAGCAAGCCAGCCAATTGGCTTACCTCATTACACTTAGCGGCAGTCGGCTCTTAGCTGATTTGACAGACATTAAGAAAACAGAAATGCTACCTTTTTTATTGCTTGCTTGCTAGTAAGTTCATTTCCGTGTGTATTGGTTAAATAGTGACTCACCAAATATTCATATTTACCTCGTGTTTAACTCAGCACCCACCCACCCTCCTACAGAATGAAATATTTTGGGGGATATTAATAAAAGGCAGGATAGAATATTTCCCCTAAAGGAGAAATGTGGAAAAATCAGCCCCAGTCTCCCTGCCCCAAGGAGAAACTGAGGTGGCCAGCTTTTAGAAATGCAGTTTTGGTAATCCATTCAGAAAAACTGGGTCAGATAGGGACTCCAGATAAGCCACAAAATTAGGGAACCCAAAGGTTGACAAGATTAGCTCAGACAAACACCTAGGATTTGCATTTCCCCCTTTGCCTATAGAGCCAGCCATGACGCCTACTGTGACCCCATCGGAATCAAGAAGGTATAAAAACCTACCCACACTCAACTCCATTTGGTCAGCTGCCCCAGTTCATCAATAAACAATCTTTCCAATCAGCCTCCATTTTATTCCTGGCTTGGAAATGGCAAGAAAAATTGATTTTTCTTCCAACAACAGGTAGACCTTGATTTACAACAGTTTGTTTAGTGACTGTTCGAAGTTACAACAGCACTGGAAAAAAGTGACATAGGACCATTTTTCACAGAAACCATTGCAGGATATTGTGGTCACATGATCAAAATTCAGATGCTTGGCAACTGACTCATATTTATAATGGTTGCAGTGATCCAAGGTCAGGTGATCACCTTTTGTATCCTTCTGATAAGCAAATCAATGGAGAAGCCAGATTTACTTAACTGTGTTACTAACTTAACAGCTGCAGTGATTCATTTAACAACTGGGATAAGAAAGATTGTAAAATGGGGCAAAAGTACTTTAACCAATTTCTCACTTAGCAACAGAAATTTTGGGCTCAATTGTGCTCCTAAGTCAAGGACTGCCTGCATTACCTCACTTGCAATGCTAATAAACTGTCATTAGAAAAGAGTGTTAGATAAAATACAGTGATAGGAAAAACATGATGGAATAAAAGACTGCCTTTTTGTAAAGAAGGTTGCAATCCTAATAAAAAGTAAGGCCATGAAGAAAAGTATTTGTTAGCTGATGGAAAGAAATTGGTTAAAGCAGGGCCGGATTTTCCTATAGGCTAACTAGGCTTCAGCCTAGGGCCTCAAGATCAAGAGGGGCCTACACAGTGGTGGGATTCTGGGGGCGGGGGAGCCAGCAATTTAACAAAGGGTTGGGTGTTTTTTTTTTGTAATTTTATTGGCCCACGGAGCTTCAGCATAGGCTAATTGGCCTCCCGGCTCTCAGTTGATTTGTCTCTGCTGTTTTGCTCAGGGCTCTTCTGCTTCCTTGCAAAGAAACGAAACTGAAACAAAAGAAAAAAAGCTCTATTTAACTAGGGAATTGTAATAATTGAGATACTATTAATTGTATATTGTGTTGAAAGCAGAAATGGTTAAGTTGTGGTTTGGAGGAATATATGGGGGAAATTATTTGGTTTATTATTATTGGTAAATATAATTAATTGATTTGTAAGAAATTGGATTGCATGGAAATAATTGGAATATTCATGTTCATATTGATTAATATACAAAAAAGGTAGTTATATAACTAATTGATTTATATTAAAATGTTGAATTTATATTAAACAACTAATATTACATAATTAACCAATGTGAGGATGGATATAAAAATAGATGACAATGGGAAGGGGTATAATATAGAATAGAAGGGAAAAATTGAATTTGATTAAGATTAGAGATGAGGATGAAGGGTAATATTGATTTTTTACAAAAATAGATAAGGAATAAATATGGCAAAAAGGAAATATAGAAATTGTAAATTTAATTGAAATGACTAAACACTGTTTAAATTTGTGAACCGGCCAAATACTCTGTTCAAAGAAAATACATTGTATGTTTGTATGTGTGTTTCTAATTATTGTTATTTATTCATATTTGTTCTCTTTTATTCTTTAAAGTTTAACAATTCATTCTTTATCTTAATATCTTTATATTTGTTTGGGGTTGGCTTTCTTCCCTTTCATCTTTTTTATTGTACAGCAATCTTTCTCCTCAAACCTACCACCTCTCTCTTTTCTTTCCTTCTTACTTTCTCTTCCTCTCCCTCTTCTTCTCCTCCCTACTTCCTCTTCCTTTCTCCTTCTCCTCCTCTCTTCCTCCCTCTCTTACCCTCACTCTTACTCTAATTTCCCTTCCCTTCCTTCATCCCTCTCTATTGCTGTAATCCTTTAATGCATATGGACTACTCAGAGGGCTGAAAAAGTTATTTTTGACTGGTCCTCGCACTTTTGACCAGTCCTCGAACTTACGACTGTCCTCACATTTTACGTTTTTGCCCTATCTTGTCACCATGGTGAAGAGAAGCAGTTGTGAAATGAGTGACATGGTTGTTAAGAAAGCTGCACGGGCATAAATGTGAGGATGGTCATAAGTGTGAGGACCGGTCAAAAGTGCGAGGCCCAGTCAGAAATGACTTTTTTCAGCCCTCTGAGTAGTCCCTATGCACATAGCCACGCCCACCCGGTCACATGACGAGCTAGCCACGCCTACACAGTCATGTGACCAGCTAGCCACGCCCACCCAGTCACATGATTGCCAAGCCACACCCCCAACTAAGCCACGCCCACAGAACCTGTTGTTAAAAAAATTGAATCCCACCACTGGTGAAAGGGCCTCATAAGTGGAATAGCCTAGGGCCTCTTTTCATCTAAATCCGACCCTGGGTTAAAGACATTCGGCTTTAATAAGTGGTTGCAATAAGCCTCTATTAGACAATGGGGGTGGGTACATCTGGGACAAGCCTCTTCTATAGAAGTTCATTTAATACAGAAAGGAATCAGATTTTTCGTGTTTAATATTTACCCCTCGTCCCAGGAAAAATGGTGAGCAGAGCCTGAGGAAAGTCAACAAAAGCACTAGAATTTCACTAGGGAAGAATTCCTATTTCTTTGGCTGATTAAATAATCTGGATAGTATATAGACAGACAGAAGAGGGTCAACCTATTTTCCAAAGCACTGGAAGGCCAGACAAGGAACAATGGTTGGAAACTGATCGAGAGATTCAATTTAGAAATAAGGAGAAATTTTCTGACAGTAAGAACAATCAACCAATGGAACAGCTTTGCTGTCAGAAGTTGTGGGTGCTTCATCACTGGAAGCTTTCAAGAAGAGATATGCCAACCACTTGTCAGAAATGGTATAGGATCTCCTGATTGAGCAGGAGGTTAGACTAGATGACCTACACGATCCCTTCCAGCTCTGTTATTCTGTAAGTCTTCTGTAAGATCCATGTGTAATCTTTTTTTATTGACGTATGCTGCCCAAAGTCATTCTTCGTGATGGGCAGCTACTACAGTATATATAGATAGTCCTCAATGTGACTCTGGGAAGTACACCCCAAAAGGACAGTGTCAGAAACCTCACAGCACCAGAAACTTCAGAAAATAGTGCCAAGAGACTCAAGACAGCCCTTCCCCCTTTAAGAAAACCAAGAAGCACCAGCTGAAAGGAAAACTGAGCAGCCTGCTTAAAGAATGTTAAAGGCTGACCACGTAAGTAAAGCCATTAAGATAAGGGGAATCAGGCAACTCTCCAAGGTAAAACTAAAGGTCCCTTTTCCTGCCCCTTATTAAAGGATTAAACCCCTTATTAAGGATTAAACCCCAAGGACAGGGAAAACAAAAGACCTTGGACCAAGATTAACCCAGTAAAATAGGAAAACAAAACTCAGGGCAATCAGAAACTCATTACAACTCATCAAGCTGCAGGAACTTCAAAGGGGAATTAAGCATAAAGGGCTCAGATTCACACTTCCAAGCTGCTTGTAAGCCAGGAACTCTCCAGCTGTTTTTCCTTCTTGCCTTCCTACATTAAAAGAATTCCACTTTCTGGCAGCTGGCTTCTGCATCCATTTCTTCTCAGCGTCTGTGGTGTGTCCCAGCTGGGAACGAACTGGGGAAATTTCTTCCAACATGACCACAATTAAGCCAAAATTTCTGTCAAAGGTTGTAATGGTCATAAAGCAGGTCACTATGTGACCAATCCAATTTTACAACCTTTTTTGCGGTCATTAAGCAAATTTATTGTTCGCCATCGGCCGAGTTTTGCCTGAGATTGGAAGTAAAAGCTGGTTTGCAGCAAAACCATTGTAAATTGCAGTTGTGACTGCAGGGCCCTAAAAATGGCTGTAAACGTAGGCATGCTGCCAAGCACCCAAAATACAGTTGGAAGGGGGAGAAATCAGAACTCTGAATCCAGTACATGATCAGTTGTACGTTGAGAATCACATGTATAAATTTGATAATTGAATAGATAATTAACCAACACAGCCATAAGCTTCAAGGGTAAAGGCACAAATAATTGGGTGCAAAACATTGTGAATCAAAGCAGATAATACTAAAGCCTCATAGCCAGAATGGGGGAATCATAATATTTAATGCTAGTAGAAGACATAAGAGAAAGATGATGGCATAGAGAGAGAACTACTGGGATACAATTACTTCTAAGGACGCTTACAAATAACTGCCATTTTTTCTTCTGATTCCAGTATAAAATGCACTCAAAATTGAGTTGCACTCTCTTGTCTTTTTGTGGATTTATTCTTTATCTCCCTTTTTTAATTTTTCTGCATATACAGTATCCCAAGCAAACTAAGCATGAGTAATTAGCCAAAGTAGTTTCCTCCAATAATGCGATTTACTGGTCCATCCAGTTTTTAATTTGATCCAAGGCTGCAACATTGATCATGTTGCCATCTGCCCCACCAATGTTCTTGTCCCACATGCTTCCATTCTGTGCTCCCTAGACCCCGATTTCCTCTCTGCTTGGCTGTGGCAAGCACATGATTCCCAAACCAACAATTACAATCCATAAAACTAGCAGATGTTTTTTTCTGGAATAGTGCTATCTGTGGTGATGAACAATTAGCTAGATGCATTTTTACGTTTCCCTGCAATTTCTCAGAGAAAGCCACATGAATTGAGCAAAAGTGGTATCTCAAAATAGAGAAATATATAAAAGCCCAGCCAGTTTATTTGCAGCCTGGAAAAAAACAACACAGACCTGCCGTGTTAAGCATTAAGTGTTGAGATGAGTGACAAGAAGATCCTTGTTGGAGAGGGACCCCAGAGATTGGCAGCAAGCCACATCTTTATTGAGACCTCAATAATACATGTTATCTCTGGGGGAGCTCCTTTGTAATTGTTTTGGGACAGAATGTCTGGAATGTTTTTTTGGTGCCCCAGAAGAAGCTGATTTTGCATAGTAGCTATCAACCTTCTTGTGGGGGTGAAATGTTTCATGTTCTGAGACTTTCATGGTTACTTTTCTATGACCATGGGAGTGTCCTTGTTTTGAGTGTGCATCTTTAGGAAGAGAGTCTTGCTTATGGTTCAAAATGCCGTTGGCTTGAAAACCAGAAGTAGCTGAAGGAACCACCAGAGTTTGAGAAGAAGCTGATTTCTGGAGGGATGCCCTAGAGCTCCGCTTTGTGGAAGTGGGTTCTTTCCTCCTCCGCACCTTCGCCCAAACTTTCCTGATGCATAACAAGAACCTTTTCAGGATGTTGGGAGGCTTCTGTGGGGATTTGGGTTGGTTTGCCTCTGGGGCTGACTTTCGAATTCGTGGCTGGGACTCCATTTTAGGTGAACGTGGAGAGGATCTGGGTGTTGTTGCTCTGGATGGCCTGGAACCAGCCCTGTGCCGTCTCGCTCTCAGGTCAATTGCCTCTGTAGATCTCTGCCTGGCTTGGTGAGATGGCCTCTCTGGGGCCCATGATGGAGGTGCTGCTTCATGGGCATTCCTGCTTCTGCTCCGGCTCCGGCTCCTGCTTTGACTCCTCTCTTGCTTGGAGGGATGTTCTTTACTGTGTTGCAACTTTGATGCATCCTTTCCTTGCACCAGGCCCCATTTGCTGGCCTCATGCCTCTTGATCTTAAGGAGGAAGCCCAAGTTCATGTAAACCTCCCCCTCCTGTACAGTTAGCCGTGGATAGACAAGGAGGCAAGGGCCGTGCTGTGGATGGGGATGCGGGCAATAAGGAGCGCAGCGGCCACATAACAAGCAAACAGGATATTCTACACTTGGCTGGCTACCCCCATTCTCCAGACCTTTAGCCAGGCACATATGTAGATCCCGTGTAGCTTGCTCTGTATCTAATGATTCCACAATGGCATGGGCCAGACACTGAGACTTGGGAAGGCTCTTTGCAAGTTTGAAACTTTCCTGATGCAGTTCTATTTGTGCTTTGTGAACGCAAGGCAATTCCAGTTGGTTCTGGCACATGAAAGTAGGGTCTAAGAATGATGTCCGAGCAAAGCTAGGAAGGTCTCCATTCTCTTGGGGGGCTTCTGTCATGTCATCAGCCCAGCTCAATCGGTGTGTCTTTCGGTCAAGCATCAGGCTGATCTGAGTCTCTGCTGGCTTGCCCTTGGGACTGCCTGATCTTCCTGCGCTTTCCTTGGAGGTACTTGTTTTTTTGCTATGAACGTCTTTCTCCTTTTTCTTGGGAGTTTTGGGTCTTCCAGGCTGCTTTGTCAAAAGGCTCTGGTTTTGTGCTAACAGGTTAAGTACCTCTGTTAACTCCTCCTCGGGGGTCACACTATTCAGATTTCCATCTGTTGGTACCTTGAGACTGCTGTGGCTAGTAGTCTGACAGATGATGAATGGGGGAGGCAGCAAATCTTTGGAAGAAGGTACAGGAGTCTGAGTGCGGGGTCCGGGGCTTCTTGCCCTGACAGGTGGAAGTTTGGGTGGAGTTTGACGAACTTTGGGGCTAGTTGAAGGAGGGGTGCGGCTACGTGACCTTTGACCCATGGAGCGCTCCTGACCTACCCAATGCACCACCTCATTTTGTGGGGTGATGCCAATCTGCACATTAGTTGGTGCCTTGAGATTGCTGTGGCTAGTAGTCTGACAGATAATGAATGGGGGAGGCAGCAAATCTTTGGAAGAAGGTACAGGAGTCTGACTGTGGGGTCCGGGGCTTCTTACCCTGACAGGTGGAGGCTTGTGGGGAGTTTGACGACGTTTGGGGCTAGTTGAAGGAGGTGTGTGGCTACGTGACCTTTGACCCATGGAGACCTGCTGCTTTACCCATTGTACCATCTCATTTTGTGGGGTGATGCCAGCCTGCACATTGGTCTCTTTGCTGGGCACCTGAGAAAATGGTGATGCTTCCTTCTGCCACTGTAATGGTGGTGCTTCCTTCTGCCACTGTAATGGTGGTGCTTCTTTCTGCCAATATAATGGCGGTGCTTCTTTCTGCCACTGTAATGGTGGTTCTTCCTTTTGCCAATATAATGGTGGTGCTTCCTTCTGCCAATAGAATGGTGGTGCTTCCTTCTGCCAGTGTAATGGTGATGCTTCCTTCTGCCAACGTAATGGTGGTGCTTCTTTCTCCCAATATAATGGTGGTGCTTCTTTCTCCCAATGTAATGGTGGTGCTTCCTTTTGCCAGGGTAATGGTGGTGCTTCCTTCTGCCAATGTTTCTTGTGGATGTGCCAGTCAAGCAGCTCCTGCTCTTTGTAGTCCAGAAAATAAATCCTGCCTCCAAATCTCTGAATGTGGACAGGGCTGCTTCTGACTGTTGAAGGAACCCTTGGCGTCAGTTTGGTCAGAGATTCAGATGTTGGAGTACTTCTTCTCCGCTGCTTTTGCTTCTGGTGCCGCTGGAAGTCCATTGGGGGATAAGAAGATGATCTTTGGTGTGACTTCTGGAAACCAGTCTTGTAGGGTCTGGTGACATGCCCCTGCCACACTGGAATTTCTTGTGAAGCAATAGGGACTAGGGAGGGAGGTGTTCTAGACCGGCTATGGCAGACATCTCTGGTTGATGAATGGGCCCAGCTGTACAGAGAGGTGATGGAATTCAAAGTGGTGTTGGATGCAGAGCGTGAGATTCTAAAAATGGGATGGGAGGCAGGAAAACAAAACAAAACAAAAAACAAAATGGTCAGAGCAGCCATTTCTCATGAAGCTTAATTATACAGCATCCCATCCCTTGCTATATATTTATTTTATTTTTATTCATTTTTTTATTTGTATCCCGCCTTTATTGTTTTTACAAATAAGATGGTGAACGTATTCAGCTGTAAATTAATCAGCTTAGCTTCCGATACCTCCAGCATTGGGGAGGATGGAGGGGTGTGAAGCTGATAGGTACCATTCCCACATTGAAAAGACCCATATTTCTTCCAGCTAAAGTGTACTGTATCCCCTACTTTTGGCAGGGCATGTTGAAGATGGGTCATTGGGAAGGCAGTGGACTTACAGTCCAAATGCTATTCTCTTCCTCTGTCAGGATCAGACCCTGCTTTATGTACATGAAAGCAGTTGCCTCAGGCCACAAAAGCTAGGCATTCAATAGTGATCTTAAGTCCAGAGAACCTCAATTAACAGTATATACAAATACTTACAGGCCAGAAGTCCTCTAGCTCAGGGATCTTGAACCTTGGCAACTTTAAGACTCCCAGAGTTGAAGTCCACAAGTCTTAAAGTTGCCAAGGTTGGAGACCCCTGCTCTAGCTGACACATTAAAAATGGCTGGGTGACTTTGGGCCAGTCACTCTCTCCCAGCCCAATTCCCCTCATAAGGGTCTTGTGGGGAAAATAGGAAGAGGAAAGAGCATTAAGCATGCTTGCCGCCTTGAGTTGTATATGAAAAGGTGGGATATTTTTTTTAAAAAGGGGGTGGAGCTTTGATCACATGGTTGCGGCCACCATCTTGACATTTTAAACTCTCCCTGCAGAACCCCTGCCTGTAATCTATGTGATACAGTATTGCTTTAAAAACTGGAAAATGGGGAGAGGTGGGTAAAGCTATCCGGGAGAGCATTTTTTTTCAGTTGTTGTACTTCAGTTTTTGGACTTTTGGAGCCAATTTTTGGACCCTAATTAAAATTATTGTTTGCTTCATTCCTGGTCCTTGAATATACTGTGGATCGGTACTAAAATCAGTTACAAATAGACCTTGTGTTTGCTGTCCATATCTAATATGGGAAGAAAGTGACTTCCTTATCACTCATGACTTATTCTACGTCATTCATGCCATGCACATCACACACCAGCCTTGGCCATGCCTGATCTCAGTAAACCCCAGGTCACAAATAAAGAACCAGAACCTTTCCTGCCCATATTGACACTTGGGCTGAACTGGCTAAATGCATCTCTCATTAGAAAATATCAGCAACTCAATCAAAACTATAAAAACTCAATCAAAACTCAGTCAAAACTATAAAAAAGCCCTCAGGACATGGACATTTACAAGAGGATAAAAAGAGGATAAATTGGCCTAAAGTGACAGCCATTCAAATAAACATTCCTTTCAGTATGTGAGATTACACCAATTAATAAACAAACGATCCCGTTCTCTGATTTCCCCCTCCAGCCTCAATGTTCTAGCACCGTGATGGCGAACCTATGGCACGCGTGCCTGAAGTGGCATGCAGAGCCATGTTGCCTGGCATGCATGGTGTCACCTGTTCCTCTTACAGGTTTCTGGTGCGCATGCAGACGTGATGAACAGCTGGTCTTTGTGCGTGCGCCACTGCCAGAAACCGAGAAGAGCTGGTCTTCCATTTTCTGGTGTGAGCATGCACTCCGGGCAGCTGATTGGTGCATGCACATGCGTGGCAGTAACCAGAAGACTTGCTGGCCAGTGCACATGTACGCGCCGGAAACTGTAAGTACATTTTACGGCATGCGCATGACCCCTCGGTAATTCCTCTTCTTGGTCGCTGGACCAAGCTGGACCTCCGCATAGCCCTTGGGAGTCTGACAAACAATAGGATACATTTCTTGCACAGGAACAGGAAACTCTAGGGCAAGGCCCAAGAGAGGCTATAAATATATCTCACTCTCCACTCCATGTAGTCAGCTACCCAGAATCACATGTGCTTGGTGGTTCTGCTTCACCATTAAACCATCATTTGAAGCAGCCTCCATGTTTCCAGTGTCTTTCTCCCCACTTGGAACTGAACCCAGATGGACATTTCTTCCAACAGAGTGAATACAGTATTGTTCATTGGTACATTTAGGACTGGCTTCCACTTGATATACCGTAGAAGTCTGTTGTACAACTTGTTGGTATGAGGCATAGCTCTAGTTTCAGCTGAAGTAGGCTTTTCATATTGTTTGAATATGAAAAATATTTTAGGAAAGCTTGTAGCTCTATAGGACACTTTTATTGGACATGTTGTTTTGATTTTGATTTTTGATTAACTCTTTAAAGGAAGAGCTATCTTAACATATTTTATTAAGGTTTACATTAAATTAACATATCTGAAAGCCTTTTTTATGGTTGGCTGGAAGAGTGTGCGTTTGCTTTTTTTATCACAGTGCCAAATGTTAATAAGAATCAAAAGCAAAAAAAAAAAAAGAAAAAAGAATGTGAATATGCCTGCTAAAAAGACTACAGCATTATCTGCTGAAAAGAAGGTTTCAAGCAATTTTACTAATGTTATGCAGTCCAGAACTTTGAATTTCTTGAACAGAAATACACATCCAGCTACTTGTTCCGACTTTTTCCATCACCATTTACTTATTCACTTAGAAAGCTTTAGCTTACTTTTATATTTAAAAAACACTCCATTGCTTAGTAGAAAGTGTCTCTCCTAACCCTAACCCCCTCCCTGCATAGGTCTTTGCTTTCAAGAAGTTCTATCAGGGTCTTACGGTTTACTGATACGTTGCATTTGCCAGGTGAGGTACTCAATTTTCTTGTCCAAAACACACAGAGTCCGATAGAGGCTCAAATTGTTGCAGGACCTGACAAAAATGGGAGAGAGGCATATGTACATTGGGGAATAATCTAGTGGTGAAATCCAAGTTTTTTTACTACCGGTTCTGTGGGCATGGCTTGGTGGGTGTGGTGTGACTTGGTGGGCATGGCAGGGGAAGGATACTGCAAAATCTCCATTCCCACCCTACTCCAGGGGAAGGATACTGCAAAATTTCCATTCCCACCCTACGCCAGGGGAAGGATACTGCAAAATCCCCATTCCCTCCCCATTCCTGGGGGAAGGATATTGCAAAATCTCCATTCCCACCCCACTCTGGGACCAGCCAGAGGTGGTATTTGCCAGTTCTCCAAACTACTCAAAATTTCTGCTACCGGTTCTCCAGAATCTGTTGGATTTCATCCCTGGAATAATCTATCACATGCTTATAACCAATACCTTCTTGTTGGCTTTCCCTATTATTTTTTGGGCTAAGATGGCAATAGGGCACCCTTATTATATTTTATTTTTTATTTGTTTTTATAAATAGCATTTATCTTTTTCAGAAAGTTCATTTCGCTCCCCTTCATTACAATTATTTTACAGCTATCTTTTCCTTTGCCCCCCCTGTTATTCTGTAATTGCTGTTTCCTTCCCAGAATTCATAAAATATGGAAGGCTGCATATTTGAAAAAAAATCAAAAAATGTATTGCAATCTTTCCATCTTTAAAGCGCTCCATGACTTAGGACCTAGGTACTTACGAGATCGCCTTCTGCCACCGATAGCCTCCCACTGGCCAATAAGCTCCCACAGAGAGGGACTCCTCAGGGTGCCGTCGGTCAAACAATGTCGACTGGCGAACCCCAGGGGGAGAGCCTTCTCTGTGTGGGCACCTGCCCTCTGGAATGAATTGCCCCCGGAGATTCGTATGATCCCTGACCTAAGTACCTTTCGCCGTGCCCTTAAGACTTTACTGTTTCAACAGGCTGGGCTGGCTTAATAACGAATTTTAATGGGTGTTTTAGTTTTTAAATATAGGGCCAAATTATTTAATATGTTTTAAATTGTTTTTAAATTTTATGGATTTACGTATTTTATTGTGGCTGTGCACCACCCTGAGTCCCTCGGGAGAAGGGCGGTATAAAAATTTAAATAATAAATAAATAACATTTAAATAATAAATAAATTAAATAAGTGTGAAAAAAATCTCTTAAGTAGAATTCCTCTTGACACCTTGGCCTTTCCCTTTCCTCTGTGATCCCTTGAAGTCTCACTGTTTAAGATACCTTATGGTAAGGTAAAGGTTCCCCTTGCACATATGTGCTAGTCGTTCCCAACTCTAGGGGGCTGTGCTCATCTCTGTTTCAAAGCCAAAGAGCCAGCACTGTCTGAAGACATCTCCATGGTCATTTGGCCGGCATGACTAAATGCCAAAGGCACACGGGACGCTGTTACCTTCCCACCAAAGGTGGTCCCTATTTTTCTACTTGCATTTTTTTACGTGCTTCCGAACTGCTAGGTTGGCAGAAGCTGGAACAAGTAACAGGAGCTCACCCAGTTATGGGGCACTAGGGATTCGAACCGCTGAACTGCCGACCTTTCGATCGACAAGCTTAGGGTCTTAGCCACTGAGCCACGGCATCCCTTTAAGATATTTTATATTGTACCACAATTTTGATTCAATGTTTGGCCAAGCCATAAATAGAACATTTCCTTAGGTGTGCCTGGCAAGTATCTACAGTATGTCAGTTAAGTAAGCAAAGAAAAGGCCACATTCTTTGGCAATACCATCTGTTCATATCCAAAGGAAAAATCATTAACTAAACTGGACATGAAACTCTATCATGCATATCCTTGTATCTTTTATGACTTTTTACCTTACGCTTTTCTTAATTATAGGTAGACATTCCTTACTCAAAGCCTCATACAGTCATTGTTCAAAGTTATGATGGCACAGAAAAAAATAACTTTGCAATTAAGGTTCATGTTTATGACCTTTTCTGTTTCAGTTATGTGTTTAACATTATAGTCAGTTAGTGTACATTGTCCTGTGTCTGAATTTTTTTGCTCTCCCCCACCCTGGAGAGATTGAGGAGAATGGGATTACAAGTGAGTAAGCAGGTACTCGTGCCAGCTGTTTGCCTAGAGTCTTCAGGGCTGGGAGCTGCAAGTATGCTAGGTAGGTAAACAGTACTAGCTCATAAATCATAAATACTATGAAGATAAGAGCTGAGTCTGAAATGTCCTTCCAAACAACTTTAGCAGAATTGTTGTGCAACAGGTGCTGTTTCTAGGCAGCAATAATCTTATTCTTTGGAACATACAAATGGCTTATTAAGGAACATATCAAGTAGGTGGGACTACTTACTTCTGTTCTGTGGCTGAGCTTATACCCTTTGTCCTCCCTGGATCTATGCTTGTGACACTTATTTTTTCCAGGGATGCTGCAGTAGGAGAAATAGAGAAGAAAGGTTGCTGTTCCAAGACTCAACCTCCCAATTACTACAAGCAATGTTTCTCACCCTTGATACATGGTAAATATGTAGACATCAACTCTCAGAATTCACAGCAAAGGGCATGTTGGCTGGGATTGCCAAGGCACCCCAGTGCTATGGGACTAAAAAGAAAGAGAAAGTGAAATTGTGTGCATCACTTACCTATCCATTGTGGTACTCTGTACTTGCTCTGCTTTTTGTTGCGAGCCTGTAGAAGAAAAAGAAGAAAAGGAACACACATAAGAAGAATTGCTCTATAGGAAACTATGAAGAATTGTTCTTTTCTGTTCCAAAGGGTACAATTAGATATAATAATAGCAAGTTTAATAATAGAAGAGAAGGTTTTGCCTGAACATCAAAAGAACCTTATAATTTGTCCATTTTGAGAACTTTAATAGTGAAAACAATTATTTAAAGGAATCATTTTTTCCATCACTGATGTTCTTAAAGCAGACATTAGACATCCGTTTGTTGTGGATGTTCTAACACTGGATGGGGCTAGATTAGATGGTCTACAGCAGGGCTGTCAAACTCCCGGCCTCTGGGCCGGATGAGTCATGCGCTGGTCATGCCCATGCCCAGTTTGGCGAAGGGAAAAAAAGTCCCGATATGTCTTGTGATGCTGCTGTGTCAACGGGAGTTTGACACCCCTGGTCTACAGGATCCGTTCTATCTGTATGATTATATGGTAAATTAAGAAATATGTCACCTAAGATTACTTTTGTATCACCAGTGTTTTCCCTCTCAAGTCCCTCATAAAACAGTTTAAACTTGACCTATAATTTTATTCATTTTTGCAAACCTCAAAATTATTAATACTATGAGCCAATTGGTTTTTATTCTCCTTCTCTCCAGCTGGCCAATAAAATAATGTAAAACAAAAAGATTGTGTATGATCTTAGCTTGTTTCTTAGCCAAAGTTTCCCAGGTTTATTTTGTTATAAGTTGGCATCTTTTTCAACATCTGGGCTTCTGGACACCATTTTTGAAAGACATATGATTCATTTTAACAAACAGAAATCATATATATAGTAGACTTTAAAAACAGTCATATTTTCTATAATCCCTTATTACGGAAGACTATTATAATGACTGCAGGGAAAACCAGTCTCCTACACTACTTTTAAGAATGAGGAAAACCCCATAAAAATGGCTTTCTCAGATTTGCCTGGTGCTCATATGCAAGGAAGAAGCAAGGACAGAAATCATACTGATTTGCTTTAATCGGTTATCATTCTGGCATTCTCTGATCATAAGTCCAGATGAAACAAAAGCAGGATGTAAACCAAACCAATAGTCATGTGGGCAAAAGTTAAGAGTGGATGGCACAAAAAGACCTTATCCAAATAAAGATGAAGGTGTACTTTCCTCCACAAAGGAATATGAAATGAATTTTCCCTGTGATTTCTTTTTCTCAGAGCAGAGAAATATTTTTCTCAAGAAAAATGTGAGAATAGAATACTTTTTAAAAATATCACTTCTTGACTTTTTTTATTGTAGTAAAATTATTCCCAACTTTAAAAAAAAGCTAAACAAACTGTCACAAAAACAATAGAACCAAGCTCTCTCTCTCTCTCTCTCTCTTTCCCACCGCTTCCCAAATAATTCCACAACTTTACATAACACAAAATATTTTTAATAATTGGTTAATATGTTCTAGACCCAGTCATCAAACATGATGAAAAGAGACTCTACTATATTCATAAAACAGGTACATAGTCTCATGAAATAAGCCTTTGCTTTCTGTCAGATAGATAATGATCTGGGAAGTTATAGCTGAAGTTTAAGAGCCACTTCTCCCTTAAAACTCCTAAAGAGCTGTTATGGATCTTTTTGAATTGAAGTAAACAAAGCATATGACAATAGCTTGTCATATCAAGTATTTAGTAACAGCCTCTACTCTTCTTCAAAATCAGAACCAAGACCAGAAATTTAAGCAACTTCCACTGAAGAATTTGATCTTACCTGTATTTGTTTCACCTTTTTGAACGCCCAGATAGTAGCAGGCACAAATATAATGGCAACTAGCAGAAACAGTAGCAGGTGGCAGCAGTCTGAGATGACATTCTGCAGGATTGTCAGCATGGTGCTGGGGCCCAGCAGCTGCTCTGTCAGCCTCTAGGCTACAAGTTCTTAGGGCTTCCCATCTGAGGTCATGCTTGCATCACAAATGTCTTTTGCAGCCCATTTTGCTTGGCTGAAGCCTTTGATCAGCAGACAACATCAAAATTAATTACATTCAGCCCACTCAATTTATAAACGGCAAAGATATTAGGTATAAACACTAGTGCTGCTTATAATTTGCTTGTTTATTCACTCATTATTTTGACCTCACTTTTTTGCTGTAAAATTCTAAGGCATCTCACTGTAAACATGAATCCAAATCAGGTAAGAATTCAAAGCTGAGAATAAAACAGATGTGTGCCAATTATTTATTTATTTATTTATATTTTTGTATTTATTTTATTTATTTGTCAAGCACGTATTAGATGGTAATATATATAAGTATAAGCATGAATTGAATACATAAAATGAATGTAAATAAAGGGAACATTAGGAGAGGGATGGTAGGCGTGCTGGTGCTCTTATGCACGCCCCTTATTTAGTCAGGTCTATCAAATACTTTTTAAAAACCATTTTCAAATGACACTTGTATTAGAGACCTATAAAGTTTCACAAGACAACTGCAAGCTTTTTGATTTACAAGGATTCCCCATCCCCACCCCGCAATTATTACTACAAAATACAGAAACAGAAGACAACAGAACTAGTTTGGTCTATGATGGCGAACCTATTGCACATGGACGCATGCCTCCCACCGGCCAGCTGACTAGTCTGCAGAGATGTGTGTGCATATGTGTGGGGGACTGGGCGGAGGGGCATGCACGAATGTGCAGGAGGCAAGGGGGGTTGTGCGCGCATGCAAGGGAGGCCGGGGGGATGTGGCGCACCCCCCCATGCCCCATTTTGGGCCTATCAGGCCTCCCTGAAGCCTTCTGGGACCAAAAACGGGAGGGCGTGCACATGTGTGGCAGGGTGGGGGGAGCATGGGGGAGTGGGGGACGGGGGAGTCACACATGCATGCACTGGGGGGAGGGGAAACATGGTGCACGTGCATGCACAGGGGGGCAGGGTATGCAGGAGGCATTGCATTATGGGTGTGGGCGCGCACTGTCACACACACACACACACACGGTCTTGGCATCCGAGGAAAAAAAGGTTAGCGATCACTGGTCTAGTGGGTAAGATACTAGATCACAAATCCGGAGACCATGAATTCTAGTCCCACTTCTGGCTTTCCAGAAATAGGAGGAAGAATGAGTATTTGTTGCCCTGAATTATTTACAAAAATAATAAAGGTGGGAAATAAAATATTGTATTAGATATGTAGATCAGCTTTTTCCAGCTTTGTAGAACTAGCCTGGCCCCATTTATTGGGGATAATGGGATTTAAAAAATAAATAAATAGCAAAATAAAACAACTAGCACTGACAAGAAAGAAAAACAGAGAAATGGTATTATTGATGATTAAAAATACCCTAGAAAATATGGTGATTTAAATGAACATGACTGAAAAAGCAAAAAAGCTAAGTAATTAACAGAAAGAAAAGGCCCATATAGTAATTAGTGATAGACCATTCATTAAATCCTTAACTGATCCAGCATGTTGCTTTATATTTTCATTCTTAAAGCACAGTAACTTTTTGATAAACAGATCCATATCCTGGATCCATTCCTTGAAATCGTGAAGGTAAATTTCTTTCGTAAGAAACTTTCCTAATCAATTGGGTGAACATTAGCCTCTGGAAGGCTACGAATTCTCTCTGCCTCCCCAGAAGCAGAAAATTCTGCCCTACTGGCATAGACGATTACTGTAATGTTTAAAATAAAGAATGCACATTTGCAGGGGTATCACTAAGGATAGGTAGAGAGGACGAAAACTGTCACGTAGGCAACTACCTATTCAGTGGCGCTAAAACTAGCCTGAGCTCACCCATTTTAATATGTCCCTTTAAAAATAAAGAAACATTTTTCTCGTTGGTCTTCAAACTAGGCAGCTTTAAGACTTGTGGACTTCAACTCCCAGAATTCTCCAGCCAGCATAGCCAGCATAGCTGGCTGGAGAATTCTGGGAGTTGAAGTCCACAAGTCTTAAAGCTGCCTAGTTTGGGGACCCCTGACGGTTAAGGGATAAGATTTATATAAAACTACCGAACAGAAAGTTTGATTTTTTGTTCCGTTTAAGGAAGCAGCCCGTCCACAGGCGACGAGGGAACATGGATGAGGGTCCCTGTAGCTATCCATAAGCCTATATAGGGGGTGAAACACACCGTTGGAAAATTAACCTCTCTATTGGATTTTCGGAAAGTTCTAACAATTATTACCTCTATGGGAACCCTATTAAACTGACGTCACTTCCGGAGAGCCGCCTCGCTAGAACCGGAAGGCGCTGGCCGTTTGCGAATCTTTCCGGTTTAAATCTCCGGAGCGGGTGAGAAGGAGCTCCCGTGGTGTGTTGCCATGGTTTTTTATTTCACGTCCAACGGTAAGAGCGGCCTGGCCTCAAGCTCACGGCTCTTCTCAGATATAAGTGGGTGCTTCTATCTGAAACCGCTTTTCCCCGGTTGATGCCACAGCTTACAACTCTGGTTTATCGCCAGCCACTAATGTTTCGGTTGGCGGATGATGGGTTTTTGTGTAGTTATCAGCCCAGCCTACCCAGGGGCCTCGTTTTATCTCTGCATGATGTTCTGTTATCGCTGTGCAAACCCATCCAGGGCGGGTTAGCCGGGTTAGATAAGGTGAAGGTAACTTCCCCACCCCCAGAAAGTTTAGGAGCTTTTACAGAAGGCAAATGGAAATGGAAGATGAAGCCAGAAGTATCTTCGCTCAGATTTCTGTGAAATTCAGATTTCATAAAAAGTGATCTTGATTTTATTGTCAGTTATGCTTTATTTTCACCATAAAACTTTTATTTATTCAACCATGCATTTTCAGCACCATATTTGCTCAAAACATTTTATGATTGTATCTGTGATATAAACTCAAGTCTATTTTCATTATACATATAGAGTCTTCTCTATGTAAGAAAAGGTACAATAAATTTTTATCACCTTCGTATATTTTTCAGAGAATTGCTGTAGTGCAAACTTATTTTTCCCAAATTTTGCTCCTTGTCATGTCTACTATGCTTCCAATCGGAATTCAAACACTTTCTAAAACTAGCAAGCAAATTCCCTTTTTGTGTTATTATTAATCTTTCTCTTTGAAGAGGAGAACATTAATGGATTTCCTCACCAGTGAGGTTTTCATACATACGTTATACACCCCCATTTCATAAGTAAACCACGTCCCTATGTTATCATTTCTTCAACTGTTGTGTTTATATCTGTAGTCTTACCATATCCAGCATTCTCAGAGCATATATTCTCTTCTGTCAGCTTTTTCTTAAACACTAACTTTTATGGAATTCTATCTGGCATAGTACTATAATTTCTAAAGTATTATTCCAGCATGTCCTCACATCAAACATAATGTAATCAGTTTCATTTTTAATACCATTCATTGTTTAGCACTTTTCACCCATTTCTAAAATAGTTTTCTTTACCTCTTGTAACCTTAACCATTCCTTGCTGTCTTTAACCACATTTTTCCACATTTTTAAAGAACTTTCCTTTTCTCCCTGTATGTATCATAACATATATTTCAGAGCCTATCTAGACACAATAGAATTCTTTCTTGGCCAAGTGTGATTGGACACACAAGGAATTTGTCTTGGTAGATACACTCTCGATGTACATAAAAAAAAAGATGCATTTGTCAAGAAACATAAGGTACAACACTTACAACACTTAATGATAGTCATAGGGAACAAATAAGCAATCAAATCACATTAGGAAACAGTCAATATAAAAGTTATCTGAAAATAATACTGGGGCAACTGATGTTTTTAGAACACAATTTAGTTATTCCTCAGCTTAGGAAAGCTTATAGTGATTCTGACATTGGGATATGAATATGTTTAATAGTTTTGATATAGATAAATCTTTTGTTTATCATATACAGATAAACCTTGCATATCTCTGCATAGTTTGATGTAAAACATGGATTTTTTCTTTTCTATCCTTCAGTTGTTCCTTCTGTTTATACAATTTATATGGGAAAAGACAAGTATGAAAGTAAGTAAAACATTCCTTTGATTTGCATCAAAAAGATGTGATCTATTGATAATTTATGCATCTTCTGTAACAACTCTCTTTTTAGCTTCCAGTTGCTTGGGAATTCATTCGCCCTTTCTTTTAGATAGCCGCATTTTTTTAGAATGGTGGGATGGTTACTAGTTTTAGGAAATCAGTACCCAAATCAATATTGATAAAATGTTGGATAAAAATATAAGCAGACCATCAGGATGATGACAAGACTTGAGATAAATTTTACAGTTAATGTGAAGACAAATTATTTTAAAAAGTGAAATATGGACAAAAGGAAAAAACTAATTAAGTAGATTGATGGTGAAGAAGTGAAAGAAGATAAGATTGCAGAAAACCCAATTGAATTAGTTTGTCAACAGAAACTATTTAGAGCTTTACTTTGGTCACCAATTTCTCTCACACATTATGATTCTTCTAAAAGAAAAGTTTAGCCAGATATTTGCTTGTTTTGTTTTGGGTATAGAGCAAATATCTGGTTAATTTTTTTTCTTAAAAGAGGAATCTTAAGAACAGAGAGAAATTGGTGACCAAAGTAAAGTTCTAAATAAATGTAGTCCTCCACTTACAATCACAATTGAGCCCAAAATTTATGTTGCTAAATGAGACAATTGTTAAGTGAATTTTGCCACATTTTACAACCTTTCTTGCCACAGTTGTTAAGTGAATCTGGCTTCCCCATTGAGTTTACTTGTCAGAAGGCCCTATAAGGTGATCACATGAACCCAGGGACACTGCAAGTGTCATAAATATGAGTCAGTTGCCAAGCGTCTGAATTTTGATAACATGACCATGGGAATGCTGCAATGGTCGTAAGTGTGAAAAATGGCCATAAATCACTTTTTTCAGGGCTGTTGTAACTTAGAACTGTCATTAAATGAACTGTTGTAAGTCAAGGGCTACATGTAGTTTCTGTTGACAAATTAATTACAACAGTATTGATTCCTGCATTTCTAAGAGTTCACTCTGAAACTCTGAACCTGCTGAGTTAACAGAAATATGTAAAATATTTTAAGATTGGCCTTGCATCATAGAACCTGGAAATAGTCAATATAGCTCCAGTTTTTGCAAAGAACACTTATATGTGGAATTAAGAATTGATGGGAACCTAGAAAATGATCAATTAACATTTCTTGCAAGTATTACAATGAGTGTGTTCAATAAAACCATGAAAAAGTAAATTTCTTTTTGGGAATCATTAAAATTGAATTAAAAATAATTGTCAAAATTGCATTGCCTTTCTACCAATCTTTATAGTATAACCATTTTTGAATCCTGTTACTTCTAATCATCAGGCTTCTAATAAGATTAAAGGATGTAGAAAAGAGGATCCAAAAATAAGCAAGTGAAGTAACTCACCTGTGAGGAAAACTTTTTAAAATTATCCATGGTATGGAAAAGTGGAGAGGAGCTATTTTTTCCTTTACTTATACAAGCAGGATCCTTTTGTAATATTAAAATATTGTAGAATCCAATGGGAGAGATTAAGAACTGATAAAAGGAAGAGCTTTTTAAAGCTATGACATTTGTTACCAAGATATAGTTGCCAATGTAGATGGTTTTAAAGAGTGATTAAACAAATTATTAGAGGATTAAAATGCAAGGTCTGCTAGTTATCATGGCAACTTATTGCTTCCATTATGAGGGCCGTGTTGGGAGAGAAAATACCCTTGTGCTTATGTTTTATTTCTTAGTGACATCTACATGGCCATCTTGGTCTAGGATGGTTTGAATCAGTAGGATTATTTGGTTCCTTTGAGTAAGTGTTAATACCTGGCAACTGTTTGGACAAGTCCCTGCAGGTTTTTTGGCAAGAGGCTTGCAGAAGATAATGATTTTATTATCTTCAAGTAGGTAGGATCAAATTCAAAGAATTGCAGAAACAAGGGGAATACAGTATTGAGAAGTTGGAAAAATCTTATAACAGGTCATCTGGAATATTTGTTGAACCGTATTTATAGATTGCTGGTGAAATAGAATCTGGAAAGGTCAAAGACTGCATGATTAAATGGATACAAAATTTGAATGTAGTAATAAAGATTTAATAGTAGGAACTTCAAAGGAAGAACATAAAATTTACTCTGAACATTTATTTAGAGTAAATTGGTATAAGATATTTTGTTGTTGGTACATTACTCCAGTTTTGCTAGAGTGGATAAATAATTTTTTAAAAAAATATTGTTGGCAGGGTGGTTTATTGCCTTTTGTATTGCAGTTTTATTTCTGTAAGTGACCCAGAGTTATGGTGAGAGAGTAGGGTAGCCATATAAATATTCTCAACAAATAAATTAAAGAAGTTGTGAGAATATGCTTTTGCATCTGGAATAGCTTTGTATCTTAAAAGTAAATCAGACACAGGTTTCAACTCAAACTGGAAACCATTATTAGATTATTATATACATGGATTTGTGAAAAATGTGGGTTTATTTGTCCATAGAAGTTACATGTAATTTTGTGAGAGAGATGTTTGAATCAGAATAGATTCTTCATAATATGGAGTAAACTTAACACAATGTTAATTACATTTCCTGATTTATATTGTGTTAACCAAGATTCTTGATATGGTATTTGATATACCGCTGATATAGTCTATATATGGTACTTGATATAGTCGCCACGTAATTAGATGGATAGGAAACAAATTTAATAATAAATTAAAATTAAATAATATCAATACCCTTTGCATAATTCAGTGACACGCTCCCCTGACCCTATCCCTCCCAATTCTCAACCTTTTATCTTTAAACAGATGGAACATTCCTTTTGTTCCAGGACAAATGTAGTAATTGTGAGTGTAGTGTACAATCTAAATTAGATTGTGTCACTTTTGTAGACAATCAAGTAAAAAAGATAATGTAATTGATAAGTTGGAGCAAGAAATAAATTCAATAGAGATTCAACTTCCAGATGCCTTATGCATCTTCCTCACCCACCAATGTTTTCAAGATTGCTTTTATCAAATAGATATTGTAAAATTCATTTTGAAAAGTGAAATTGCACTGTATGCCTTGCGCAGAGATCAAATACTTGCTATGTAAAATAAGCTGTACTCCCATTCATCTAAATTTGGTATTTGTAATAGAAAAAATGCTGATGTACAAATTAATATTTAATTGAGTGATACATCACTTGGGCTTCTACCCTGGTGGGCAAAAATGCTTTTGTTAAGAACTACTTTTCCTCATGAGTTGTAAGCTAAATGGTGAGTATGATTGCCATATGCACTGGGTGAAGCCACAAGTAGTCATACTTTTTTCTCTCTGACATTCTGTAACATTTTTCTCTTTCTCTTTCTAAGTAGTAATTTACAAGAAATTGCCAGACAGCTGTAATTTATAGTTATATTATACTTACCTATACTGATATTTATAATAATTTATGTCACCCATGTCGCCTAGAGGCTATTATCATGATCAGATATCTGATTTCTTATATCAATGTTGTTTAAAATTAACCTGAAACTACATAAAAATAACCTGAAGGTTTCAAATGACCTATGCTTGTTCCCTAGTATTATTTTTTTTAGTAAAGAACAAAACTTTTAAAATATGTTATCTGAGAAAAAGGCATAATATATTCTTTATTTTCTTTATGTGTTTATGTGAACACTATTAGAGCTCTGATCAATCTTTGTTTTCCATTTTCTTTTAGATGAAGATCTAATAAAATATGGTTGGCTGGAAGATATTTGGTAAGTACTTAAAAGGGCCTACTTTTGTATAATGAAATCCTTTTTCATATGAAACAAATCTTTCTCCTTCCTAATAATTAGCATCCTTTCTGGACTCAGACTTAAAATATGATGTGAGATCCTATTTCTGATATTATGCCATACCCAAAAAAGTGAGATTCTTTCCCTACCTCTCAAATGTAAGTGTTCTAGCATATCAGTTGTCAATTTTCTAGTTCTCTGTATAAAAATGCTGCTTTTTTAAAAAAGAGTTCATTTCCTGCTATCTTTTTCTGTTTTTGGATGGTTTTTTTCCCAATTTCCAGTAATAAGTTTCCAACCTCCCAGTTGCAATTTTGTAGTCTTCCTAAACAAGTTATATATTCTATCAAAATGTTTTTCCTGTTGTTTTCAAGCCTGCTTAAAGACTTGACTGCAAGAATCATAAGAGCACTAGCAAATAAATATAATTTTAACTCAGCATCAAAATTGATGAGATTCTATATCATCTCAAATGCAGACCAAATTAACATGACCATGCTTAATTGTAATGCAATTTCTTTGTTTTTTTACTGTGTTGTCTGAACTAAATTGTTGTAGTATATAGATTATGGTGTATAATCTAATAGAAAGTATGGTTTATCCAAAACAATCATAGCTAAGCAACCCATGACTAATTAAGTGTGTGTATGTGTAATTAATTATTATAGTTATTATGTAATTATGGTTATATATTTTATGTATAATCATATATTTTATATACAATATACAGTCTTTTTCGGAGTATAAGACACACTTTTTTCCGCTCCTAAAAGAGGGTGGAAATGTTGGTGCATCTTACACACTGAATACAGCCATTTTTGGCCTCCTGAAGCACCGCTCTGCTCATCCCATTTTTGCAAAAAAGGGCCCATTTTTTGCAAAAACAGGGTGCACAGAGGGTTTGGGAGGCCTGCAGAGTGCTCTAGGGCAGTGTTTCCCAAACTTGGCTATTTTAAGATGCATGGACTTCAATTCCCAGAATTCCCCAACCAGTATGCCTGGTTGAGGAGTTCTGGGAGTTGAAGTCCATACATCTTCAAAGGGTCAAGTTTGGGAAACACTGCTCTAGGGGGCCAGGGAAGGCAAAAACTTTTTTTTCTTGCTTACCTCTTCAAAATCTTGGTGCATCTTACACACCGGTGCGTCTTATAGTCCAAAAAATACGGTAATTATAATATATATATATATATAAATATTCTCTTCCATAGAGAGAATTAAAAATATTCAAATAGTAACAGATTTATTAAAAGTTTCACAAAAAGCTGCCAGGCTTCATACAAGCCACTCAAAGCTCATATCGCATTTTCCCTTCACACTTTCTTATATCCCAAGGACTCGGGAGAATTAGTCTGGGTTTCTTCTTAATACAGGCACTTCTTACTTAGCAACTACAATTGGGACTGCCAACTCCATTGTTAAGTACCACATTCAAAAGTGGACAATCCTGTGACCGTGATAGGTTTATAACCTCACTTCACGTTCATTAAGTGAATCACTGGTCGGTAAATGAGATTCTACTTCCATATATAAAATATTTATATTTTGCCTCTTCATACAGATTTATAAGATAGCAAACTATGTAGGTTGGAAATGAGATGCACTATTTAAAGTCAATTATTTAATACAGCAGCATTAAATCAGTAACATTGCTAGTCAATAATATGACTTATTTGGAATGAATTTCAACTTATCAGCCATCACCCATCCTGTTACTGATTCCAGACATCTGTTTTTAATGAAACAGTTTCAGGATTTGACTTAAGTTTTAGTAAGTAAAATTGGCGCTTTATGGCCCTTCGAGTTGAAAAGCATGATAAAAATGATAAATATATAGGAAGACTTTGGCACTTCTGCATATGTATTCATTTCCTGAAGTGCAGAATTCCCCACTCTTGACAAAAACAGATGTGTGGGTGTGAACTCCCAGAATTTTCAACATCAACTGTGCTGGCTGAAGAACGCTGGGAGTTGGAGACACACATCTGGAAGTTGACAGTGATGGGAAACTGCTATAGATCTTTTGGGCTTAACTCTTAAAGCCTGTGTTTTTCAATTGCTGTGGAAAGTAGCTTATGAATCCTAAAGGGGAGACTTTTGATGCTTTTGTGCTGGATACAAGTGTTGGATGATACAAGTATTGGATGAGAAGTAAATTCTCCACCTCCATAACATTAGTTTAAATAATAATATTTTAAGAAATGAAATAGGAAAATAACCCTTGAAATGAGTTCTTTTTGTTACCTCTGTTTACTTCATGTAATCACCATTTACTACGTATTTCTCCAATGATGGCCAAGCTTCATAAAGCTATCACAAAGCCCTCCAGATAATGTCTCTTCAACCAGTCCTTTCCACCACTTGAGTCAAATGAATGACCAGCAAGGTATTTGTTTTGGAGTCAGGCAGCATCCATGTACATACAGACAAACAAACAAACAAACAAATAAATTCAAAGTTGGGAAAAGAGAGAACCAAATGGCATCAAATCTGGACTGTATGGTGGATAGAGTAACACAGTGAAATCCATCTTTGCAATTGCTTCTTCAAGAGGAGTGAGGCCATTTGACATGTTACAGAGAAAGTTCCTTCTTGTCCTTCTGAATTCTAATTAATTGTTTCAAAATGACAAAGGTAGAAGAGATGGAAAGATCTTCAAGTATGGAATTCTGTGATGGGAAATTGTCCAAGTGTATAGCAAATAGTGGTGATTATGTGGAGAAGTAAATGAAGAAAATAAAAGACATCATTTTAAGAATTGTTTTCTTATTTCATTTATTAACATATATCTAAATTAAAGTTAAGGAAGTTGAGGTGTTACTTTTTATTCAAATCTTGTTACAGTGGAATGACTCTTCCAGCTTCAGCTAAAAGAGGTAGTAAGCCTCCAAATACTGGTTGCCAAGGGCAACCATGAAGTGATAAAGAAGTGTTCCTTTCATATTTTTTTAATGCCTTTTGGAGGGGCTTGCAAGATTATGATTAGAACTGAAGTGCTGGAATGTGTGTATTTTAGGTGTAATTTCCACTTTTTTCCTCCCCAAATACTTATAAATATTTTGTCTCACCTGGATAGTCTCTGGAAGATCGCATCTGTTTGAGATGATTTATGAATTTGCCTTATTAATTGGTGGAGAAATGGCCATGACAAGGTTAAGCACGGGATTTTGTTTGCCAATATCCAATGCTATCTCCATCTGAATCACTGGAGGGAATACTTGACCTTATGTCAGTATTTTTCTCTAAAGATTTTGCTCTTTTAGCCCTCTGGTTTCATTTTCCTTGGATTCTCAGTCCTCATTCAGAGGTTAACATGCTAAAACATAATTCTTCTCCATACTATTAAGCGACAGACACCACATGATAACAATATCTAGACGTGTTGTGTCTGTGGGGAGGATACTGAATCAAAATTCCTATCAAACCTTTGCACTTTGTCTAGGTTTCATGTGGACAAGCTCTCCTCAGCACATGTCTACCTCCGGCTACATAAGGTAACTGTCCAGCTTTGCTTGTTTTGCTCATTTACATGCATCCATGAAAAGTTGCGGAATGGTGCTTTCATAGCTGCATAACAACAATGCACAGAATTATGCAGAGTTCCTCACCAATAGCTGTGTACAAAACCTCCCTTTTCTGGTGGCAGAAATTTGCAGGTTCCCAAAAACATTTCAGTGTTCAAGAATGGCCTGATTGAACATTTGCGACAATGGTTTGATATTTTTCATGTGTGGACCATGTCTAGAATTCTACTTTCAGTTTTGGAAGACTTCCAGAAATTTATCAAACTAAAATTCTTCTTGGATTCAGCTGAGCATAATTTTCGTACTATGCATAATAAGCTGTGAGGAATAAGAACTGAAAAAAGTATACTTGTTTACATCCTTATGCCTTAAAAACAAAGTCATCCAAAAGAGTCTAATCAATAGTGCTCTGGACTCATGCAGTTTGGATAGCCAAAACTCTGGGATTTCAATCATGGAAAATACGATCAGTTTTATTCTCAAAACATCTAACCAAAATGTGATAGTGAGCTATATGGTTTTCTTGGTTTTGATTTGTATCATGCATCAACTTAACAATTATGGTTTGTATGATATGCTTGTATGCCTTATGGCAGTTAGTGAACCCAGAGTAATTGTATCTTTGTCTGCAAACCATGATTTAAAAATGAATGGCTTTGTGTGACATGTGAAATCTGTCATAAACTAATTTAATTTGTGTGCAAGAAAGATCAAGGTGTATTTATTTTTTAAAAAACAATGCTATAGTAAAATTGTTCATTACAATAGCAGCAAATAGTCTTGTAGTATTATATAGAACAACACATTTTTAATCATGCAGTATTTTAAATTTCCAGGCCAGTTCATAATTTGCATGAAATGAGTTCTAGGTCAGGAAAGCTTATATCATACTGTTACGCCTTTTAAGACTTTGGCATTTTCGCTGTAGCTTCCTTATGTATCTATAAATTCAGTGCAAGGGACTGTGAAACTTTTCACAGCATGTTCTCTGCATTCCCACACCTAGGATGCTCATATCCACCTTGATTTATTTTAGGGGCAAACAGTGGATGATATTCCTAAGGAGGTTTTGATAGATTGTGCACAGCTTGTGAAGGCCAACAGCATTCAAGGTAAAATTTTGCCTATATGAGAAAGTGAGTCAAAAAAAATTACAAGGATTTTGAGTGGGGAGTCAAGGAGGAAGGCTTTTAAATGTGGGATTAACAAAGAATACCAAAGCTTCAGAGCCTAGAACAATATGAATCATTTCAAAATTTCAAAATATGAAAAAGATTGTCCTAGCAAAGGCACAGTGGTAATTATGGTAGTTTCAGCCAGGTAGATGTCAAATTGTAATGGAAGACAGGGTAGAATCTAGCACCAAATAGGCAATGTTGTAATTGTGGGTTCAAGTAACTTCCAGAATTTTTCCTTAGTGTTTACAAGTTCCTTATTCTATTTAGTTTTTATTAAAAGAATTTTTTTTAAAAAAGGAATGCGGCAAGGTAAAACTCAACCATCATACTGCATTTACATGCAAGAATGTTGTTGGCTCCTCAGAGTTCCTCCAGAAATGGTAAAGAATATCATAGGAGACCAGTTTTCATTGTGATAAATTTATGTTTTGTGATCAGTCATGTCTCCCATGACAGTCATTTCTGTGAACATCTATGCCTACCTTAAGCGTGCCCACTACATGCTCTTTAAATTCCAGGTGTACCCTATCCCCAACAGATTGCTTTGATCTAGCATCTATCCATATGATGTACCAGTGTGTTAAACAGAGAAAGCCACCCAATATAGATGGGTCAAAATTCCGGTTAATATTCAAGTAGTTGCCTCTTTAAGCCATCTTCCCTTACTTCAGATCTCATCAGGTGCCCATGAGGATCTTTCTTTCTTTCTTTCTTTCTTTCTTTCTTTCTTTCTTTCTTTCTTTCTTTCTTTCTTTCTTTCTTTCTTCCTTTCTTCCTTTCTTCCTTTCTTCCTTTCTTCCTTCCTTCCTTCCTTCCTTCCTTCCTTCCTTTCCCTGAATCCCAGTGACTCTTTGCATGTATTTGTGGGATTTTTGCCAGTATGAACGTAACTTCTAAATCTTTTGTGGACATTGCTGGGGGTGAGGGAGAAGAGAACACAATTCTCCAAGTAAAATACTGTATGTTCCAAATTTCTTAGCGTCTGTGGTCTTGGCCAGCATTGTCCCAGAATTTTCAAAAATTATTGTATTATGGTCTTTTTAAGGAATGTTTGATTGCTTCCTTGTCCTGTTAGCTTTTGATGGTTCCTGCCATAGGGAAACACTAGATAATTAAGATAGTGTCGGTAACTATTGATACCTCAGGCAACTTTAGTAAAGAAAGGTCTTTCCCTTACTCCCTCCTTTTTAACCAGCATAAAGATCACATAAACCTACTCAGCTTTTCCCTCTAATTCTCCTTAGAGCAGTTTTCCCCAGTTGTATGCTCTGCTGATGTGTTGGACTGTTAAGTCCACAGTTCTTCAGTTGACATAGTTCGATACGTAAGACAGCTCTACTTTGGGGGGGGGGGGACAGTTCACAAACCCCAAACTACATTCCAGAAGCTCCCCCCCCCTTGACTTTTCTGCCGATCCAAATTAGTGGGTTTGGCTTTCTTCCTATAGTGAAAGTAAAGTCAAAATGCCATTTATAGTCAGACTCAAGGATCCTTTTAGGAGAGCCAAATTCTATAATTTCAATTAGTTGCCTAATAAATATATAGCTACCCAATATATTTTTTAAAATAAAATGTAATAATGGAATGAGTATTATGCACCCGCTGCATGGGAGCCTTATTCTTTCAGTTGGCTGGTTAGTTCCAGGAGTGTTCTTTTTATGTTCCCTTTCTTCCACCTAAGCCAGAAGTTCTTGGGTTTCTGGAATGCTTCTATTTTTCTGGTTTGCTCAGAATTCCAGACCTAGAATTTTAAAGCTGCTGGGTTTGCCTGCTGGCCCTCTAGGATATGAACAGTTGAAAGTTGAGGTTTGTACTCTGTTCTGTTTTATATCAAGGGGAATACTGCATGAAACCTATAACAAATTGAGCTGAATGCTTATATGATTTCCTTTACCATAGGCTACCGGGCATTTCTTAGAGATGTTTTTTAGTCTTGAAAATTCTTTTCAGCTCTGTGCCTTAGATTCTGCAAATTTTTATTTAGGAAATATTAGGGCACCGTGGCATAAGATTAAAAAGAAGCCTCAGTGCTATCTCATAAATTTGAAATTATTTTATCCTGCTGTATCTGCATTCATTGCATTGACTTGAATCATATCTCAGTAATTGGAGAGGGCAGGGGTGTCTAGGCCAGGGGTGTCAAACTCAAGGCCAGATCTGGCTCACGGGGTGCTTAGATCTGGTCCATGGGGTCGCCCTGGAAATAGCAAAGGACCGGCCTGCGGTACCTCTTCCAACAAAAATGGAGCTCGGGAGAGCCGCGTGTGGCCTCCCCTAAGCTCCGTTTTCACTGTCAGAGGGTTGCAGGAGGCCGTCACAGCCGAAAACGAAGCTTGGGAGCCTGTTTTCTCTGGCAGAGCGCTCGGGTCACCACAGGTGCCCCCCAACATGAGTGATGTTGGCCATGCCCCCCCCTCCCGAGGTCAAACGCAACCTGATGCAGTCCTCAATGAAATCAAGTTTGACACCCTTGCTCTAGGCAGATACAAAATGGGCTACAGAGTAAGTGTTCAGAAAGGCCCAATACAATATTAGGGAATCAAAACACAGGATTGAAATTTCAGAGTCCCAGTTTCAAATCATCGTTCAAAAATTTCATGGGCTGAATCATAATTCAGGTCTTTGAGGGTTAAGCACAGATTTATTGTTGAGCTTTTGGGAGGAAATATGGATAAAACTAAAATTATAAAGTAGTAAAGAATATGGAGCCTTGTTAATCCAATTCCTGTCATAGTAAAACAGTCTAAAATCCCCAAAGAGCTTGCATGCAGCCTCCAAGATGGCTCCAAAATTGCCATCAAATTGTATAGTGATTTTTAATAGGATAGAACAGTGTTCTCAACCTATGATCCACGGAACCCTGGGGAGGCTGCGATGTCACAGGGAGTCTGTGAATATTAGATGCAGTCTAGTGCTTTAAATGTTGGGTTAAGTCTTGGTGGTCTGTGGCCATGCTCCATGGCCACAAAAAGTATTTAAAAGGGGTCAGTGGTGAAGAAAAGGTTGAGAACCACGGGGATAGAAGAAAAATGTTCAATAATTTAAATTAAACCTAGTCTTTGTCCTGCAGTCATTTTTTAAATGCAGCCTTTTGTATGCTACTCAAAGTCTAAGTATGTCCTCAAAAAAATGGATATGCGTGGAACAATAAATGTTGCATTATTCAGAGTTGTTTTCAATTTGTGTCAGTTTTGAATAAACAGACTCCATGCTTCAAAGCTAGAGAATAACAGAAAAATGTGTAAGCTACATTGGAGGATTATAACTGTTGAATTATGACTTATATTTAGATGCTCCTTTTGTGCCTTGACTATATCATGGGAAGCAGATGGTTTGTTCAGTTGTTGTCTTTAAAAACTTCATCTCGAGAAACTTGGAACTTCTCTTTAATTCTTGGCGTTGCTTCCCTGTTCCTGCAGGAATTAGACAGATGAAAGATTGAGAGTCTCTAACTAGTACCTTTTTGGGAACAATTGGAGCTAGTAGTCAGTTGCTCTGAGCCTCAATTTTTAGCAGATGTGATATAGCATGATTGGCTGGAATTGTGGGAGCTGATGAGAACTTCCACTCTTTCTGCCTCTTTTACATAATTGGGAACACAAAAGATATTTCAAGTTTCCTTGGAAAATAGCTTAGCTGTAGATACTGTATTCTTACTATGTAAATGTTTTTTATCCTAATTAAGGCATTGAGAAAGATGCCCAGAAATAGGCATAATTGCTCTTTTTCTGTATCATTACTCTCTTTTTTAGGCTGCAAAATGAATAATGTCAATATAGTATATACCCCATGGGCCAACCTAAAGAAAACGGCAGACATGGATGTGGGCCAGATTGGTTTTCATAGACAAAAGGATGTAAGTATCATATTCCTCCCTGACCTCTCCAAAGGTTTCAAGCTACTTTCATCCATCAGACCAAGAAGCTAATGGGAGACTTTGATAATCACCTGTAAAATGTTGAAAGAGTATGTGGGAAAGCAGAAGCATCTTTGGCTTCTCTCATCACTAAAGTTAAAGCTGGTATAGTCTATGAAAAGCCTGAGCCTGCATTGGAGATCTGATATTGATTGGAACCTTTGCAAGTTGCAATGCAAAGGGGTCAACAGCATTGCCCCGCTGTTAACTATTCAGTTCCCTAATAACGATGTTCAGCTAAACTCCCAATGAGTAACATTGTGTGAGAAACTTTTTTTTTTGCTTTAATTTATATGCCGCCCTTCTCCGGAGACTCAGGGCGGCTTACAATGCGTTAAGCAATAGCCTTCATACTTTTGTATATTTTATACAAAGTCAGTTTATTGCCCCCACAATCTGGGTCCTAAACTATTATGCCTTTAGTAGCAACTGGTTATACATGGCTTCCCTTTATTTTTAGTAACTTGATTGCAAGATGATTGCCTTGAGTTCTAATATTCTAGTGCTATCCCATCCGCAGTTCTTGTGTTTAGAATAAATTGTGCAGATAAAATTAAAAAATACCACAGTTCACTTAATTGGGCTCTTCCAGTTGCAAAAGATAAAAGTAGAAAGAATTGATCTTGGTAAAAAAATGAAAAGAAAGGACAAAGCATGTCATGCACATGTTCTTGGGGAGGACAGAATAGACAGCTTGTGAAGGGTACCAACAAAAGTTGGTCAATGAAGCTCCAACCCAATCATCTTTGGCTAGTAGCTATATTTGCTGTTATTATCCCTATAATTTCAGAAGGTTATCCTAAATTGCTGGGAGCAGTGCTCTTAATCAGTGGTGGGTTGCCCCCGGTTTGGTCCGGTTCTATAGAACCGATAATAAAACTGGCAGGAGGCTCCGCCCACCTGCCACGATGTCATCATGGGTGATCTGCACATGCGCTGCAAACCAGTAGTAAAGGTAAGTGGAACCCACCCCTGCTCAATGGATTGTTATGATCATCTTTGTATTCCTGAGAGAGGAGAAGTGTTTTGGTGGGAAAACATATGATTTGCACATACAAGGTCTTTCATCAGCTTCTGCCTTCCTAGATTTTTTTAAAAACCCTATAGAATTAGATCTGGGGAAAGGATTCTGTGTTACTCCCCCAGCATGACTTAAGGACCAGTGAAATGATTTGATTTAAATTGGTATTTTCACTGTTTTTCTTTGTCTTTAGAGACTTAGAAATACATTTTTGAGAGAGAATGGAAAATAAAAGCATGAAAGAAATTTGGAGGAAATATCTCCAGCAACCATAGTAAAATGAATGCCATACAATAATTAAAAAAAAATAGCAAGTATCTTTCAAATTGGAAGACTCGTGGCTTTATGTTTGCTGTTTCTCCTTCAACTGAGATATCCAAGCTCTTTTTAAAAAAATCTTTAAAATGTATGTAATATATCACCTTTTAAAGCTTTTATTTCTTCATATTTATTTCTCTTGGAAGAAATCCAGTCGCTGAATTATTCTTGGCCAACCTTTGGGACAACCATGACCTGATTGACTGAGAATCTCTATAGACTCTTAGCCAACTAATTTTAGGAAAGATAAGAACATTGTTGAAGGACTTGGTTTTACCACTGAGTTTTTTAAAAAGGCAGAAGAATCTGAAAAATTCAATGAAAAAAATCCATTGAGAGCCAGCCTTTACAGAACATTATACAGAACACAATACAGAAGTATAATGTTTATTACTTTCTTGAGAATAAATATGGAGTTAAAGTATTTGTCAATTGCATGAATATGTGAAATTTGGCTGAAGCCACACAGAAATTCTGGGGCTTCTTCCCACCTATTCTGGAACTATCAGCAATTATAGAAGAAGTTACAAAGTTTACGAAGCTTCAATCCAGCATCTATCCACAGGACCTAACATGTACATGTGACTTCAGTCCAGGGTTATTTAGACCCTGAGTGAAGGGGTCCATGGGGCTAAGGACAGCAAGTATCCTTTTTTTCCAAATGAGAACATCACATGCTAGCTATTTGGCATGTTGGCTACTTTGAAGACTTCCTACATTATTTTCAGCAAGTGATCTAATATCCTGGGGCTGGAAAAATCAGCCCTTTCTAGTTGACATCAGAGGGCTGTGAATGAAAGATGGGAGGCCCCTGCATTTTTCAAAATGTATTTTTAACCAAATGAAAGCAGAAAGCTACTTCCTTGATGTTTTCATTTGGTGAACTAGGTGAACCTCAGGATAGTGTCCCGCTGTTTTAAAAGAACATCTGTCACTAACATTTAGAAGTGAATCCAGGACAATCAGAATATTCTGGTTAATACGAGCATGGATTCTCTCCCTTTATTAAGGCCTCACAGTAGAACAGCCTTCAGAAATTTTCTTTGTGCGTTGACTTTATGGGGTTTGAGTATGTAAGCAGTATTTGGAAGGAATGGTGGTTTCCTGCCTGCCTGTACTTCAATAACTAATAGTGCAGTCAAGGGAGCTCATAAATTTCAGAATTTTCTCTTCTTTAATTGCATTTCTTAAATTAGCGATTGCTCTCCAATGTTCCAAAGCTCTACTTTGAAAGGCAGAAACAAATCTTATGGATGCTGTTTTCAGAGGGTTTCTGACAATGGCTTCTGGAAGCGTTAAAAACCCGATCCAAGTTTCCTCATGCCAATCTCAAATTATCTTGATTTTTTTTCTTTTCCTTTATTTTGCAGTATGGATAGAAAACATTTCAGTGACGTTGATATCAATCCTATATCTATGATGCCAAATACAATTTTAATCCATAGTCTGAGAATCACAAAATTGCACAGTTGGAAGTAACTATTTAAATCATCAAATCAAAAGTTCTCTGAATGATTGCTTTACTTTGATATAGTAAAAACAAACATGATGACAGGTGTAGCCTTTATGTAGTAATTTGTGTAGTAATCCTGTTTACACAAGGCTCAGATCAAAATTGTATCTCTTAAATGTCCACTTTCTTAGAACCTGTAAAAGTATTGGCTGTCCAAGTACATGACCATTTGAGGGGCTTCTACATCAGTGTTGTCTCAGGGAATAAAAATCTGAGTGTTATTCAAAGTTAATTCAACTACACTTTTTATAAGCATTACAGTTCTTTCCTGTTCCAAGGTGAAGATAGTGACAGTGGAGAAGAAGATAAACGAGATTTTGAACCGATTGGAAAAGACCAAAGTGGAACGATTCCCAGACCTGGCTGCAGAGAAAGAAGCCCGTGATAGGGAGGAGAGGAATGAGAAGAAGGCCCAGATCCAAGAGATAAAACGGAAGGAAAAGGAAGAAATGAAAAAGAAAAAGGAACTGGAAGATCTTAGGTGAGTGAGGAAATGGGTTCCTTTCTTGCTATCCCTAGAATGGACAGCTACGGAAGGTCTGATTGAACTGATAAGCACAGACAAGTATCCATAAGTTTGGATGTTCAGCAGGTCATGGAAAAGTTTTGCTTTAAATTCTGAAGGGAGGTGATTTCGCTTCTTCAACATCTTGCTTGGATCCCAGCCCAACTCTTACTTGATTTCTCTCCTGTGCCCCTAACGTTCCAAATAACTTTAAATAAAACTTTAAAATAATGGTAGTGTAATGCCAAGATTTCAGCTTCATCCTAATGATGTTGCAAGTTAACAGTTTGTGCTGTACAATCAACAGTATGCTTACACGCAATCCTGTTACAAATGTAAATTTTAATGTAAGAAATGAAGTAATTAATTTCCTAGGGTGGAATGGATTGCAGCCTGTTCTAGCCATATAGTCCACTAATCAAAATATTCTTCTTTGTTCCTTCCTCCCTTTCTCTTCTTGGTGCTCCTTGCAGGCAACCAGGGTGGCCAGTTTTTGTAACTATATAGTATGTAGAATGGTACTGGTCCAATTTGATATTTTCTTGCTGATCAACTACATTCTGCTATTTCAGAATAGTTGTCTCAAAATGTATCCTATCTGAGAAATTGTCAGTCTTCAAGAAAGGCCAGGACTGGTCATACATCATACAAATAATTCTAACTCTTATTTATTTTTATATCATATAACAGCATCTTGGAAGCCTAACAGAGTTTCTCTTTCCCTCTTTTATGCCCAAGAGAGAAATCCTGAAAATTTCAGCTCCATTCCTGCAGCCCAACAAAGGACTTCCCTTCCCTTCCCTTCCATGCCAGAGGGGAGCTGAAATCCTTTGGCAGGCAGCTCTTTCATTCTGTCTGCTTAATGATCCAGGAGATCACTTAACAAGAGTAACCGGAAGTGCTGGGATTGTGGTTGTTGAGCAAAGCAGTTATGTGAGGGTTTCACTTAACGACTTCTTTGCTCAACAGATTCTGGTGCCAATTATGGTCATCAAGCAAGGACTATCTGTAGTTTGTTTTTCTGTATTACAGCTTTGTCCCTTTAGAATTTACTTTACAGGAACCTTTTTAGGTTGTTTGAGAGATTTTGAAGGTAAATTCAACAAGAGCTGATATTTGTGTGTGGTTCAATCAAAAGACACTGCCAGTCAGTTTCTAACTGGGCCTGGGTATTTGCGGGACCGCCTTCTGCCGCAGATAGCCTCCCACTGGCCAGTGGGAGGGACTGCTCAGGGTGCCGTCAGCCAGGCAGTGTCGGCTGGCGACCCCCAGGGGGAGGGCCTTCTCTGTGGCAGCACCTGCCCTCTGGAACGATTTGCCCCCGGAGATACACATGATACCAGATCTCCGGGCTTTTCGCCGTGCCCTAAAAACTTTTCTTTTCCACCAAGCAGGGCTGGCGTAAACTCCCCCCACCCCCACCCCCACCTGCCTTTGAGATGTTAGATTTTGGGATGTTTTAAATTTTGGGCCAAAGTTGTGTAATTCTTTTGACAAATTTTAAATTTTGTATTGGGATGTTTTTTTATTTTGGCTGTGCACCGCCCTGAGTCCAGCAGGAGAAGAGCGGTATACAAATTTAATAAAATAAAATAAATAATAAATAAATAATTGGTCATATTACAAGTAAAATTTTAAAATTCAGTAAATAAGCATGCCAGCATCTTACTTCCCATTGTACAAGTCTTACATTTATCATTCAAACCAAACCACTTTTGGATTTGTGGAAACTGAAATTTGAATTCTAGTCATGAATTCTAATTGTCACAATTTTATTCTACTTAGATTTTTATCTTATAATTTATAATCTTATTTTTTTTTCGGTTATTGTCACTCATGCTGAGTCTTGCCTCACTGGCAAAATTCCCATTTATATTAATTATTTAACCTTAAAAAATTAAAACATATTTGTTTTCTTTTTACAGGAGTTACTCTTCCTTAATGAAAGCAGAGAATATGACTTCTAACCAGGTGTGTTTTTTGATACTTTTGTGATGAGATTATAGATCAGAGGTCTTCAAACTTGGCATCTTTAAGACTTGTGGACTTCAACTCCCAGAATTCTCCAGCCAGCTATGTTATGTTGGCTGGAGAATTCTGGGAGTTGAAGTCCACAAGTCTTAAAGATGCCAAGTTTGAAGACCTCTGCTATAGATATTATGATAGTCCTCTTTGAGTCCACCTTTCATGTTAGGACTTAGCAAGTAACATGTACAGTAGAATGACAGACAATGAAATGCTTTTTGCTTACCTAATTGAGTCCCAATTTCCCCTGATACTAGGCTATTTTAGTAGAAAAATCTGTAGTCTTGAGATCTTCACTTTCTATCTTGGTAAATGCAGCCCATCATTCTCTTCCTATAGCTAAGTCTTGACTAGCTTCCTTGGACAATTCCCAAATTTCCTTATTATAAGTGAAGGAGAGAAACTTTTTTCTATCCACTTTTCCACATCATTTATGATTTTATGCAGCTTTGTCATGTTAGGTGTCGTCTTGTCTGCACTAAAACGTTTCAGATTTCCATTCAAAGAATGCCTCCCATAAATTGATATTTGGGAGGCCATTTCTGCATGTGATTTGTGCTGTGAGATGAGCATGTTTGCAAACCTCTGCTTTGGGATCATAGGAATGGAAGAATGTGATTTCAATATTTTTTTTCTGAGGAAGTTACAACAGTTAACTGGAAGAAAAAGAGAGAAAAGTGTTCTGGTATGAAATCTGTGGTGCTGAGCGGCCTAAAATATTAGTGTCATAAAATATCCCTTCTGACACATTCTTTTGTCTTTCCTTTCACAGGATGGCAATGACTCTGATGACTTCATGTAAATCTAGGCACCCTCCTTGTGGAAGATGAAGATGAATTTTGACATCTTAGCCTTTTGCTCTGGATGCCAAAAATAAGCAAATGAAATTGGGAGCCTCTTTACTTGTTTTATTGTGAGCAGCGAGTATCTGTTCGTTTTCCTGGGCAGATCATTCCAGTTAAAGTTCTGAAATCATCAGTTGTGACTCCAGAGCTATTAGGATGTCTTACTTCCTGGAGAGGCTGGATTTTGGGGTGTCTATATTTCCAGGATAGGTTGAGGAGAAGGCTACATTCAAGAGGCTTTGAGCCAGAAAATCAGTTTCTGCCTTAAATTTTCCTGGGGAGCAGATCTGGAATGTTTTGCCATTATCTTTTGAATATGCGTCATTGAGCTCAGAAATATTTTTATCTCACAGTATTAGAGTTTGATTTTTTTTTTTTTAATTTTTAGTTTCCTTGGTTGCTTGGGTACCTGGTTGCACCAATTACAATTTGATACCTCTCATCCCTTAGAAATCTGAATCCAGAACAGCTGTCTTTCTATGCTTATTATACTTGGCTAGAATCCAAAACATCTTTCACCCAACAATCAGCATTGCTTTGCATTTGTAGCACGCTGCAAAACCCGGTGCCGTCTTTCAAGGAAAGAAGTATGCACTGTTGGGCTATTTTTGTTATGTTTGGGCTCCTTGTGATCCTGATGCAGAACTTTATGTGGTTGTTTTTTTTTTTGTCCGCCCAGAGTTTGCATTGGAATAGTAGAGGAGCCAGGAAAGCTGCCACTGTTGATTCTCCATTCAAGAGGGCATTCAGAAGGTCTACTTCTTAGGTTCTCTTCTGACCAGCAGCATATAATATTTCTTTGCAGTGAACGTCAACCTTTTCCCCCCATAAAAAGCGAAAACTAAAAAAACAACAAAAGGTGGTAAACTGCTTTCCCAATGTAGCATCTTAGTTTGGCATTACCCACATTTTTCTTGCTTGTGGATTTTGTCTGTTGTCACCGGGGCATCTTCTGAGATGTATAGCTATTGCATATGAAGTCAGGATCCCTAGATATGCAAACCGTTTGCTTAGTCTCAATAGGGGAAAATATAAGGTGAACTTCTTTATCTGAACAAGTGCCTCAGTATAAAAAAAAATTATGAGGGAAAATGGCTACAATCTCTATAGAATCCACAATCTCTAAACTAGAGAGCTTCTGACAGGATGTTGGAGAAAAAAACAATTAGGTTTGTTGAGTTACCATCTTTTACTGTATTTGCTTGTTTTCTGCAGTGTTATCACTGAACATGCAGAAAAAGTTAAAGGCTGGCCTTGACTTCTCAAAGGCTCAAATTCCCGCTGCCGTCCCTGATGCAATTTTTTAAAAGCTCTTAAATAATCCTAGAAAATGCCTTCAAAGTAGTTCAAGGTTCAGCATTAAAATTCTGTCACTTTAATAGTTACAGATGCTCACTAGGAACCTCCAAAAATAATAATTTAAAAAAAAACTACACTGAAATTTGGATCTGCATGCTTGCGTAGGATACCATGCCTTCCTGAAATCTGCTACAATAGTTTTTCCAACACACTTTGAAGCAGAATTTTTTATCATGCAGGAAGAGAAATCTAGTAATGCATCATTGGATCTTGAAACTTACTTCCAAGATGTATTGGGTCTGCAGATGAGGTTTCAGCATCTCGTTAAAAAAAGATACGCACTATGTGTTTACACTAAAAAAAAATCCCCAGAAGATAAATTAATTTATGAGAAGGGTAATATGGCATACACTAAACATAATACTTTTATTGGCAACTTTGTCTTACTACAAATTACTCAGAACAAAGAGTATTTTTTTCCACAAAGAAACAAAAACATGTATTTAATCATTGATTTCACAGAATGTAACTGATCTTCAGCAGTTTGAAATTGCTGAATATTACATTTTCAGTAATAACTTGGCAGACTTCCATTGCAAATATAGTTTGTTTCCTTCTGAGACTTTACACAAAATTTGGCTCAACATTGCTGTTCTCCTTCTCTTATAAAATCATTCATTTTTAAAGAGTTGCAAATAGCATAATCTCGTTGATTAATATTAGCCTAGATAGTTGACAAATGTTTATATATAAAAAAGCAAGCTAAATAGTTGGCTATAGTTCCTAACACAGCATCATACCCAGTTTGTTGTATTGTCTCAGGTGGTCTGGCTGTTTAATACTATTTTTGGAAGGTAAGACCTAGGGTAAAGAGTCCAGGAAGTTCAGTATTTTTAAAAGGTGGTTTCTTTAGGCTTCTAACCATTTGGGCTTTATAAGAGTGATAATCTTTTACTGTGTTCATTGTACACTGTGACATGCTTGTAAAATGACTACTTTGATTCTGGAGACTAATATGATCAGGATTTCAATGCAATCTGGGACCTTTTCCTTTCTTTTTGCTTTGAAACAAGGGTTTCCTTCCTTGTTCTCATTGACTTTGGGAAAGTGAGAGCATCAACAAAGTGGGAGAAATTAATACTTTAAACTTCAGGAAATATCAACTTTTCTGCAACAAATAATTTTAAAGAGGTGACTCAAAGCATTCTTCTGAATAATATGACACGTTTAACCAATTAGAGGATGTGTATTTTTTTTTGTTTTTAATGTACTATGTTGTTGGTTTTGGGTTATATCCTGCAACTAAATTGTTGAGCTGTTGCTACGCTTACATAAATGTTCATTGCTGAGATTGCTATTATTTTCTCACTAAGTCATCCAGACAGTTTCCCAAGTTCAGTGATTTTGTTCTGAAGGATTCAACCATCTGTATATACCTGTCTTCACCTGAATCTTGTTCTAACTGACATAAATTATTTAAACCTATGACTGTCTACGGTTTTTAAAAAAAATTAGATAAAATTTTACATTTCTTACATTTCTGAGGCACATAGACAAATTATGATCTGCAATGTTTCTCTGCATGTATTGGCAGAATTGTGCTATTATGATATTCGTATTATTCCCCTTAAATAATGCATTCCCTGTTTTCCTGTTTTCCTATCTTTTAAATCATAAGACATGGGCTTGAACGTTTTAAAATCTGTTTAAGCAACCACGCATGTAAGCCTGCAGAGAGATAGGGGAGATGAGAGATTGATTGCTTACCTGGCAAATTTCAAGCGACCATCTGTTCAGTTGCATAACTTTCTTGCCTTCTCTGAACAGTACCAACCTTTCTCAGAGGTGTTGAAGGAGGTAATTTCAAGTTATTGAATTGGGATAAATGGGACTACTTTTAGATATCTTTTCATTACATATGAATATGAAAGTATGCTGGTGATAGCCAAAAGCAAAAACCAGCATTAATACTATAGCTGACTCAATTCTAGTCATCTACTTTGACACACAGTAGGAATTAATACTCTATTAGGCTTCTAATTTTATTCAGTTGCAATCTCGTTGCTTGGTGGCTTTGATGCATAGAATAACAATTATGAAAAAATAGACTAAACCAAAAATTATAGTAATAGTAATTGGACTTGAGACAATCACTCTGCCCCTGATCTCAACTCTATTTTTTTCCCTTGGCATCAGTGAAGTTAGGAAAATTAGTACTCTCCAGGAATACAGTGAAACATTTTAGATTTTAGATTAAAGTTTTGAATTTTTGCAATTGGATTAATTTTAATGAATTCATTTGGATCAAAGGAAGTTTTGGATAGCTTTCTGTTGCATCCATCCAGCTAACAATCTCATGCCTACAAATCACATTTGTTTTGCTTCCTGCAATAGTCCCACATAACTATTCTCAGAAAAGTAGCTATCAATAGACAACAACAGTTAAATATGTATTTAGATTTAGATTAAGCATAGATTTGTCTCTAGAGAATCTTATTCTGATTATTTTAATTGATAACTAAACATTTTCTACTTGTTTTGTGAAATAATTTGTATGTAAAGTGATGGTAAGTTTGTATATATTAGATTGTGAATGATTGATTTTGATTTATTTGTATTTATATTTGGCTGGAGCTAAAGAAATAAAAGAGGGTGCGATGGCTCAGCATTAAAGACACTGAGCTTGTCAGCTGGAAAGCTGGCACCCTGGGTTTAACACCCTGTGTGCCACGCAATGGGATGAGCTCCAGTTACTTGCCCCATGAAAGCATGCAAATGCAAGTAGATAATAGTGGGAAGATAACAGTGTTCCATGCACCTCGGTGCATAGTCATGGTGGCCATATGACTACAGAAATGTCTTCGGACAACACTAGCTCCCTTGGCTAAGAAACAGAGATGAGCACTGCTCCCTAGAGTTGGACACGACTGGACGGGAAACGTTTAAAGAAATAAATTTCAGTCTGAATCAATAGCTGAGATCTCCATAACCTGTTTAAAGACTTGGACACTTGGGTGGCTTGGGTGAGGTGGAGTTTGGTCTTTTGTCGGATCAGAAACGTTGCAACGTGAGAGTGAAAACTTATTTAATGTAGCTGTAGCTGCTCAGGTCTTCCAAAGATTGTCTCACAGAAGAAAGAAAAGAAAAATTCTCTGCTGGGATTGCATCTTGAAAGTCACAAACCTGCACAAAAATAGATTCCATCTGAACTTTTAAGAGTGACCCAGTTGCGATGCAACCCACACTGTCCCAAAATACATGAGGCTGAAACATTTGGGCCCATTTTTCAAGGTGAGGAATGTAAGGGATGAATTAGATACCTTAATCCTTATAGAGATTTGAATCTGATTACTCATTTATAGTTATAGTTTATTTGATTTGTATACCGCCCTACTCCCGAAGGACTCAGGGCGGTGAACAGCCACAAGATAAAAAACATAAATACAAAATTTAAAACTCAATAAAATGGAATTAAACAATTTGGCCAAAGACAGATTTAAAACGCCCCAATAAATTAAGAATGAATTAAAATTTGCATTTTAAAAAGGGAAAAAAATTAGGCCAGGCCAGCCTGATGGAATAAAAAGGTCTTGAGAGCGCAGCGGAAGGTGCGTAGATCCGGGATCCTCCGTATCTCCGGGGGGAGCTCATTCCAGATGGTAGGTGCCCCCACAGAGAAGGCTCTCCCCCTGGGGGCCGCCAGTCGACATTGTTTGGCCGACAGCACCTGGAGGAGCCCCTCTCTATGAGCGCGTATCGGCCGGTGGGAGGCTACTGGTGGCAGCAGGCGGTCCCGTAGGTAACCAAGTCCTAAGCCATGGAGCGCTCTAAAGGTGGTAACCAAGACCTTGAAGCGCACATGGAAGACCACCGGGAGCCAGTGCAGCTCGCGCAGGAAGCGCTACATGTGAACGCCATGTCACTCCCATAACCACCTGCACGGCCGCACTCTGCGCTCGTTGGAGCCTCTGGGTGCTCCTCAAGGGGAGCCCCATGTAGAGAGCATTGCAGTAGTCCAGGCGGGAAGTGACGAGGGCATGAGTGATCGTGTGTAAGGAGTCCTGATCCAGAAAGGGACGCAACTGGCGAATCAGGCGAACCTGATGAAAAATCCTCCTGGTCACGGCCGTCAAGTGCTCTTCTAAGGACAGCCGTGAATCCAGGAGGACGCCCAAGTTGCAAGCCCTCTCCGTGGGGGCCAGCGATTCGCCCCCAATTGTCAGTGATGGCACCAACTGACTATATTGGGACATCAGAAACCACAGCCACTCGGTCTTGGATGGGTTGAGCCTGAGCCTGTTTCTCCCCATCCAGATCCGCACGGCCTCCAGGCACCGGGACATCACTTCAAGGGCATCGTTGGGGTGGTCCGGGATGAAGATGTACAGCTGAGTATCATCAGCGTACTGATGGTACTTCACCCCGAAACCACCGATGATCTCGCCCAGCGGCTTTACATAAATGTTGAACAGAAGGGGCGAGAGGACCGACCCTTGTGGCACCCCACATATTTGAATACCAAGTCTCATAAACTAGATTGGTTTTTTGTTATCTTTTTGTATTGTTTATAGATAAAAACTTTGCCTCTTAAAACCTCCCATCCCCAAAGCTAACAAAATTCCACTTTCCACTACTACATTTTTTTGAAAGTTGTAGTGTTTTGCTTTTATCGGCAGAGGGAGCTGTAATGCTGAGAAACATTTCAGTATCTCACATAAATGAGAGAAATGAATGATAGCAGCTCCTGGCCCACTTTAAGCTTGGAAGCTCTGCAGTGTCAAACTTGGCTAATACTTGAACGGAGGACCATCCAAAACACCCCAGAAGATAGCAATAGCAAAACATTTGCATAGCTAAAAAATTACACGAATGTGGCCAACCAATCAAGAACTCATTATAATAATCTATAAAGATTTAAAACATCCTGAATGCCTTTTCATTCTGCTGCTGTGCCTCAGACTTGCCTAATGGCTGAATTCATTCCTAATATCTTTTCTATCTTTGCTTTTTTATTTAATTTGGAACACAAGTATATATTTTTACAAGGTATTTAGTGCAATACATTTTTCTGCTTCGTCACTAAACTTCCAAATTGGAACATATTAAAACAATTTATTGGTTCCATTAATGCATCTCATTCAGAACAGATTCTCTCATATACTCAACCTTCTGCTTTCCAGTTCTCAGAAACTCCATTTATTTTTATTTTATTTTTTAATTTGATTTATATGCCGCCCTTCTCCGGAGACTCAGGGCGGCTTACAATGTGCTCAGCAATAGCCTTCATCCTTTTGTATATTTATACAAAGTCAGCTTATTGCCCCCACAACTGGGTCCTCAATTTACCTACCTTAGAAAGGATGGAAGGCTGAGTCAACCTTGAACATTTAATATGTCCCCCATGGGAATTTTGTGTATCACAGCCAGAGGTGGGTTTCAGCAGGTTCTGACCAGTTCTGGAGAACCGGTAGTGGAAATTTTGAGTAGTTGGGAGAACCAGTAATAAAAATTCTGACTGGCCCTATCTCCATCTATTTTCTGCCTCCCAAGTTCCAGCTGATTGGGAGGAAATGGGGATTTTGCAGTAACCTTCCCCTGGAGTAGGGAGGGAATGGAGATTTTACAGTATCCTTCCCCTGCCACGCCCACCAAGCCATGCCCACAGAACCGGTAGTAAAAAATTTTGAAACCCACCACTGATCACAATGCTAACATACTATCATGTTGGGGAAGGTGGCACCTAAAGCTCTGGAGAGAATAATCAGCACTGGCCAGAAGGAGATTTGGGGATCTGTTTTTGGAACATTTTAAGCTTGAGCTCAACAGTCTGGAACAATTTTTGTTTTCCAGGCTGGTTGGTGTTTGTTGGTTACCATCAGCAGCTGCATACAAATGAGGCTTTTGGGTGGAGGCCTCTCCTCTCTCTTGCTTGTTCTGGAGGCCTTTCCAGAACATGATGAGACTTTGCGGTTGGGCTGGTGCTTCTTTGCTCCCCTGGTCAGTGACTGTCTATCTTTTTACTGGAAGTCTGCTAGGATCTGTCAGGTTGGGCCTCTTCATGAAAATCTAGCAGAATGCTGGCCAATGGGCTTCCTGAACCCTTGGCACGAGACCAAGATTTGTCTTGACCTGGACATCAAACTCAGTTCAGTGGGATTGGCAACGTCTCAGTGGAAAATTGGACATCTGTAGTATCGTTTTGCAAGTCTCTGTATGAAAATGAAATATACTGCTGATAAACAGCATTAAGTCCTGAGGGAAGGAATACTTTTAGAGAGATCAGTTTTGGAATACTGTTATTATTGTGTTTCTGGCAAATAAAAAAAGAGCTGTCTAAAACACAAAATGTCAAGACCTGGTCAAAGGATGACAGTTTATATGGAAACTGACTTCTTCAGCTTTCTTTCAAGAAAATTCAAGAGAAAAAAAATGCAGGTTTGTCTACCGTCCCAACTTGGTGTTATCTAATGCAGTTTCAAACTGGCTTATTCCGAAGGAAATCGGGACAACTAGAGACTTTTCCACACCTCTTGACTCGCATGCATAAATCAGCTAGAAATGAAACTGGCCCTCAGATTTTAGCCCCTTCCTCCATGGCATCTGGGGAATTGTGGGAGGTGAAGGCCACACAACTTAAAGTAGCTGAGGTTGAGAAATTCTGATCTAGGACACCCTGCAGTTGGAGCACTTCAGTTACAACAATCTGCAGAACAGTCAATCCAACCAACCACCCAACCAGATTTATGCCAAGAAACCTTGCTTTGCCAGAACAGCCATGTTAAATATGAACCTTTGTTTTGCTTTGGTACAATTTTTAAAGAGCATAAAGATCCCCCTCCCTTTGACCTATTTTCTTTCCTTTTTCCTTTCATAGCCTTTCAGATTGATACAAGATGCTGAAGAAAACTGCCAGTAACTAATTAAAAGTTGACACAAGCTAACCACAAACAATTACTCAGGCAAAGAAATTAGAAAAAGATAACAGAGCTATTCCATGTATGTAGACTTTTGGAGGATCCAGATTATCTGGAGCCTTATCTGAGTTTGGATTCAGGCTTTATTATCCAATTGAAACTGTATTGGTTGCTGTTTGAGAACTTCTGGTGAGATTAGGATAGGCCAGGGGTGTCAAACTCGCATTGTCACGGCATCGTCATGTGACGTATCATGACTCCCACCCTTCTTTAAACCGGGTGTGGGCATGGCCAGCATGTGAGGCATCTGGTTCGTGAGCTGTGAGTTTGACAGCTCTGGAATAGGGGGAATGTGACCTTTCTGGTCTTGCTTGCTTTATCATTGGCATTTGATCTTATAGAATAGAATTGAATTCTTTATTGGCCAAGTGTGATTGGACACACAAGGAATTTGTCTTGGTGCATACGCTCTCAGTGTACGTAAAAGAAAAGATACGTTCATCAAGAATCATAAGGTACAACACTTAATGATAGTCACAGAGTACAAATAAGCAATCAGGAAACAATATCAATATAAATTGTAAGGATACAAGCAACAAAGTTACAGTCATACAGTCCTAAGTGGGAGGAGATGGGTGGTGGGAACGATGAGAAGATTAATAGTAGTGCAGACTTAGTAAATAGTTTGACAGTGTGGAGGGAATTATTTGTTTAGCAGAGTGATGGCATTTGGGAAAAAACTGTTCTTGTGTCTAGTTCTGGTGTGCAGTGCTCTATAGTGTCGTTTTGAGGGTAGGAGTTGAAACAGTTTATGTGCAGGATGCGAGGGGTCTGTAAATATTTTCACAGCCCTCTTTTTGACTCATGCAGTATACAGGTCCTCAATGGAAGGCAGGTTGGTAGCAGTTGTTTTTATTGGTCTTGGTATCCTGTTGGACCAGTTGCAAGTGTTGGGAGTGTGTGGGTATTGTGTTGTTTCAAATGGTGATGGGTGGGAAAAGGGCAAATGGTGGTTATTCACTTATGGGGTGCTGTGGAGCTTGGATCCTCCTCTGTTACACGAGCTTCCATGTTTGACTTAATGTTGCTCAGCATGGGATGAGTTATCATCAGTATGTAGATGACATATATCAATTGCCTCTGGCTTAATAGGTGAGATAAAGTTGCTGACCTCTATCTCCACCATATTATATCAAAGTCAGGATGGGGAGGAGCAGACTAAAACTGAATAGTAGGTACCAAAGCCCTCCGATTATCGTGATATAACATATTTGGTTCTGGATGAAGTTGTGTTCCCCCATGCAGAGCTGCCTCACAATTTGAGGGTTTTTTCTAGATTCATGGTTCCTGCTCAAGCACTATGTAGAGGCTGTGACTAGAGAAGCTTTCACATAATTACATCCGGTGCACCAATTGTGACTCTTCCTGGAACAGGAAGCACTATGTACGTTCACTTAGAACTTTGTCCTTATAATTGGGATATTACAATTTGCTCTATGCAGGGCTGTCCTTGAAGGCCAAGCACAAACAAATTGGTTCAGCATGTATCCAAGAGATTCTAGTATCATGAAACTATATTGGCTGTCTTGCAGCAAATAACTTTAAGTCTATTTACTCATGTCTCCTCTGGATCCTAATGAATTAACTAAATGTCTTCGTTCCTTCCTTGTCTCCTACAGTGGCTGAGTCAGTGTGTGGACATGTCAACTTTAAGCTATAATCTTCAAATGCAAAGCCCTGCCCTTTGCATTTGGATGAGTGAAAGCAACATGATGACTCAACCATGGGTACATTTGTATTGCCTAGTGATACAGTTGGTCTATAGGTGTAGGAAAGAACTGAATGGAAACAGACCTGGGAGATGAGGTCCAGAGGAACTAAGAGAGCAGCAATCCAAGTTAGCATATTGCAGACTTAAATAGCTTTTCTATAGTATTTTGCTTGCTGTGATGAACCCAGTGGATATATATATATGAGAAAGAGGGAAAAATACTTTGTTTGTTCAACCCGCTCTTCCCTTCATCCTTGATTTCTGACTGCAAGAGCTCACTGTTTCAGTTGCTACCATCCCTGTGGTGGCTTCCCAGTCACAAAGTAAGTTCACTCTAACATCTTTATTCAATATTGTATCACACAGCTCCAACCTTTGCAATGAACCTGTGCAGGTATCTTAGTTGCACAGACTTGCATTTCACCTGCTACAGCCGTATCCTCTTGCTTCAATTAGTATTTACACTGAATGGCTCCTTGTGGTCTGGGAGTGTAGCGGAAGTGAATTTTTAGAACATTACTTAGATGTCAGAATCAGGCCTGTCAGCAGCCCCAACAGCTGCAGAACTGTTGACCTTGGCTAGGGATAACGGATTAAATGAAAACCCCCAAAGTCTTGGACTGGGCCCCGGCCTCTCCTTTTATGCAATGGCTTCTCTTCCTACTGAGTCAGCAGCAGCCAGGGAATCCTTGGCTGACTGTGAGGTAACGCAAGGCTGATGGATCGTACAATCCATTTCCTCATATGTGAAAAGGTAAAGGTTCCCCTCGCACATATGTGCTACTCACTCCCGACTCTAGGGGGCAGTGCTCATCTCTGTTTCAAAGCCGAAGAGGCAGCGCTGTCTGAAGACGTCTCCATGGTCATGTGGCCGGCATGACTAAAGACCAAAGGCGCACAGAATGCTGTTACCTTCCCACCAAAGGTGGTCCCTATTTTTCTACTTGCATTTTTTACGTGCTTTCAAACTGCTAGGTTGGCAGAAGCTGGGACAAGTAACGGGAGCTCACTCTGTTTCGCGGCACTAGGGATTCGAACTGCTGACTTTCCAATCAACAAGCTCAGTGTCTTAGCCACTGAGCCACTGACATAAATCATGTCCTTAATATCTGTATATCAGAATAACAATGGTTGGGTAATACTGGAAGATTCTGTAAATCAGAAGTGAGCAAATGGCTTTTATTCAGAACTTGGTGAAGTTCAAAGTTGATTTCTTTATTTAAGAGTCAAGGAGTGGACAACCTAGTTGTTTTTGATCTTATGGATCTTGTGCAGTAATGCCAATATGGATCTAACCATGGGCAAAGTTTGGAGAGAGTGGGTACAGGTTCTGTTAATGTTTTGATTTATTTTAGGAATACCTTGGCATGTTTGGAAGAACTTTTAAGAATTCAATGGGCTGCATACATACAACAGGGTCTGGAGGCACTCTACACTACTGCAAATCACAAAATTAGCTGATGTCTCTTTACAGCCAGTGGACAACCTTTTGATAGTTAGGAATCATCCCAACATATGAGGGCTGGGTGGAATTTTATTTGCTTACTAAGGCTATTAGAAAGGTTGGTACAGGTTTTGTGTGTTTCCCATAAAAAATTAGAATAAATAATGTCATTGATCAAAGGGGACTAGAAAAGTAATTACATTCACTGCCACCTCTGTTCTACTTTGACAGCAGCTCTCCAGAATTGCAAACTTACCTTAAGTGAAGATGTCTGAGGTTTAACTTTTAAGCCCACTCCTTCTGCTTAAATTCTACTGTGCAGATGTATATGAATATACTCACCATAAAAACTTATATGTAGGGAAAGTATTTCTTCCTTCTGTCATCTTGTTTTATCAAATACTTAGCATCTGTCAATGACATGGTGTAAAAGTGTTATCAATAATTCTGGTAGTTACACCTGAAAAATTCATTTGTCTTGTCTTTTTATGTAGAGGACAACTGGATTAGCCCCAGGTCACTAGACTTGGCTCAGGCTAAGTCTAGTATAAAGGCAAGGGAAGTAGTCTGGCAAGCTCAGCCTATGATCATTTAGCGTCTGAAGTAGAACACTTCCAATTTATAATGAGGGAGCCTCCTTCCCACCTGCTGTTTTACACAAATGAAGTTCCATATCATTGAGCCTCAGATGGGAGGCCTTTTGTTAAGGGACAATATGCTGACTCTGTAAAGTGCTTAGAGAGGGCTACAAAGCACTGTGAAGTGGTATATAAGTCTAAGTGCTATTGCTATTTAATGTAGTTTGGGTTGAAATGTTTGAATAATACTTAGAACTTTTGCTTTTGTGTGTGTCTTCTATTTCTATCTGTTCTCTTTAAGAAAATCAATATTTATTTATTTATTTATCCCCACCCATCCATTTTGCAACATGACCCCTGATGCTAGTGAGTCATTTGTGTGCTCTAAGGGATTGGGCTTCATTCCTAGTCACTGGATAGCTCTTTTTCATGCCAGAGCCCCACTTAATGGAAAACTCACAAAACCCAACCAAAATAATCACTGAAACCTCTCCCTTTCCTGTTCCAGCCCTGGAGGAGCTTGGTGCTAGTTAGAATCGGGGGTCCATTAGATCTCGGAGACAGGCAGCAAAATGGTGCCATTCCTTGGTTTCTCTCACCTTTTCCCTCTTATCACAGAAGGCTTGAACTCCTGCCATGTCATTGTGACATCTGGCTCACCCTTGAAACACAAGAGTCTTCTTCCCAGCACTATTTCTTTCGATATTCCATTGTGAATTCTTTTCGATTGTGAATCGAGCAACTACTCTCCTATATGGATTATCAAGTGCATGTGGAGCAGCAGTTAGAAATGAAATAAATACAGTGGTGCCTCACAGAGGAAAAAACATCTGGAGCAGATCTTAATGACACTGATTTTATAGAGTGCCAGTCTGGTGTAGTGGTTAAGGTGCTGGCCTAAAAACCAGGAGACTGCAAGTTCTAGTCCTGCTTTAGGCATGAAAGCCAGCTGGGTAGTCTTGGGCCAGTCATTGTCTCACCTCACAGGGTTGTTGCTGTGAGGAAAATGAAGAGGAAGGAGGAATATTTGTGGTGTTTCCCATCCTGAATTACTTATAAAAATGAGGTGGGATATAAACAAACAAACAGCTCCCTACCATGAGAGTAATGACCCCAGATGATCTGAGACTGGAGAATGAAGCCCCAATTAGTAGAGAGGAAATACACCATTCCCCCTACTGTAATGAGGTAGCAGTGCGCTCCACCTGTATTACTCCCTTGTATATCTCTTCCCCCAGCAGTAGCACTGCCACACTCGCCCTCCTGCTGAATCAGTTCTTTCGGATGGTCCCTAGAATGACACCACTATGTACAGTAATCAGTGAAGCATGGAGCCTTGTCCGCAATCCACACAATGAGGCAGTTGCTTCAAGTGGTAGTGGATGATTGTTTTCTTGGCCTGGATTTTGGGATAGTTTGGTTATTGTATTTACTTTTGGCCTATTTTAAGCTCCAAGGCAGAGGGTCTCCAAACTTGACAACTTTAAGACTTGTAGACTTCAACTTTCAGAATTCCCCAGCCAACCATGCTGGCAGAGTAATTCTGGGAGTTGAATTCCACAAGTCATAAAGTTGCCAAGTTTGGAGACCCCTGCTCTTAAGGGACAGTTCCCAACTGTTTCTACATCAAAGGGAGGGAAATTGTGCTGTCAGTTTTCAGCAAGCATAGAGAATGCCTGGCCTTAAAAAGGCTCAGAAGTCACATATAACTTTAGGTCACAGAGTGCAGCCGCGTGGGTGGTGATGGGAGTGACATGGCGCTCCCATGTAATGCCTCTCCTGCGTGAGCTGCACTGGCTCCCGGTGGTCTTCTGAGTGCGCTTCAAGGTTTTGGTTATCACCTTCAAAGCGCTCCATGGCTTAGGACCTGGCTATTTGCGGGACCGCCTGCTACCACCAATAGCCTCCCACCGACCAGTACGCTCCCATAGAGAGGGGCTCCTCCGGGTGCCGTCGGCCAAACAACGTCGACTGGCGGCCCCCAGGGGGAGAGCCTTCTCTGTGGGGGCACCTACTATCTGGAACGAGCTCCCCCTGGAGATACAGAGGATTCCGTATCTGCGTACCTTCCGTTGCGCGCTTAAGACGTTCCTATTTCATCAAGCTGGCTTGACCTAAACTTTTCCTCTTTTTAAATGGGAATTTTAAATTTGGTTTTAAATTATTGGGGTTTTAAAATGGTTCAGCCAAATTTATTTAATTTGTTTTATCTCTATTTTAAATTTTGTATCTGTATGTTTTATTTTATGGCTGTTCACCGCCCTGAGTCCTTCGGGAGTAGGGCGGTATACAAATTTAAAAACAACAACAACAAAAGGTCCCAAGTTACATTTCTCTCCAGCATAGCCTTTCACAAATGAAGATATAGATTTGAAGCAAATTGTATCCAGCAGCTTAGTAAACCAGGTTAGGACAAGAAACCTGTCATCACAGCTGTTAGAAGTATAGCAATAGCAATAGCACTTATATACAGCTTCATGGTGCTTTACAGCCCTCTCTAAACAGTTTACAATCTGAGTCCTCATTTTACTGACCTTGGAAGGATGGAACGCTGAGTCAACCTTGAGCTATTTAGAATCGAACTACTGGCAGTCAGCAGAATTAGCCTGCAATATTGCATTCTAACTACTGCACTGCCATGGCTCAGTGAAAAGAAAAATGGGGTTTGGATTGAAAATAGTATCAGGAGGATTGCTTGTGTTATGTGCTATGTACGTATTCCATGAGTAAAGTAACTATACTACAAGAATAATACTCTTCCTAAATCCACCCTCCAATTTTCAGACTTCTAAATCTTGGGATTAGACACCAAATGCTGTTCTCCTCTTCTATAATCTGTTTACTGAATCACAAGATCCACAGAGCACTAATTACATTAAAATTAAATTGATTCACTGAGAGCCAAAAAGGAACCATGTAGTTGCTTGAAGCCTTTCCATAAAAGATTTTGAGGTTTGTTAAATGTTCAGGTGTAGCTGGTATTTGGGAAGCTGGTCGAATGCCCATTCTGGCACATAGCCTCTCCCCTGGGGCCAAGAAGCAACAAGAGAACAAAATATTCCTACAACTGGAGCACCAGCCAAAGCCTGGATTATTGGCATACATACCTTGGGGCCTCTTTAAGAAGGCAAGAGACTTAACAGCAGGATGAGAATGGAAAAAAAGATCAGCATAATCCACCCTGTGAATTGTTCAGTGTTACACGATTGATCATTGAGGAAGCCTCGTGCCATCCCTTGGCAAGCTTCACTCATCCATTGATTTCTTCTTCTGGTCAGTCCAGAGTGATGGGACACGCCTTATGCGTTGCTGAAGATTTATTCTGTCTTTTCATTAGTTCTGTTAGCAGAAAAAGTCTATCGTTTCCCCACCTTTTTCTGTTTTTCTCATTCTTCTGATATTTTTTTGTTATCATAATTGTTCCAGGGCAGGAAGAAAGTAGTGTAGAAAAAGAAATAATAAAAGGCACGGGGATGGGAAAAGGCAAAAAGCTTATATAAATTCACATAAATATATCTAAAAAAGCAAAAGTGCTTTTTTTCAAAAGGCAACTGGATTTTGTTTTTTCTTGAAGACATTTTGTTTCCCATCCAAGAAGCTTCTTCAGTTCTGACTGAATGGTGGAGGAGGGAAGGATTTACCATATTTTTCGGGCTATAAGATGCACCGGAGTATAAGATGCACCAAGATTTCGAAGAGGTAAACAAGAAAAAAAGTTTTTGCTCTCCCTGGCCCCCAGGAGCACTCTGCAGGTCTCCCAAACCTTCTGTGCGTCCCATTTTTGCGAAAAATGGGCCTGTTTTTTGCAAAAACGGGGTGTGTAGTGGGTTTGGGAGGCCTGCAGAGTGCTCCTGGGGGCTGGGGAGGGCAAAAATGCCCATTTTTTTGCAAAAAACAGGCCCATTTTCGTGAAAAACAGGCCCGTTTTTGGCCTCCAAAACCCCCCACACGTTGTGTTTTTGCCCTTCCCAGCCCCCAGGAGCAGTCTGCAGGCCTCCCAAACCTTCTGTCTGCCCTGTTTTTGGCCTCCCAAACCCCCCACGCATCGCGTTTTTGCCCTCCCCAGCCCCCAGGAGCACTCTGCAGGCCTCCCAAACCCTCTGCGCATCCGGTTTGTGCAAAAAATGGGCCTGTTTTTGGTGAAAACAGGACGCACGGGGCGGGGTTTCGGGAGGCCAAAAATGGCTGTATTCAGAGTATAAGAGGCACCAACATTTCCACCCTCTTTCAGAGGGGGAAAAAGTGTGTCTTATACTCTGAAAAGTACGGTATATGCCTTGCAGTTATCTGGTCATTCGCACTCTTTCTGAGAGTCATTGAGGTCACTTGGAGGTTTATCTGTTCCCTCAGGGTCACCTGAAAAAAGCACCTTTGGGACAACCATGATAACTGAGAATCTCCATAGACATCTAAAGAAGCACTTGCAGAAGCTATGGTGCATCTTCAGCCAAGATTGTCCTTTTAAAATATACCATCCATTTAACCCATGAAAAGTTATGAACTGTTTCTGTTGTACACAACCCTTGTCGCTTTTATCTTTCACTGCTTTCATAACCCTATTGCAATTTCAAGAATCTCTCCTAGTTTCTTTCTTTCTTTTTTTTTTTTTTAAAGTTGACATTATATTTCATTATACTTATCCGTCTTCTGACACAGAAGTTTATTTTGCAGAGCTGGTCTTTTTTGTATTTTTTTTAAAAGATCTGCTATTTCGTATGAGTTCTTTCAGTAATCTTGGACTGGCTTTCTCTGCAGCCAAAGATTTGTTTGCTTTCAATTTGTTAATAAGGTCTAGAATGTAAGGTCAGATAAGCAACTGGCTGAGAGGGTTATGGTGGGTTATGGTGAATATATAATTAGATATGAGTCAGAAAAATCTGGCAGCAGACAAAAGAAGGACATGTTTTCCTGGAAATTGATTAGCCCAACATCTTCAAACAGTTATTTTATTTAATATGTTTATATCTTGCTCTTCAGCTGGAGAGGCACCCAGAGTGACTGACTGATCAATAAAAACAGAGTGTTCCTGTGGTTAGGCAATGCATTTAAAAGGGCTGGAAAAGGAAAAAGAAAAAACAAGAATTTATGACATCAGCCACATCTGCCAATGTCTGCTGTAAACTAGCAGAATTGGCTTTTTCAGAATGTAAACTTGGATTGGATAATGAACATCCAGCAAAAAACATGATCTGAGAACTTTTAGAATAGTTTCCTTTAATTAGTTTTCGGATGCATTTTGCAATCATCATAATTACTCTGGATAAATCCATTTTCAGGGTTTGCATGACAAACATAAAATTAATCTACGGGACTGGGTACACACAGCATACTGAGCCACGCACACACAGACACACACACATAAACACACTTGGAAACAAACTAAAAAAACAAGATTAGACCTAGTAATGTCTACCTGGAGTGGTGCGGTGGCCTAGAGGTGGAGCTCTTGTCTCACAATCAGGAGGCTGTGAGTTAGATCCTAGGTAGAGGAAGATATTTCTCTGGGCACACTGAGAATATATCTGCTGAACAAAACTCCATATTGGCAACAGGAAGGGTATCCGGCCATTACAACACTCTGCTAGCTCCATTCAGTTGGCCAGACTCCACCCTGCAAGGCATTTTGGGTCGTTAAATGAAGATGATGTCTACCTGTCCTGGTAGGTCTAGCAGTAGAGGGATAAGGTTCATTCATGAGAACATGCCATCTGGAAGGGCCCAGGAAGCAGGCCTTTTCTGACATAGTGACCGCACTTTGGAGCATTATTCACCTCTTGAGGTCAAACTTGTCCAACCCTTGTTGACCTTTTGTAAAGCATTAAAATTGTGCTTTGGCCATCATGCCTTGGGGTCCTGATAATGTGAATGAACTCATTTCTTGGGGTATGGTTAGTGTTCTTGTCTTATGTTCGTTATGTTTTTTAATATTGGTTTATATTGTATTTTAATTGTCAGCCACCCAGAGACATGTATATGAGATGGACAGCTGTATAAATTAAAGAAAGAAATGAATGAATAATCCAATATTTTTACATTGTGCAAAATGCAACCATTGGGTCTGTAACAGTCCTTGCCCAGCAAACTGTGTAAACCTAACCGTTATTAAATCATGAATCATGTATGGAAAGATCTTTCATACATCTGTTCTAATTTACTAGGCTGGATTAGCAATATAATGTTGGAATTGCCAATAGGGAAAAGTGCAGAGTTGTAGAAGATATTCACACACAAACATCAGGGCTGGGTTCTAATTTTTTTTACTACTGGTTCTGTGGGCGTGGCTTATTTTGTGGGTGTGGTTTGATGGTCATGTGACAATTCTTTAGGATTTAGCAGAGGTACTGGTCTACCAGGCTTTTAACTGCTTGCAGAGCTGTACCGGCCTACCATTTGTTCTTGGAGCGTTCTCGTCTACCCATTTGTTTTTGGAGACACCGGTCTACTCATTTGTTTTTGGAGGCACCAGTCTACCCATTTGTTTTCCAAGTGCACTGGTCTACCACCACACTGCCTTTTAACACTGATCAGCTGTAGGGCGGCCCTTTGAAGCCCCGCGGCAAGAGTTTAAAAAGTTTTTTTCCTTCTAGCTGATCAGCTGGGACTTGGGAGGCAGCAAATAGATTGGGGGCGGGGCCAAATAAAAGGTAAGAATAACACGGGGGCGGGCGGGAGGACCCAGCTCCCGAACAAAGAGAACCAATTTGGTGACATCATATCGTCACCGCTACCGTCTCGGCCGAACCAGGCCGAATCAGGAGGAACCCACCACTGTCCCACATATAAAAAAAATAAAAAAGGCAGCCAATGCTGGTTTAGTATAATAATCTATAAGAAGAAAATAAAAAATACAAGGACAATGTTTTCATTAAGATAACACAAATGCTAAAAATAACAAAAGTTCTTGAGTTTTTCGGAGCTATTCATGACACTTCATGCATTTTCCACTCTTCAGACCTCCAAACTTCAGAACCAGTTTCAAAATAAACCACAGTTTTCCTCAATACCATGGACCCAAAATGCAAAACAAGAAACAAAGGTGGATAAACAATTGCCACCCTACATTCAGCTGCTGCAGATTTTTTTTTTTTTTAAATCATGGTTGTGTCAATTTAACAACAGTTGCATAATTGTCCCAAAGGTGCTTTTTCAGGAAGCAATTGGACTTTCTTGTTTTTTTCTTTGAAGACATTTTGCTTCTCATCCAAGAAGCTTCTTCAGCTCTGACTGAATGGTAGGAAATGGAAAGATTTATATTCTGTGCAGATAGCTGGTCATTTGTGTTTCCAAAAAATATAAATCCTTCCATTCCTCACCATCCAGTCAGAGCTGAAGAAGCTTCTTGGATGAGAAGCGAAACGTCTTCAAAGAAAAAACAAGAAAGTCCAGTTGCCTCCTGAAAAAAAGCATGCTTGGGACAACCATGACCTGGATGACTGAGAATCTCCATAGACTGTCGATTGCATAATAAAGTCATCACTCAAGTTTATAAGATAAGGCAGAGGAAATATTTCTCTCATTTACATAATGACATTATTGTACGAATTATGTAAAGAAATTAAAATGATGCAATTTCCATCATTTTTTCACTGACATTGCTGTGGATGACATGCTCTCCCCTGCTCGTACTCCAGATTATATGTAGAAAAATCTGGAGAGCTTTCAAGCTATCTTCCCCTACGAAGGATCTACTAGGGCTGCCAAAGCCAACAGTTGGCCCAAGGGAGGCTTTTTCCATTGTTGAGCTGAAGTGCTCTCTAATGATTTCTGAGTCAACCGAGAAGTACATTGGCACAATTTGATGGTCCAATTGCTAATTCTCCCTCTTCCAAACCCTCCGACTATCCTCCAAGGCAACGGATGTCAAAGCCTAACAAATTTGACATGCCAAATTAGACAGTGTCAGAATAAGGGACAAAGTACAGGTCGTCCTCGATTTACAACAGTTCATTTAGTCACCATTCAAAGTTAAAACGGCACTGAAAAAAGTGGCTTATGACCATTTTTCACAGTTAACAACTTTTGCAGCATCCCCATAGTCACATGATCAAAATTCAGATGCTTGGCAACTTGTGGAACTCTGCCCTCAGTGTGGAAGGGATTGCCACTCTCGAATTGGCCTTTTTAGTCACACTAGATGCTGTTTTAGGACCTCTTTCCAGAGCACGATACCATAGTCTTTTGAGACTGAAGGATGCCAATGATGAATGATGGCAACTTGTTCATGTTTATGACGGTTGCAGTGTCCCGGGGTCATGTGATCATCTTTTGTGACCTTCTGACAAGCAAAATCAATGGGGAAACCAGATTCACTTAACAATTGGGTTACCAACTTAACAACTGCTGTTATTCGCTTAACAACTGTGGCAAGACATCATAAAATGGGGCAAAACTCACTTAACAAATGTCTCACTTAACATCAGAAATTTTGGGCTCAATTGTGGTTGTAAGTGAGGACTACCTATATTCCTTTAATACCGGTACAGTGAAGGATTTCAGTCATGGGTTGGAGGTTAGATGAAGGCTAGGTTATGGAGGGAAACAATGTTCTCAGGCAGGGTACATTTATATTTTTGTTAGATGAAGGGGAGAAAAACTCGATGGGATCCACCAGTTGTCTCCAATAGAGCCACATACCATGAGCTAGACTTTTAGAGTTGCTGCGTTTCAAAACATCGCAAAAGAAAATACTAATTCCGCCACAGTTCCAAATGAACTACAATTGAGTTAGAAATAAAGCAGCTCAACTGTCTTCCCGCCATTTGATGTTATAGGATTAGAGAAATGAAGCATTGCTACTACCACAGTCATGTCGGGTGCACCTGGGTTGAAAGGATTGAAAAGTGCAAAATCGCTTTCAAACTGTCATGGAATCCTTGCGTGCCTCGATATTTGACACCGGTGCTCTTGGCAAACAGCGTAATTAGTCCTAGCAGGTGAAAATGTTAAAAGTTGCAGTCCAGACTTTTAAAAAGCAAATGAGAGCTCTTATAGTATTTCCCCATAATTTTAAGTTTCCATTTACTCTAGCCCTTTGAATAGACCATGAATAGGTAGAATAGTCTTTGTTTTAAAGCAGGGGTGTTCAGTCTTGGCAACTTTGACTTGTGGACTTCAATTCTAGAATTCCTCAGCCAGCCATGTGGACTGGGGAATTCTGTGAGTTGAAGTCCACAAGTCTTAAAGTTGCCAGTGCTGGACATCCCTGATTTAAAATATGGTTTTCCATATTCACAACAAATGGCAATCCCATTACCTGCTCACCACAATGTAGCTGTGGCAACTGTGATTCTCTCCATGTTGGGGGATGATGTGATGCTCTCTTAATTCCTCATCATGCAGGCCAACTCAGTCACAACATTGAATGGGCTGTTCTGACTGATTTCTATCTATCACAGTAATTGCTTCATGTACACCATTGCTCAAGGCGCCGTATGCCAAATTATTTAATAATCTGAACCAGGCTGTGGTGTTAAGGGGGATGACTTCCATTCAACAAAGTGAATATACGGTCACTGAGAATCACTTTTTAATGGACACAACAGTCAGCAGTTGGATTGTTGTTATTTTTTTTTTTGAGTTCTCCAGGCAGTGTTGTATTCAGAGTGTCTTTGCCACTTTTCTTTGCAAACAACAGTTGTTGAGTTTCATTATATTGTGCTTCTGTGGGAGGCAATGTAGAAAGGAGAAGGAAATCCCCAGAGCTACTATTTACGTAAAACAATAGTCAACCACAGTCTGTGTAACAGGCTCAACATTTCAGGGTGTGGACATGTGTTGATCAGACTTAATGCAGAAAGATGAATTTGTCCTGGTATCCCAGGCTGGAGGAGGGGCAGAATGGGGAAAGAAAGAGAGCTACATCCAGTATGAGTTGTTTCCTCAAACATTCAAAGCCTTGATTACCGTATTTTTCGGAGTATAAGACACACTTTTTTCCCTCCTAAAAGAGGCTGAAAATTTGGGTGCATCTTATACTCTGAATGTAGCTTTTTCAAAGCTTTTTTTCAGCCCTAAGGAGGCGCCAGCAAGTGAAGTGCTCGTGCTTTGCCTGCTCCCTTCAAATCTCAGCTGTGAAGGTTTTTTTCAGCTAGCACCTAAGGAGGTGCTAGCGAGTGAAGCGATCTCCGTGGTTTGCCTGCTTTTCTCATTGCTTCTCTCTCCAAAGATCAGTCGTGCTTTAGAAGCTGTTTTTTATCCCCAAGCAGGGGATATGCTGAAGCAGGGGATGTGCTGACACTGACCAGACTAAGGATGCTAGCCAGATGAATACCTGGTAGGAAGATTTCCCCCCCCCCATTTTCCTCCCCAAAAACTAAGCTGCGTCTTATACTCTGGTGCATTTTATACTCTGAAAAATACGGCAATTTACCCTAACAGTTGAGTTTCTGGATTTCTAGGCTTATAATAAATACCAGAATCTTTGTTATTATTAGTGAAAACTGAATTCTGTGCTGTTACCAGCCATTCGGGCAGTTAATTGCAATCTCTCTACATGGGATTGCCCTTGAAAAGTATCCGGAAGCTTCAGTTGGTTCAAAATGTGGTAGCCCACATGGTTTTGTACCACCTTAGATTTGCACATGTGTTAACCCCTTTTACAGGAGCTGCAGTGGCTGCAAATTTGCTACTGGGTTCACTTCAAGGTACCTACTTAGAAGAGACTTAGAATAACCTTATTGTCACTTTGAATGTACACTAACTGGCCTACATTAAAATGAAATTTCATTGCGTACAGCTCTCAAAGGGTCACCACCTCCAATATACACTACATAAACATGACAAAATAAATAAATGAATACAAAATTATGCACATACCCACATATATGACACAAAGAAACAACACAGTCTAGTTCGGATGTATACATGTACATGGGTTGGGATCAGGTTATTTGAAAGGCTGTCTTTTCCCAGTCACATCTATCTGACTCACTAGAGTGGGAAGGCAGGAAATGCTATGGGTCCCCATTTCTAAGGAGGTCCATCTAACGGGACCAAGAGCAAGACCTTTCCTGTGATGGCTCCCTCCCTGTGGAGCATCATCTCTGCAGAGATAAGATTGTCCCCCATTCTGACAGTTTTTTTCAAAGCCCCAAAGACATGGTTCTACCAAAAGGCTCGGGACCCCAGATTTATATGCAGCCCACCAAATGGCTTGTCTGATTGTTGTTGCTGGAGTGAAGGTGGTTGTTATTGCTTTTTGTATTAGGGTTTTATCTTTGTAAGCTGCCCAGAGTCACCAAGAGTGAGTTGGGCAGCCATATAAATTTTCTTTAAATAAATAAATTAATTATTTTCCAAAATTACAATGAATGTATATTTCTACAGCTAGGTAGAGTTTTTCTTTTCCTCTTCTCAGCTTTTCCTTATGGTCGTCTGATGTGGCCATTTCCCCTAGTTAAAAGCTGTAGAGCTCGGGTTGGGAAGCCCACTGATGTTCCTGGCTCCTTTATGAAGTCTTGCTATTCTGCCTTAGGAAACTTCCTTTTATGTGAAACTGGTTGATCTATTGCAGAAAATGGAAGACAAACAGTACACCCACTCCTCCTTGCCTGATCAGCATTTTCCAGATCCCAGGGGATTTGTGGTTTTATTCAACCCTTAATTTGATTTGAAAGCAGTCAGCACCCTAGCTATTTTCCACGGTATTTTATCTGGAAGTGCAGCGGTGTTTGTGTATGTTTGGAGAAAGGGGGAGGAGATGCTTTGTTTTAATTCCACCCTGTGAGTAGACCTCAGCGCTCATGGCGTCTCTCTGGCCCAGCAGGCCGGAGTGGGTGGCAAATATTGTGGGATAGTTTTGCAAGGCAGAGATTACATTTCAGGGACCTCCAGCAGTGAAGGATGGAGAGCTTGTATGCTCCTATCCAAAAAAATGACCTGCTTCAAAATCTTGCCAAATACATTTTCATAAAACATGTTATGGTTCTCTCCGAGGAAGAGACAATTCTTATTAAGATGGTGCCAAAGAATTTAATGCTGATGAGAATAAGAAGATATTGTGTACCCATGGATGTTTTATATTAGGTGGGAACATGCAACAAATACAACCCAATAAGCTGTGTCTTCATCTCAGTGTTAGTTACTGGAATGTCTTCAATTTCCCTGCAGATTGACAATAATCAAGACCCAGTTGTAGAAAATTCTTCTTCTTGTTGCCTCTTTTTCACTGTAATTGTGTAGTGATTGTAATTCCCTGGCTTCCCTTTGAGATAAGGGGGGTGATGTAGCCCAATAGGTCTTACATATCTTGAGGTCGGTTAGAACATTTGGAACAAGGGTGGAAATCAGGGGTGGGTTCAGGGGTGAAATCCAGCAGGTTCTGGAGAATCGGTAGAGGAAATTTTGAGTAGTTTGGAGAACTGGCAAATACCACCTCTGGCTGGCCCCAGAGTGGAGAGGGAATGGGGATTTTGCAGTATCCTTCCTCTGGAGTGGAGCGGAAATGGAGATTTTGCAGTATCCTTCCCCTGCCACGCCCACCAAGCCACACCACACCCACCAAGCCAAGCCCACAGAACCAGTAGTAAAAAAAATTGGATTTCACCACTGGGTGGGTTCCACTTACCTTTACTACCAGTTTGCAGTGGTCTCATGCACGTGTGTGCTCTTCTGCGCATGCGCAGATCACCCATGATGATGTTGTGGGTGGGGCCTCCTGCCGGTTTTACTACCGGTTCTATAGAACCGGACAGAACTGGGAGCAGTGGTGGCACTGGTGGAAATGCTATTTTAATTAATGTTATTATAGAAAAGAATGACTTAACCTTGGCCCACTAGGGATAAGATAGGTTTGGGATGAAGGCAACCTCACAAATGTGACAAAGTAAGGAGACTCTAATAGCTAAAAAAATCCCTCCAACTTCATTTTCTTTGTTTTCCTGTCGGTTCAATAGGTAGCACCCTGTCCTTGGTGATCAACAATAGCCATATTCTTGTACCTACAAGGATGGAATTCTAAATTTTGGGAACCTCTAATGAAATCTGGATACCAGAAACAAAGTCCTGTGTAAAGATGGAGAAGAAGGTAGACAAATTTAACTTTGAGAGGACTGAAGCAAGATGGATAGACCAAAACTCTGTTTTCTATAATGTTAGAGTACAAGACAAAGAATAATGGGTATTTGCTGCAGGAAATCAGATTCTGAATGAATATTAGAATAAATACATTAATCACTGTAAGAATTGCTCAGTAACAAAATCAGCCAGGAGATGATTGGCTCTCCTTCCTCACATGTGTCCAAGTAGTTCTTAAACAGCTTTAATATGGAGCCTTCTACTGAACAGGGATCAGACCTGATGACCTAAATGACTTTTTCCAACATTATGATTTTACCTCAGTGATTCAATTTCAGCATTTTTAAAATTCAGATATTTTTTTCCAGATATCTGATGTGATAAGGGAGTGTGTGCCTGCATGTGTGTTTAATTAGCCCTTTTTTCCCTTAAATTATTTTTGGAGAGAAAATAGATAAGGCGAACTCCAGGAAGGGAAGGGAATTCTTCCCTGATAACTTTGTTTTCACTCGAAAGCCAGGGTGTGTAACTGTAAGATTATATTGTAATTAACAGTGATCAACACTGGAGGAAGTGGATCTAAATCTTTAATTTTTAATTTTATTTTAGGAGGCTTGGAAGGAAGATTTGAAAAACAAAACTTGTTCTTATAATTTTTGAGAAGATTGAAGATTAAAGATAGATGACTGAATGTGACAGGCAGGCTATATGTTGTCTGGCCCTGTTCCAGTACAGGATATACTGGTCATCATTTTGTTTACTTATCCTAGGCTAGGATAACATAATACATGCTACAACTCCCATCATTTACAATCAGCATACTTCCAATCATGGAACCATGAGTCAGAGGGAATGTGGTCTAATACATGTACTCCTTAATTTGGAAGGGCAATAGGTTGAGAAGGGTCAGCTCAGAAATTTAGATTTTTTAAATAAAAAAAACAGTTTTAAAACTTGAAAAATCTCATCAAGTCCAGCAGTGTCAGACTGAACATCTTCAGGAGATGAAGTGATGGTGGTAAAAAAAGTTGAGATGAACGCCACCACAGTGTGATCAAAAGTGGTCTGTGAGGCAACCAAAAAAGGCAGAAATTCAACCAGTTACAAGTGCTATCTTGCCTCCCCACACATACACACATATACAGCACATAAAGAAACTCCTAGATTTAGGAAATATAGATTAGCCAATTTCAATGGCTAAGGTTTTAAATAATTGAAAGTGAGGGAAAACAACCACACCGCAGGGGTGTCAAACTGGCGGCTTGTGGGCCGGATGCGCCACACACAGGCCACGCCCACCCCAGCTCCGCGAATGGGAAAAAGTCACGAAACGTCACGTGACAGCAACATGATGCGGCGAGGGGTTTTTATGGTTGTTGTTTCACTTATGGCTTTCCTTTTCCTTTAAAGATCGATACATTTACCTCATTTGCACTTTGCTTTGCATTCTTGAGGTTTGCTATTTGCAATGTATGAAATGAATACAGTCTTGACAAAAAAGGAGCTAATTTCAAACAGCATTTTGGAGAGTAAAAACAGAATACTTTATTTAATGCTTAGACAAGGATAACTTTTCCCCCCTTGTGATTTAAATAGTTTGTGCTAACAAGCAAACTGAGCTAGTTGATCAGCAAATGAGAATCAGCAGCATACGTGTGACTTAACCACAAAAGGAAAATAGGTTTTTTTGTTTTGTTCTGTTCAGCTACATTTAGAAACACCCTAAACTCCAATAACATTTGAGGATATGTCACAATTGCAGGACTGATCTAATAGCATAGTATAGCAATAGCATTTAGACTTATATACTGCTTCATAGTGCTTTATAGCCCTCTCTAAGCAGTTTAGAGTTAACATATTGCCCCCAACAATCTGGGTCCTCATTTTACTCACCTCGGAAAGATGGAAGGCTGAATCAACCTTGAGCCTGGTGAGATTGGAACTGCCAAATTGCAGTCAGCTGGCAGTCAGCAGAAGTAGCCTGCAGTACTGCACTCTAACCACTGAGCCACCTAATAGAATTAGGTTCTATTTCATTCTTCTCTGATCCCACTCCTTCAGACCAAAACCCTGGATAATAAGGATTTGCTTTAAAAAAGCTGTCCTAATTAACTTTGGAGGTAGAATAAGAACCAAACTATATGTGGTTCTCAACAGGTTATCAATTTTTTTTGTAAATTAAAGGGAGAAGGTAAAACTTACCGGGAGATGTGCTTTTGAGTGGAGGCAGTGGAGAATGGGCCAAGCATTCCTCTACTATCCACACATCCTTCTCTGTTTGTTCAAAGAAGCAGATTGTTTTCCGAAAGACCAATCAGAACCTCATTACAAGCTTTTGCCCATAAAACCTAACATGTCCCTTAAGGATTGAGAAAATGCTAAATAAATAAACCATATGCCATCATTGTGAAATCATTCACATTATTGGGAATGACAGTATTACTGCTCTCCCTCCACTCCCATTAAGCTCATTGCTGGAATTTCGGGAAATCAGAGTCAATTTTCATCAGGTCATTCCTAGGCACTCACCCAACTTGTCATTTCTCTGGCTTGATTATATGATTGTTTAAATATGTGGCATTGCGAAAGCATTTCCAGACAAATTTTCCTCCTGGTTCTTTTTTATTTTATCTCGGCTGAGGAGTTTGCTTTTCTGCCTCAAAACAATAGATTAGATACGGATTAGAAAATTTCAATGGCTAAGATTTTAAATAATTGAAAGTGAGGGAAAGCAACCACACCGCAGGGATGTCAAACTGGCGACTTGTGGTCCGGATGCATCACGCACAGGCAACGCCCACCCCAACTCCGCGGATCAGAAAAATGTCACGAAACATCACATGACAGCAACATGACGCGGTGAGTTTGACACTTGTGAATTACAGAGAGCCTGAAGTGAGGGAAAGTAACTACAAAGAGCTCCTTCCTTTCTTCCCATCAGTATTTTGACCCAGTGTTTTCACTTGCAGAGAAAGCTTTCACTTGCTGGGAAGTAATAGTGGACAAGGCATATTGCTCTCCTGTACATGCCAGTAAAGTGTTTGAACTCGTTGGTCACTGTGTGTGTCACTGCGTTCTTTTATTTACCAGCTGAGCTCATTATTTCTGGACTATCAAGACTTTCCGTAGCTTGCCAAGAATTGTTATCAAAAGCTATCACGCATGTCCATCCACCCACATTCCTTTACTACTCTTTCCTTTGTTCTCTTGACAGAGGTCCGGCTGCTGAGAAAAGCAGCTGGCACGAACTATATTCAAAATGTAACAATTATTTTTCTTAGTGAGATGTTTTATTTTCTTTATAACAAATAAATGAGTTTTCTTAGAAGATATATCTTCGGGTTTTATTTCAGAATATTGCAACTTGGAGAAAGCCACGGTCCATCCTCTAATTAATCAGGGTGATTATCTCATAGCCAGAATGGGATCGATCAAAACCCTGACAGTGTGACAGAGCAAACTGGAGTAGATAGATCATTACAGTAGCCTGATTCCACAGGATCTCTCTTTGGTCCAGATAGGCAGTGACTATAAGCGTTACATAGGTGCACAATCAGAGGTGATATTCAGCAGGTTCTGACCAGTTCTGAAGAACTGGTAGCGGAAATTTTGAGTAGTTCGGAGAATCAGTAATAAAAATTCTGACTGGCCCCATCTCCACCAATTCTGGGGAATTCTGGAACCTGAAATCCGTACATCTTAAAGGTGTGAAGGCTGAGAAGCAGTGCTCTAGATAATTTCACCATTTTGTGGGACTATATGGATTTTACAGAATATGGCAGCAAAAGTGCTAACAGGAACCTACTTTTTTTTATCATCTTTTCCTGAGTTTATAGCATCTTCCAAAGTTCCCACTTTGTTTCTAAGGCCCGTTCAGTATGCTGGCTTTCATCTTTAAAATTCCAGTGGTTTTAGATTGAGCTAGCTAAAGAACCACTGCTTTCCATGCCAACTGACTCCCCCCTTAGGATGCTTAACTCAGTTTTGCTCTGCATCTGCATAAGCAAAAGCAATCCTATCTTGGCAAGTCGTTGGCTTAGATTTCTGCATTTTTTCTATTTTTCAACTGCTGTTATTTCTATCCTACTTTAAGCTTGTTCTGTTTTCCTGTTTCACATACCATTGTGCACAATGGTGGGATTCAATTTTTTTTACTACCGGTTCTGTGGGCGTCGCTTGGTGGGCATGGCATGACTTGGTGGGCAGTCATAAGTGGGAGGAGATAGGAACGATGAGAAGATTAAGATTATGAGAAGATTGTTACCTAATAATTCTTCATTCCTTGGTTAGAATTTCAGTTATTAAACTTCCTACCACTCTTTGACTGTGAATCGAATTGTAGATTACTACTGCTACACTATTACTTCTACTACTAATTGTTTAAACTTGTATGCTTACCCAATGCTCAGTGACAGATGATCTCTGGTGTACTCTATTTCTTTCATAAGGAAAATAACAGGTTGTCCAACTGATTTGTCAGGAAGAATATACTACCCCACGAAATAGACATTGGAATTGGCAAGCTTTACAAGTCTCTGCTCCACCACATACAAAGAAGACACACAATTTCATCTCAGCTTGACATTAATTTTTTTTTATTGTTTTGGATGTATATGTGTAGCGGTTATACCATACATGTGTAAGAGAGGTACAGATGAAGTGACACAATCTAGTTGCACTGTGGAATGAATGCACAAGCATATGAGCCAATATCTCATATGAACACACTTGCACATGCACACACCCATATATACAAAAAGCATGGCAACTGTGCAACATGAAGATAGGGAGTTGCTATTGCTTGAGTCAGCCCATTTCTTCCTTTGGCATGGCTAATTTTTATTTATTTATTTATTCAATTTCTATAGCCACCCACTGAACCAAGTGACTCTGGGCTATGTTAAGTATTAATGTCTCTCCAGAGCTTCAGCCCTCTATGGGGGTGTTAGAGACTGAATTTAGGACCATTTACATGCAAACCATGTATTCTAATTACCAGTGATTGCTCCTCCTACTTACTTAGCAGCCGCAATTCTTTGCGTTCGAAGTTCCCAAAATTAAGGAAATTCAGTGACTTGAAGCAATTTTTCAAGCTTACCCCTAAAGGTATGCTGGAAATGGAATTTGACAGTGCAGAATAAATGACACCATCCATTCCCCATTAGCTTGATGCCTTCCTGGGGAGACAGGTGTCTTCAGCGAAGAGCTTTTTTTGTTTCAATTGTCCACATTAAAACTTTGGGGGGGGGAGGGAGAATTTACATTCCTGGAGGTCCTGGGGGCCCTGGAAATCCACGTGGACCTCGTAACCCAGGATCCCCCTTTCGGCCCATCATTCCTAAAGGACCAGGGACCCCGGGTTTGCCTGGGTTGCCCGGTTTCCCAGGTGCACCAGGTGGGCCAGGTGGACCAATGGCCCCCTCAGGACCTGCAGATCCAGGGTCCCCTTTGGGGCCCGCCCGCCCCTTGGAACCCCCTTGTCCAAAGCTACCCTTGCTTCCTTTGAATCCAGTGGGGCCTTTTGCACCCACAGCGCCTCTCTCGCCTTGAGGTCCAGAAGGTCCAGGAGGGCCCAAGGACCCTTGTGGCCCAGGCGGGCCCAGGTTCCCCATATCACCCTTTACTCCTCTGGTTCCAGGTGGCCCTTTAATGCCAAGCTCTCCTCTGAATCCTCTGGGGCCAGGAGGGCCAGGAACACCTGAAGAAAGAGACAGGGAAAGACTAAGAGAATGGGCAGCAATACCATTTTTAAAAAAAAGAGGTTTACATCATTATTAAAATCATCCCTAAATAGTATGCAAAATAAAACTATTACACATCATACAATCATTTCAATAAAATAATGGTGGATAAAGCCCAGGAAATAAGCATAATAGCTGAGAAATGGTTTCTTCTGATTCAATGGCAATCTGTAGATGACACCAAGAACAATTTTCCTTGATGACCCCAAGGATCCTGAAGTAAGGATGCTGCAGCCCATGGTGCCACAAGCAGAGACTGTTGGCCCCATATGGCCTGCCAGTACCCCTTTATGGATCCAAATCCCACAACAGTGGGCAAGGTAAATATTTATCCCATTTTTGTGGTGTTGGATTTTTCAGGAATTTTAAGAATAAAACAACCTGGTTGAAGGGTGACCCTTTCATCCCATAAAACTTCCTCAACTTCCCCCAAACCTTTTGGAGTTTTCAGGACAATTACTTTGGAGTACAACCCTGTAGTGCCTGGCATAATTCCTGGCATGATGAAATGGACATGAATTGATTAGAAGAGCAGCTTAAGAACGGAAGAAGTGTCTTGGATGAGAAGTGAAAGTCTTCAGGGAAAAAGAAAATCCAGTTGCCTTTTGCAAAAGTACCATTGGGACAACAGTTTAAGAGCTTGCTTAAGGAATGGTGGTGCATTGGATGGGCTCACATAAACCCTTCTGCCATCCTATAATCCTCTGTAACTTCAGGACATATTTTGGACTGCTCTGTTTTTGTGGAGGCACCATTACTTCATCCCGCCTGAGACACAAAATAGCCTGATTTAGGCCCAAGGCATATCAAGTGCACTAAGGCATTTTGGATTTGCTTTCTTTCTCATTTTTGTGAAGTTTGTTTTGGCATGTTTTTTCCCCAGTTTGCAAATGTAATAGTAATTATAACAATATTTCATGTGCACTTTCTTCTTAGAGCACATATTTTGTGTTCATTTCCCTCTAAAACAACAGTTTCGTTACTTTTGTAGCTTTTCTTGTATATGTAATTTTGTAAGTTATAATACTTGTTTGTATATATGTCCATAATATAAATATTACAATATTCTGAAAAGTGAGGTTTTTGATATTCATGTAGTTTATTTCAAGTGCATTTTAAGATTCAGAAAAGTGTTTCTAACTGAAGTTCCCCACCATAACTGCAGAAAAATGCCCCTAAAATGCAACAGGATTGAACAAAGTTTTGGTTTGAAATTCTGGGGCAAACCAATAAGAGCAACATTAGTAGTATAAACAACAGCTGTACTCCTTGCAAATAACTTGAGTTATATTCGGAAGTATCAAAATGTGGAAAACTCCTGCAGAGAGGCAAAGCACCTGCATTCTGAAAATGTTTAGGTAGTTCTTATAGTTTTGGGGAGTGGAGGGCAGAAGGTTAGGGTAATTTTAAGCAAGTTTTTCCTCTCTGAAAGTCACGGGGGTTGTAACAGTCATGCATTATCCAATGGAGAATACAAGTTTTTAAAAATCGAGATTTTTTAAAAAAATAATTAGGGTAGTAAGATTGTTTTCCTTTCTAAAATTGATGTTTTAAGTTAAAAGCAGATATTTTTCTTTTAATAGAGAAAGAGAGAAGGAAGGACACTCACTCCCATTATTATATGATAATTTGATACTCAATTTTGGTATTGTAAATCTCAATGGATGCTCAGCTAATAACAAAGTTTCCTTGCTTGCTGCAGATACATAGTTCCTGCTGCCTAGCTTCAGTTACTCATGTGTGAAGCACCTTTCCAAAATTCAAATTCTTGTTTTCTTCTACCCCAGGTGATGCATTTGACAGGCAGGAGGTAGATTGACAGCTGTTTCCAAAAAGGGAGCCATAGATTTTATAACTGAAGTTGCCAGCTCATCTAAAAGACACCTTAATTAGCTGATCTCATCCAGGCAATGAATGGGTGCTGAGTGTCAATTCTATGCAGACATTTTCTGGATCCTAGCAGCAAGTTACATATTGAATTTACAGTTGTCCTCCAAATTTATGACATTTATTTGAATAGATTGCTGTGATATGGTTTGTCTGGCCAATACCTCGTTTGTCTATGCATTCTCTGCTTCATTTGCAGTGAAGCTACAAATATTTTTGTTGACTGTAACCTTGCAATTTTCCCCCTTAGGTTTTCTGCCAAAATATTCCTCCCTCAATTATCTTTACCCTAAAATATATATTTTTTTGCAACTTTCTACTGCCTGCAGATTTATTTTAATCCCTACAAAGTTAGAGGCTTGATATCTTACAGAAATTACAGTTTGATGACAGGAAGAGGAACCCCAATGCCCTATCTAAGCTGGCATATACCTGAAACTAGGAAGAAAATTTCTAGCCAAAGAGGGGCTCTCTTCAGATCAAGGCTGATAATAGAGCTAAGGGGACAATCAGCTGCATGAAAATGCATTAACCTTCTGATGTAATTGGGTATTACATTAAAATGGCAGAAGCAGCAGGGCGCTCTTACTGCTGTGATAATACATCTATGCTAATTTATTGTTTAATTCTAAGATGGAGAATCGAACTGAAAATAAATGCCTCTTGGCCTCCTGCTTTGATGAGACAGTTCATGGTGCCTTTTTTAAAAAGTGGCCAGAAACTGACAAAACCAGAAATTTCACATAGATTTAAAGAAACTTACAAAGTATTCAAGAGCTTTTCTTTAAATATTCTAGGATATAACCTAATTAACTAGTTAAAAAAATACAGCAAATAAAAGTAAACAGTGGATTTCTCTGTTCTGTAAAGGTGACCAATGAGCCTCTGGATGGAACAGCATTGAGAGAATCAAGGTTATTTGTCATTATCCAGGCACACCCGACTACCTGGGCTTATCAGGTCAGCCTTCAGAGGGAAGAAAACCACTAGGCTGGGAGATAATGGAATGGTGATTTTCTCTTTCTCTCTCTCCCTCATATTCACTCCTAAAAGGAAGTGGTGACTATTCAAAATTTAATACTAGTTTTGTGGCAAATAACATGAATAACATCTCTTGTTCCCGGCAAGGTTTTTCTTTCTCAATTGTATTGACAGGGTGGGAGTATCCAGTTCTATGCATATGTGTTTAAAATGTTTTATTGAGTTTTCTAGGGCTTATTTCCAAGTAAAAGTGCATAGAATTTGCTCCATTGTGATCAATAACAAAAGATGGACTCATGAATTGTAATAAACTATGGTTTGTTTTAACTCTATTGAATTGGACAAGATGCTCGACTAACACATAATGCTAAACCATAAACCAGGGGTGTCAAACTCGATTTCATTGAGGGCTGCATCAGGGTTGGGGTGGGGTAGACATGTCCAGGATGGACGTGGCCAGCTTGATGTCAATCATGTCGGGGGTGCCTGTGGTGGTCTGAACGCTCTGCCAGAGAAAACAGGCTCCCGAGCTCCGTTTTCAGCTGTGACGACCTCCTGCAACCCTTTGCCAGTGAAAACGGAGCTCTGGAGGGCTGCCTGTGGCCTTTATGAGCTCAATTTTCACTGTCAAAGGCACCGCGGGCCGGTCCTTCCCTGTTTCCAGGGCGGCCCCGTGGGCCGGATCTAAGCACCCTGCAGGCTAGATCCGGACCCCGGTCCTTGAGTTTGACACCCCTGCCATAAACTATGGCTTACAGATCAAAAAGACTGTATTTATATATTGCTCTAAATTAAAAGACCAAACAAATTAATTTAAGGCTTAACCCAATGTGTGAATCCAAACCTTGCTTGCAAATGAATGCAGCCAGGTCTGATAGAGATCTAATGTGTTAATTGGGTGCAGACATCACATTATGCCATAAGATGATTTACTGTTTCTCATTTATAAAGCTGTAGGATCCACTTATTGTGATGTGGCATTATATACAAACCAAAGCATATATAAGAACTTGTTCACTAGACCATGGGCAGATAATGTGTGTGGACATGTGCTTTTTTGGAAAAAACTGTCCAAATTTGTGAGGGAGAAAAAAATAATTTTGAATAAGTTCCTCTTTAACCTTTGCCTCCTGCTTTCTTCACTAATTCACATCAAAATTGTAAATCGTTACATGGAAACTGTTTTACATAATTAGGAAACTGACAGATTTTTTTTTTTTATCGTTTTGTGTACTGTTTGTTTGCTTGCTTTTCGAATTGAAAGCTTTCTGTAAACTTTCTATTTATAAGCATCCCCGGCAGTGGTGGGTTTCAAATTTTTTTACTACCAGTTCTGTGGGTGTGGCATGGCTTGGTGGGTGCGGCTTGGTGGGCGTGGCAGGGGAAGGATACTGCAAAATCTCCATTCCCACCCCACTCTAGGGGAAGGATACTGTAAAATATTCATTCCGTCCCCAATCCAGGGGAAGGTTACTGCAAAATCCCCATTTCCTCCCGATCAGCCGGGACTTGGGAGGCAGAGAATAGATGAGGGTAGGGCCAGTCAGAATTTTTACTACCGGTTCTCCGAACTACTCAAAATTTCCGCTACCAGTTCTCCAGAAGTGGTCAGAACCTGAATACCACCTCTGATCCCTGGGTAAATTCAAAGATACCCTATCTTTTAGTTTATGAAGTTTTTTATTCAGAAAAATGTATTTCTAAGAAATTATTAATAGACTCTCTTACATTTTCACAGCTCCATTGAATAGTTTATTAGGATGATTTTATTTGGGAGATATTCACCTGGAAACCCAATCCTGCTATTTGTTTACCTTGTATGATGGTGATGTTCTTCAGGATCTCCCCATGTCGGATGTCAACAGCTTTCATCTCTTCCATGACCATGGAAAGGTTGCGAATGTTGAAGTTTAACTGGGCATTGAGCAGGCTAAAACGCTCCCGCAGAGCATCTGTGAGGCTTATCATGAGGCTGACCGATCTGTTCAGGTAGTAAAGCTCTTCAGCATGTGTGTGGAAGCCCAGTGTGCAAGAGAGTCGCACATCATCCAGGTACTTGAGCATGCTGTGGACATGGCTATCAGTGGCATTGATGTTGGTAAAGATTGTGCTGATCTCAATCTCATGGGATGTCATACGGCCTTCTAAGGTCTGAAAATGCTCAGCTGTCCGATTTTGCATGTATTGGGTATGGTATTGAAAGTCATGCATGTTCTCCTCATGGTCATCCAAGAAAGAAGAGATGTTGTCTAGCTGCAACTGTAAACTTGTTACTTGGAGTATGAGGTCATGCATACTCTCTGAATTCTGGCTGATCCTTTGCGAGGCAATAGCTAAATTAGTTTGAATATTCTTGACCAGATCAGCTGTTTTGGAAGAGGTGGCCTTCACGCTGCCAAACAGCCGGGTGTAGTTCTGCCACTCAGTCACAATCTTCTGTAGTGTCAGGGTCTCCTCATTTGTCTTTCTTTGGATGATCTGGACCCAGTCTGAGGTCTGCCTATTGGTAAAGTTTATTTGCAGCAAAGCAGTTTCAACATCAAAGTGTTCTTGTGTTAGCTCCTTGAGTGAGCTGCCTAGCTGAGAAGTGGCAGCCTGCCAGCCCATCACTTGGGCCAGAAAGAGGCTCAAACTCTGGTTGACCTGCTGAACAGCAAAGAAACATCTATCCACATCATCAGTGATCTTGCTGCTGGAAGATGAAAGCTGCTGGTGGGCTTGTCCAGCTCGATCAAGTAATACATCCTGGGCCAAGAGCTTCTTCTGAATCTCCTCCAACTCCTTTTGCAATTTGCTAATTTCCTGTCCAAGTTGCCCTGTGTCATGACACAAGGAGCAGTTGTCCATTGATTTCTGATCTGAATGGAGGAGCAAAAGCATATCAGTTTAGTTGATAATTCTGTTTTAATGCTAAAGTTTAAGCAATAAGTGATTACAATTGTTCCTTCCCATGACTAAATTATGAAGAACGTATTAGGAAAAATAATGTGCCTGCACAAACATAAACACATGTTATAGAATCCAGTTTCACTGTTGCAGAATTTAAGCTAAAGTGATACCGAATAGCTTCCCAATGTGATTATCTGCAAATCACATCAGTCCAGAAAGCTTGGTCCTTGCTGCCTGAGGATGATGTAAGCTGTTGTTAAACACAGCTGGAAACAATAAGTTGGGGATGGCTGAACCCAGCATTCAAAAAGTTGGAGGCACTGGTGGCACTGCTCAATTTTTTGCTACAAGGTCCCTGATCTGGATCCCGGGTTTCCTCCCATCACTGTAATCTGCTAATACCTAAGAACTGAGAAATGGATCACAGGTCTTTGACATCAAGTCTTATTTGAACTTCAGTTACCAAAATGTAATTGAATAAATGGAAAACAAGTTCTAGCCACCATGTTTCTAAATTGTTCCTTATGGAAAAACATATATTTTAAGTTGTCCCAAGGCTATATGATTCAATAACACATAAATCCAATCATTCAAAGTAATGTCAATGATACGCAGAAGCTTATTAACTGGATGATTTTTCCTATGCTACTGTTGCAGGGGTGGGTTCTACTTATCTTTACTACTGGTTCGCAACGGGCACGCACGCTCACACTCGCTTCGCTCGCGCGCTCTTCTGCACATGCGCAGAAGCATTCTGATGACGTCGGGGTCGGTGGGTGGAGCCTCCCGCCAGTTTTACTACTGGTTCTATAGAACTTGTGCAAACCGGGGGCAACCCACCACTGTACTGTTGGAAGAAATATCCAGGTCCAAGCCAGGAGAAAGGCACTTGAGATAAAATGGAGGCTGAAGGCTGATTGGAAAGAGGGTCCATTTATTGATGAAGCAGAAGCACATGGGTGGTTCTGGGCAGCTGACCACATGGAGTTGAGAGTGTGGGGGGTTATTTATACCTTCTCTTGGGCTTTGAACCTGAACTTCCTGTTCCTGTGCAAAAACATGTATTCTATTGGCTGTTGTCAGACTCTCATGGGGCCATGTACAAATTCTAGGAGTTTGTCTGAGCTCCCAGGTTTGATTGAAGCTTGGCGGATGCAATGTCCTTAGGAAATTGTGCAATATAGTGAGCTGTGCTGCTAGTGGGTTAATCCTATTATGTCCTGGAGGATCATGTCTTAATCCCATCATCCCAGAGCTGAAGGTCTTTTGTTTTATAGATAGGATGGACCAGTCTTTCTTAATGGGTAAAAAATATCTGCTGGGGCTATTAAGAAAGCTGGGGGCTGCTTTCCAAGAGCACGTTTCTCCATTTCTCATTCTTTATTCCATCTATAATATTATGCTTTTTTAATATTTCTCAAAATATTTCATTCTTCTAGGAGAGGGAGGGTGTCTTCCCTCACTATTCTACATAGCTAACCAGCATCCTATCATATATGACTCCAAATTTCGAGATGAACCCTCCAAAGAAAGAGTAAAAGTTCTTAACAAATGTGGTCTGATCCCAGCTTTCCTATATAAAATGCCTATGCCAACTGGAAACTAATTGGAGTAGGCATCCAGATGCCTACATGTCCATGTGACATAATTGTGTATGTATGGATATATACTTTATGAGAAGTTATAATCCTCATAATGAAAAGGCCAGAACAGCAACAGAGAGTAATTACTGCTAATTAAAACCAGATGTGTGTAAATAAGATATTTCAGTTGATCCACAATCCTCATATACTCATCCAGTCTCAAAAACATCTACGAAACAATCATCATACAAATACAGTTCATGCACACTCCTGTCTTCCAGCAGAAACAGCAAGAAAGAAAAGAAGAAGCAGGGTGCAAGAAAATGAGAGAAAAACGTAAATACACTGGAAAGAGAAGAAAAAGGGGAACAAAAGTAGATGGAGATAACAAGGGGTGGGTATGAGCCAGGGAGGTAAATTCCATGAAATACAGAATGTTTATGATTGGATAAAAAAAAAAAAAAAGAAAAAGAGTGTCCCAACAACAGCTAATTTTTAGGTTGATTTAAAGAAGCAGCTTTATTTGCAATATTTTGAACCTTTTGCCTATTTCTTTGTTTTAACGGGTTCTTCTGTTTTCTTATCAGGGGATAAGATATCCCTCTTATAAGGGGGATTCCTCTTATAAGAGGAATAAAAGAATTGAAAACAACCTGATGATTCTGACTAGCCTCTGTGTGAATGTACCTGATCCGAGAGTCATAGCAGATGGGAAGGTGTTTTAAGTTTTAAACTCCCAGCTGCTGGCATGAAAAGATGCTTCCTCTGAACCTAGAAAGGCACAATAGAAACTCCCTATCCAATGAAAATCATTGCCTTGAAAGAGAAAATAAGTGACAACTTATTCCCTTGTCCATACTGAAGTGGCAGATAGCTTCTGTGTTTTAGGATCAACCATCAACAGTGAAGGAACAGTCAAGAAATAAGCTGCAGACTAGCACTTGGTAGCGCAACCACAAATCCCTTGGAAAAGATATTCAGATGCTATGATGAATACAGTGGACAGCCAAGGAAACAAACAAATGACTCATCAAACAAATCAACCCAGAGTTCTGACTTGAGGCTCAAGTCACCCTAGTTAAGACACATTATGCAAATACCTAGTTCCCAAGAGAAGGTGCTAATGATGGAAGAAGATGCCTGCCAGCAAGGTGAATGAACTCAACCATAGTTGCAATGAGTGCACTATTGGAACATCAGAAAAACCAATTAGGGATAGATTATGATGAAGAAAAATTATCTATATAAATTTTCTAAGAATTTTCTAAGAATTTACAACAATCAATCAATCAATTAATCCTCTCCATAACCACAATGCCCCCCAATCTAAATTCAACTGCCAGCCAAATCAGTTATGAGAGATGCTGGAAGTTGTTAATTCAGCACCATCTGAAGGACCAGAGGTTTTCCAATTTGCAATATGAAAGGAGCCTTGCCTTGCCTTGCATACAGGAGATATCAATGTCAAACCTCTGTAGGAACTGAAACATGTACCATATCAGTATGGGAATAAATGGAGCTAATTAGAATGTAACATTTCTGGTTTTTTTGGATGACAACATCAAAGTAGCAACATTGTTCTTACCTAGTTCCTGAAGATTTTCTTGGACTGACACAATCGTCTTTTCATAGTATGTCTGAGTTGAGTTAAATTTATCAGCTATTGATCCCACTTTCTTGAAAACTGAAAGAAAAGCATGAAAAATGAATTAGCATATGATTCTCTTCAACGCAAGATTACAACTTCATAGTCAGTATCAACTGGTGAATAACTGAAGGTTGGGCAGCATAAAAAAATTCCATGATGAAAGAAAACTCCATATAAGAGATTTTAATTATGTTTGTTCCAGTGGTGGGTTTCAAATTTTTTTACTACCGGTTCTGTGGGTGTGGCTTGGTGGGCGTGGCAGGGGAAGGATATTGCAAAATCTCCATTTCCTCCTGATCAGCTAGGACTTGGGAGGCAGAGAATAGATGGGGGCGGGGCCAGTCAGAATTTTTACTACCGATTCTCCAAACTACTCAAAATTTCTGCTACCGGTTCTCCAGAACTGGTCAGAACCTGCTGAAACCCACTTCTGGTTTGTTCATTTCCTATTGCACCACAAGCCAAACAATGATGCAAATTTAAATAGAAAAGGGCCAATCCAAAATAACACATGCAAAATCACCTTAACAATCTTGGCTAGGAGTTTTCAAGCGCCTCCTTTGCTACAGAGGTTACAAATTAATGGTCTTCAGTAATGAGACTCTTCCTGGGAAGGAAAATTAAGGGATTTGTATAACACATATGAAGAACAAATGCTTGGGAAATCTGTCCCACATATCAGGTGTTAGAGCATTGAGTTTTGGCTGCCTATTGGAATGTTTACTGTTGTGTCATTTCTTTATAAATCTCTGCAAATATTAAAAGAGCCCAAATTCATATATGTACTTTGCCTCCAGACTTTCTCATTATTGAGATGAATGTTACAGTAGTCCAAAATGAGGAAATGTTCCTTTAAATCACAGGTGGGTTATCTGTCATCCCCTTTCTTGTGGTCTCTAGAGTCCCCTCTGAATATATATTTTTTTATTATTATTAATCATATTTCTATGCTGCCCACTCTCCAAGGACTCTGGGCGGCTTACAACAATCGACAGTATACTAAATAGCATATTGCCCCCAACAATCTGGGTCCTCATTTTACCCACCTCGGAAGGATGGAAGGCTGAGTCAACCTTGAGCCGGTGAGATTTGATCTGCTGATCTGCTGAACTAGCAGTCAGCTGAAGTAGCTGCAGTACTGCACTCTAACCACTGTGCCACCTCGGCTCTTATATATAACTGATTGAAGTGTTTTTCTGCCATCTTGATGTACAAAATATATAATGAAAATTGAGTGTCCCAAATAAGCCTAGTACAGCTTTAAAAAAATACTCTAAAGCCATCTATTCCCACTTCCCACAAAAAAGTCCTTAGCTATCAAAAAGGTCTCTGTCCTTGCTTTAAGACATTCTCTTTTGATATGCCCAATTAAAATGAGACCAATACGTATATCTATAAGATTTCAGTAAATCGATCTACTGATAGGAAATCGGTAGCTCAAGGAACCTGGTTAATCTTTCATTCTGCAACAGTGTATAATTACTCCCCTCTCCAATACAGATAGATCAGCCCACTTTTATTTTTTTTCCTTCAAGGGCAGATTTCTTTCCTCCTGCCAAGTACTAAGCAACGTGGAACAATGTCAAATTCTCTGGCCCATACATCTCCCCCAAACATTCCCTTGTCCTGGCCACTGCAGGATTTTCCTGACTCATGTTTATTTTGCAATTCACCATATCCTTATGGTTCTTCCAAGCCAGCTGCTCATCTGATCCTTACATTCTGTACATCTCCACTGAGGTGTCCTTCTTATGGATAAGTTTTACCAGTGAGGAACAAAGCTTGAAGGGGATGAGGATTTATGGAATCAAATGAGATTTCTTCAATTTGACTGTTTAAAAATTCAATTTATATTTATTTATTTATTATATTTCTATACCGCCTTTCTCCCGTAGGACTCAAGGCGGTGTACAGTCAAGAAAAATATAGATACACAAACATCATAAAATTGTTAATTAAAATTATTATTATAACATAGTTTGGCCCAATTAAATAGAACCTAAAATTAGATAACATTTTAAAAACATTCACATGTTCATATGTTTAGCCCCGCCTGTTGGAACATCAGGGTTTTGAGGGCACGGAGGAAAGCACGGAGATCAGGATATTTCGTATCTCAGGGGGCAGTTCATTCCAAAGGGTTGGAGCCCTCACAGAGAAGGCCCTCCGCCTGGGAATCGCCAGTCGGCATAATTTGACTGACGGTACCCTGAGTAGTCCCTCCCTGTGAGAACGAACTGGTCGATGGGAGGCTATTGGTGGCAAAAGACAGTCTCGTAGATCTTTTATATACCGGTAGGTGAAAATATTTCCAGAATATTTCCTAATTAATTTTCTGGCAGCAGTTGAATTTTCCTTGTTATATGGCCACATCCTTCAATCTGGCCCCTGGTTTCTTTACTTGCCCCTGTGACTATTTTTGGCTTCAAGAGAGACTGAAACACCAGATCCCATTGCCATTTTTTTCTTGTTTAAATGGATCGGTAGACAGGTCTTGACTAAGTCTTGAAACTGACCAGCTCATGCTTAGCTTTATGTATGGTAAATGAAAAGATCCATCCTTGCAGGAAGGCCTGGCTCCTCACATCATGTTCTTAGAGTAGTTTACAATTTTCACACCAAATCCACTCAGCTAAATTGGGAACCAGTTTGGTCTAGTGGTTAAAGCGCCAGGCTAGAAAGCCAGAGATTGTGAGTTCAGGTCCTGCCCTTAGCCACGAAAGCCAGCTGGGTGATTTTGGGCCACTCACTCACACTCAGCCCAACCCAGGGTTGTTATTGTGAGGAAATAATAGATGGAAGGTGTGTTGGTTATGTTTGCAGCCTTGAGTTATTTGTAAAAAATAGAAAGGTGAGATACAAATAATTAAATAAATCCCTTTCTCAGACTCCACTTCTTCAATATCACATGGATGTTGTTTTTTAAGCATTACTGAAGTTTCCTGCAGATGCTGCTGGGTATCCTGGAATGCTATTCTCTGGGTTTGTATATGGTGACAACACAGAGGTGGGTTCTAAATTTTTTTACTACCGGTTCTGTGGGCGTGGCTTATTTTGTGGGTGTGGCTTGATGGTCATGTGACAATTATTTAGGATTTAGCAGAGGTACTGGTCTACCAGGCTTTTAACTGCTCGCAGAGCTGTACCAGTCTCCTCATTTATTTTTGCAGGCACTGGTCTACCCATTTATTTTTGCAGGCACCAGTCTACTCATGTATTTTTGCAGGCACTGGTCTACTCATGTATTTTTGCAGGCACTTGTCTACCCATTTATTTTTGCAGGCACCGGTCTACTCATGTATTTTTGCAGGCACCGGTCTACTCATGTATTTTTGCAGGCACTGGTCTACCCATTTATTTTTGCAGCCACCGGTCTACTCATGTATTTTTGCAGGCACCGGTCTACTCATGTATTTTTGCAGGCACTGGTCTACCCATTTATTTTTGCAGGCACCGGTCTACTCATTTGTTTTTGGAGGCACCGGTCTACCACCAAACTGCCTTTTACCACTGATCAGCTGTAGGGCGGCCCTTTGAAGCCCCGCGGCAAGAGTTTAAACAGTTTTTTTCCTTATAGCCCATCAGCTGGAACTCAGGAGGCAGCAATAGATTGGGGGTGGGGCCAAATAAAAGGTAAGAATAACGTGGGGGGGTCGGGGAGGGCAGAACCGGTTTGGTGACGTCATATCGTCACCACTACTGGCTTGGCGGAACCGGGAGGAACCCACCACTGTGACAACCTCTGAGTTTTAAAAACCTGACAAACATGGCATCAAAGTCAGAGCTTTCTGTGTATCTTATATACAGTCATATAGTGTGACTATATACAAAAAATATGTCAGGGCTAAAAAAAACAAGCTGTTTCTGAACTAAAATAACACTCAAGTTTCCACCACTGATGTTGACCTTTCTTCTATTGTGTTCATTCTTTCCCTGTGGATTACATCCTAGAATCTAATACACCAATCAGCAATTTAGGATTTTTGCTTTCCATCCTCTACATTCCTTGGCTCAAAAGGGGGAAAGATTTCTAATTGCCACTTGGAATTGGTTCAAACTGAGGGCAAAAGGAAGATGAGCCTCTGTAACTATCCTTGGACAGTTGCTTTTTTAGGGTGCCATTTCCACTTGGCCTGTTATCAACACCAGATTGTCCCTTGAAAGGCATATGATTGCTGTATCCATTTTGGGAATATGTAGGCCATGCTTAGAACCTGGCGGATTATGTAGGACCTGAAATACACAAGGCCTAACAGTAGCCAACTGCTCTTTCAACACAGCCACTTTTGTTCCAGGCTTAACAAGCACTTTTGTTGCAGAGACCCATTATAGACTGTGAGAGGAATATGCAAACCAGATTGGGATGCCTTTTCATTCTTTCCAAGTCAAAAGAATGCTGAAAGAAATTATGCAAATGGACTTTGTATTTATACATAGAATAAAATTAACATAGGTGGACTTAATCCGTGTGATGGAAGAGGCCAGGAAAAGAAAGACTGTATTTGTAAATGAACCCAATCCAGAGAATAAAACAGATGAAAATCCCTCAAGGAATACTTTTAAGATTACAAGAGGATAGGTCCTGTCCAAAAGGATTTTCTCTTAGGAACATAAATGAAAGAAAACTCAGTGTGCAGCCCAGTTGTTGGGAACCAGGCAGCAAACAAGGTTATTATTATGGTTTGTCAGATCATTAACCAGCTGCTCAGGTCCCAGATTGTTGGGGGGATCCAGATTGTTGGGGGCAATATGCTAACTCTGTAAACGGTTTAGAGAGGGCTGTAAAGCACTATGAAGTGGTATATAAGTCTAAGTGTATTGCTATGACTGGATTTGGCATTTTTATCCACCTATCAACCTATCATTCAAAATGTTTAGCAAGGGGTTCTCTGCCCGGTTGCTGGGTGGGCGTGGTCATGGTGGGCGTGGCCTACTTGGCCTCCTGCACCATGGCGGGGGGGGCATTTTTGCCCTCCCCGGGTCCAGAGGCTTTTCTCGAGAATTGCTGGATACTTCTTGCCTTCTCCTTCCAGGGTGCTGGAAAATGCTGAAGGAGAATGATTAACAATGCCTGAGTTCCTACAGATACACCCTGTCTGCAGCATTTAAGGCTGTGCTTTATGAGTCATAGCACTGCCAGCAGCTAACACCCTAATATTAGACAGAAATGTGGACCTTTTTCTGCTTGTTTTGCAGGGTTTCGGATACTATAGAAAACAGGGAACAAGAAAAGATGTTTGAGCTACAGGATCATTCCTAGGGCTGCAATGAAGAATATTCTAGCTATCTGGTGGATAAAGCTGTTTGGACTTGCCTGGAATTGGATGTTGAGTGAGTCAGTTACGTTGAGGCAAAATCTTATGTGGTTGGCTACGGTAAGTTTAACTTGACACGCCTGGGGAAGAAGGCAAAATTCTTTGGGCTGCTAACTCAACCGCCTATTTATTAAATCTATGCCTTTATGTAGCGAGTGGGTAAGAAAATGGCTTATTATAGTCAAAAGATCAAAAAAAAAAAAAAAAACCCTAACAATTTGTGACATTCTATGAGAAACCAATCATTCAGAAAGTAGTGGGTCTTAAATTGGAGAAGGCAAAATTTGCATATATCTTTAAACAGTCTGGCTGAAAAAAAATCAATAAAGGAGAGATAAAGGTCTGCCCCAACTTAGTCAAATCTAAATGCCAAATGTATTCCAGTGTACTGGTATTCCATTGACTCCACTTCTGATTTACTGCAAGAGAAGAGTCTTTATGCAAGATCTTGTACAGAGTATATTCTGGAATCTTTCTAACAGGACCTGTGATAGAAAGGCATTTACTGTGATTGTGCTTTTTGCAAAAATAATCTGATAAATGCTATGAGTTATATTAGTTAAATATGAGGCCCATATGTCAATTGTTTTAATAATAAATGCCTAAATAAACAGGAGAACAGGACAAATCAAGTCTTATGAGCTTATATACTAGAGCAGTGATGGCTAACCTTTTTGCCATCATGTGCCAAAAGCAGGGGGAGCGCAGGGCGGTCGTGCGTGCCCACACCCATAATTCAATGTGTCCTCCCACCAGGGGTGAAATGCTCCCGGTTTGGACCGGATCGCCCGATCCAGTAGCGTTGGAGGCGGGTGGTTCGGAGAACCGGTAACAAAAATCCCTGCTCCCGCCCCCCAGGCCCAGCTGAGCCGCATAATCATCAGAGGCTTTTTTTTTTACTTTTAAAAGTATTTTTTCTACAACCTCTTCCGCCGAAAAAATGCTTTTAAAAGTAAAAAAAAAAGCCTCTGATGATTGCGCGGCTCAGCTGGGATCCTCAAAGGCTTTTAAAAGAAAAAAACCCTTTTTTTCTTTTAAATGCCTCTGACGATCCAAGCTGAGTTGCCTGATCGTCAGAGGCATTTAAAAGAAAAAAAGTCTCTGCCGATCAGGCAATCAGCTGGGATTGTCGGAGCCTTTTGAAAGCATATTTTTACAACCTCTTCACCGAAGAGGTTATAGAAAAAATGGTTTTAAAAGAAAAAAAAAATTGGCCATGCCCACCCAGTCACATTACCCCCCCCACCAAGCCACGCCCAGAGAACCGTAGTAACAAATTTTAGATTTCACCACTGCATGAGCGCGCGACCCCCCTGCGCTAATAAACACATAAAGAAAAAATGACTACTCCCTTACTCACCTAAAGCTGCCAGCACCACCACTGCCATTACCAGCAAGACAACAAAGACATACAACACTTTCACAGATGTCTGTAGTGTTAGGTTTTTCTCACACTGGCTGCAGTTGGTCCTCGTCCGGCCTGCAAGGGATAAAGTACATATGGAGAACCTGGTATATCTAGGTCTGAGTTCAACTTCTGACTTCATTCATATGACTCGGATTTTTGAAATATACCCCAAAGAGAAGGGATTGTGAGAGCAGAGACTGCATGAAAACAGAGCATAGTCCTCAGGGGTTGGAAGGAAGGGTGTTTTTGGAGAACCCAGTAGAATTTCCCAAGATTTTCCAGCCCTGGAATGAAGTGGAAAAAGAAGGGCAATGAGGAAGGAGACAACCCAGCCAGACTTAACTTACTCTTACCATTTGGTCTGTATCTGAAGGAAGGCATGTCGTCGTCTTCTCCAGGAAGGTCCTCGTCTGAAATATAAAAGTAAAAATTTAAAAAATATTATTTTAAGGATCAACAATTGCCAAAAAAGCATTGCTGCTTTTTGTCTAGACCTGTTAGATTTGGCTTTTATCGGATGTCCTTTTGAGTTCTTCGGGTAAAAAGAGGCTTTATTAAAGAATGCCGGTGCCTCCCACAGACTTATAGCGCGATTAGAAACAGATAGCATGAGTATGTCTTGGGACACAATAAGAGGGTTATGCGTGATCAAAATAGGCAGAATTCAAATAACCACAAAAAGAGAGGTTGCTCTTTAGCTATGGCTTGACAGTAACAATTAAGGTCCATGTCTGCATGGTTGTTCCTTTCCAAAGAGATGTAAATGCTGCCATCCTTCTCTGATCAGGTGATCTCCAGATTACACTGCCCATAATTTTCTGGCAAGCAATTGGCCATTCTCTCCAAAGCTGATAGTCTGACACATCTGAAGAAACCAAGTTGACTTCAATGATTCTGATTTTAACTTAGTTTGACATCTTGTAAACTTTAGAACCTTGGTAGTGCAGCAGACTAAACTGATGTTAAGTAGCACTTAGCTGCCAGCTGCCTGCAATTACTGCGAGTTCAAATCTCACCAGGCTCAAGGTTGACTCAGCCTTCCATCCTTCCGAGGTAGGTAAAATGAGGATCTGGATTGTGGGGGCAGTAAGCTGACTTTGTATAAAAAGAACACCACTTGGGGGCTCCCCAAAAGCCCTACTAAGCAGATATATACAAAAGTATGAAGGCTATTGCTTAACGCATTGTAAGCCGCCCTGAGTCTCTGGAGAAGGGCGGCATATAAATTGAACCAATAAAATAAAATAAATAATGGCAATTTGTCTACATTCAAGAGGAAGATATTGCTATCTTAGGGGTATACTGTGCCATGCAGAAAATACAATATATTTTGCTGTGGCAGGGGAACAACAAGGGGGAAATATCTCTCACAGAACCTCTCTATGATATTAGAACCTCTGCCTAGATTAGGTTAAAAGGGGGCTGTATTGTTTAGCACATAATGGGAAAGTCTTGTCTTAACATACTAAGTCAATTAGTAATGTGCTTGTTTGAGCATACCATGTTATGTGAACACAACTGGCTTTGTTAACCTGATATGTGATTAAGCATGTCATATGAACCCTGCCTTGAATTCATTGTAGAGAGGAACAGAAAACTGGGAGGTCAAGTTGAGTGGAAGGGAACAGGTGACTGGCCGGCTAATCCCCTATGTAGAAGTATCTTATAATGCAATGTTCTATTGCAAGGCTCATTGATCAGAATCTTAAAACCACTGAAAAAAGAATACAAGGCTAAGACTATTAACAACTAGCTCATCATAGCTATTAATCTGGCCTCCATGACATACAATACCAAATCATAGGGACAGATATGCCAAATAATGGGAGAGCATTACTTCCTCCATGCTTCTATTGCGCAATTATTGGCTTCTGTTGTAAAGCCAGTTCAATTTGACCCAGGATTATCAAAATACAACTATGTCTTAATATATCTATGTAACCTACTGATTTCTATTAGGGTTATTAGTGCATTGTTGCACCAATACATGCTCAGACATTTATTCATACATACATATTGCATACTTACCTGCAGTTCTCTTTCCCCAGTGACTGTGTTTGATGGTGGGTGGGGAGAGGTGCAGCCTTTCTCCCTGCCTAAAGTCATTTCACGCAATAACAATTTCCTGATGCTGTTTACAGGGTGGACATGCCAACATGCATGTCATATGCATGTGTAATTACACATTTGTAAGATGTTCGTCAGAAACCCTATTCAGCACAGTGTATTAATTACTGCATGGCATTACAAATAGATTAAAGATGGAGATTTTGGATCAAAAATTGAGACTTGAACATTGTTTTAGACTTTAGTGCATCATAAAAATAGACAGGCCATTGTAATATAATTTGTTTACTGAGCAAGAAGGTCTTGAGAGACATGGTGAACTGGGCGGGAAAAATGATGTAAGCTGCTTACTGGAACGCCCAGCAGAGGCACCAAGGTGATGGATGAATGGATAGAGACAGGGTGGGACCCTAGATCCACATAACAGCAAGGATTTATTTATTTATTTATTTATTTATTTATTTATTTGTTTCCATTTCTATACCGCCCTTCTCCAAATAGGACTCAGGGCGGTGAACAGCCAAAGTAAAAAACAGAACATACAAAATTTTAAAACAGTTTAAAATAATTAAATATTTTGGCCGTAAATTAAAACAACCCAATTTAAAATCAATTTAAAATTTAACTCAAGCCAGCCCAGCTAGTTGAAATAAATAGGTTTTCAGGGCCCGACGAAAAATCCGGAGGTCTGTTATTGTACGTATCTCTGGATCAGGCTAGAGACAAGGATGTAAGGACAGTATCAGAATGAGCCAGATCTAGGTCCCAGACGGACAAAGAGAGACATTAGTATAACACTCATGTAATATGAGGATCCTGAGCCGTCAGAAGTGCCAGTTTATCTTGAGCTCCTCACCAGTTAGCATTGAGAAGGCAGAATCATCAGAGCCTAGAAAAAAAGCATAAAAGCAACTCAAGAATCTTTAGAGGAATTAACTTGCTGAATCTGCATTGTATTCCTCTCACTGTGTTTATCTGGCTCTGTGATCTTCTGTTCCCTAGCTGGGGTCACCATCTAATTGGATGAAGCAACTTTAGTTGGGAAAACATCCTGTGTATGTTTTTAAATTGTTAACATCTATTGTATCATGAGCTTTGCCTGAATGACTTTGTAGTATTTTGCTTGGTTGCCTATTTAATGTATTGTATAAATAGCATGGACACCTCTTTCAGATTGCTGTGCTTTATTCTCTCCTGAGGATCATCAGAGAAAGATTTATGCACTGAAACTGAGAATGTCTTTGAGAATTCAAAGCAGCTGCTAAAAAGAAGTTGTTTCCAAAAAGTACTAGAGTATATTTCTGTGAATCTCTTAAAAAAGAGTCAACCCCCCCACCCACCCCGTTTTGCTGATAGTTTGAATTTGGTGGCTTACATCTCTCCTTCCAAGGAAGACTTTCTCACTTCCTTGAATATAATTTCTTTCTGTGCATAAGAAGTCATGTGTTGGCACTGTTCATCCTAGACATATGGAATGAATGCATGGTTGGGAACTGTTCCTAGAAGCTGACTAAGCAATACACAAGAGCAGACCATGTCCGGTCTGGTAGGTTCCCAGAACCAAGTTAAACATTTCTCTTAAGTACATAACACTTCCTGTGGATCACTGAGAAGCAAAGTTAAATCTCTGCACCCTTGAGGTATCTGATCAGGATGGCAATTTCCTTATTGTTGATGGTGTACTGTTGTTAGGAAACAATCTCCTGCCATAGTTGGTTGTTGATTAATTGGATAACAGGGGGCAATGAGTGGTTTTCCCGCTTGGTATGACTGAACATAAGTGTGGGCTATTCATTTTCTTTGACAATTTCTAATAGTGCAACAACCCCTGCGATACTTCAATGCAGGAGTCCCCAAACCTGGCAGCTTTAAGACTTGTGGACTTCAACTCCCAGAATTCTCCAGCCAGGTATGGGAGTTGAAGTCCACAAGTCTTAAAGCTGCCGAGTTTGAAGACCTCTGCTTCAATGCATCTCACCACTCTTCGATTGCATGCAGATGCTTTTCAAGCCATAATTAGATTTGCTTTGTCCCAGTTTCAAAAATTTTCTCTAGTCTATGTTTAAATCTACAATTTTATTGGTTCTCTTTTCCTTTTTATTGCTATGATTTCATTTATTTGTTTTTCCATGGTTAACAGTTACTTTGTCTATAATCCTTGACTTTCCTTGAGAGTTTGTGTGGCTAAATATTATTAGATGTATTTGAGTACACATGGACTGCATTGCTCCGAAAAACTTTTATGGGGTGTGCCCAAGCCCATAGCTGGGGTGCACCACAAAGATTTCCTGTAACCCCCCCTTATTTTTTCTAGTTACTTGATATAGCTCAAGATGGCTCAACACCCCCCCTTTTTTTTTTTTGGCAATTCTGCAAGGCTTTTGGGCAACAAATGAGCCTGATCTACCATTTATAAATAGTTCTATCAAGTCACCAAGAAGTTTCTGGGCTTTTATATCTGTCCAAATTTTTAAATCTGTGGTTTTAGTATCTTGCCAAGAACCAATATCCTTGAGGTTTCTTGCCAAATGTTTTGGAAAAGACCAATGAACAAGATTCTTGGGGGAATGAGCTCTCCTTTAGCTTTCCTGTTTTTTCTTTTCTTTTTCTGGATGAAGAATCAATGTTATTTGGATACTGTGGTTAACCAAAGAGACTAGGATGCCCCAGGGATTTCTTTGCCAGCCACAGGCTAGGCAAGTTGACAGAAAAATCACAGATTTGGCAGTGACTTTGGCCATCAAAGTTAAAGACAAATGACAAAATGTAGGACTTGATGGAGCTGGCACTCTGCCGGTGGTGGGAATCCCCTGGGCCACTTATCTTACATACATAAACAGGATATCCAATGCTGGACTGACCTCAAATCATTCTTTTTACTATGTTTAATGGGACACTTTCCACTTTCTAAAATGTATTAAGCTGAAAAAAAAAGTAACTCAGCCATTTTACCAAAATTAAAGTTTTTTTAAAAAAATGTCAGTTTTTTTTAATTATTTCAAAATCGCTGGATATATGCATTGCTGACCTTATAACAGCGGTCAACAAATGCTTTCCACAACTGGCTTTTCCTTCTTGAAATGAATGATTTTGTAAATATGTATGCTTATTCAACTCTCAAGAGCTCAACCCAGAAGAAATGTATTTTTTAGAATTGCTGCATTGGTATGAACTTGGGGAAAGCTTGACTAGAGAGTGCAATGTCAAACCCAAACTTGGACAATTTGGAAAACATAATGCTCATGGATGTATTTAATATCCATGGAAAGTTTAATTATGATAGTGCTTCAAACTGAGCTTTACATGGGGCATGGGGGGAGCGGGGGGGGCAGCAGGGAGTGACTTGCCCAACACACACTAACCAATTCATGCTGAAAGCAAAATTTATGTGAATTGAAGGCAATATTGAGATCAGACCTGACCCTTTGTTTTTTGGTTTCTTAGCCATAGTATTACATCACAACATGTTTGAAGAAGATAATAATGGAGGGAATCTCAAAAATGATTTTAAATTTCTGATCTTTGTTGATTTATCATACACTCTTCATCCCAGCCTGCTACTCCCGAAAATCTTCAGGGCGGCTGAGATATTTCTGGGTAGGGATCATTGTGTCTTGAAGTGACTTTATTTTGAAGATCAAATCTTTGGCTTACTCTGGGGCTCCACAATCAGACAACTTGAGAAAAGCAGTGGAAGGATACTGTCAAGTGGACTCGGCCTTCCTATATTTATTTAATTTTCTCATGCATGCAAGCAGTTCTGTGTTTTGAGAATCACTCCCTTATGTCAACAGAAAATTGTCACTGGGCAGCATGCCAACTTTGGGAATTGCATAAAAATAGTCTGGTGCTGAAAGGTTTATTTATGATTGCATTTGTGTGTGTTTTTGAAAGGCAAATGTACTATTGGACCATGTTAATGGAAGAACAGACACAAATAACAAAATAGTCTAAATCCTGGTAAAAGCCTATGACTGCAGTGCAAAACTTTTAAAAATTTGATGCTGAATAGATTCCTGATAGAGCATTACATGGACATTTCTAAGAGTAGACAATGGATGTAATTCATGGGATACACCAGTGGTGGGTCGCAACAACTGGTAGTAAAACTGGCTGGAGGCCCTGCCCACCGCCCCGGATGTCATCATCGGTGATCTGCACTGTGAACCGGTAGTAAAGGTAAGTAGAACCCACCCCTGGGATACGATCCGATTGAGCTGAGTGGGAATCAGGTAGGACTTTTTTTGCAATTATTCTCTATAGTGGAAGGGCTCGTCAGCTATACACAATCGTTATAAATTTAATCATATATTTTAGGGAATTCAACTCTTCTAGTCTTTTGCTGAAATGGAACCATTCCTGTTAATTTTGCTAGAATTTAGAGCAGACTTCCTCAATTTGATATCCCAGCCCAGGTCTCTTGGACCAGAATGCCAACAATCCCCAGCTAAATTGGGAAATTTAGGAGCCAGGTTGAGAAAAGTTACAGTAGCAACTTCAAAGAACTTCAAAGAAGGAGCTACCTTAGCATCTCAGCAAGTATCAAATTGACCCCTTCTTGCATCCTGGGAAATTCTGCTTGCTAGCAGGATTTCTGTGATCACTTGAGCCCTGTTTTTTAAAAATGAAAATAAAAGTTTGTGCTACCCAATCATCAAACCTGAAGGCTAAAACTAGCAATCATCCCATTTCTAAAGATGAAGCCAACTCCTTTCTTTTGGCACTTCAAAAACATCTGCTCACCTTAAACACAGAGTGGTTTCTTGCAATATTATTATCACCCAGAAAGATGGATCGTGCATCATGGGCATGAAAGAAGAGAGGGGTTAAATACAGTGTCTATTCTGCAATGTTTTGCAAATTGCACAACCCAAGCAAAAGTGCTATTCATTGCACTTCAGGAGCCATTTCATGCTTTCTCCCAGGCTTCAAAAGCTGCCATTATCACTGAGGCTCGGATGCCAGGTAGAGATACCCTCATCTTGATGTTTCCTTAACAAAGACTTAGTATGGCAAGTTAAGTCCAAATACTTTGCTTCTTCATATAGCCACACTGCAAAACCTGTTGCAGTAGAGCCAAGGAATAGGATTATTATGCCTAGTCTCAAACATAATAACCCAGGGGCTGAATATTGCCCTTCTCACATGCACACATACGCTGATTCTCCAGAATGGTGGGATTGAAAATTTTGTTTGCATTATGGGGGATACGGAAGGGGAAATAAGGCACCAAGCAAGTAAGCCCCAAATGGGTCCAAGCCCTCACCCGTTTTTAAAGTTGGTCGCTTGGTATGCTGTACAAATCCCTGGGCTGATGGAAGTTGTGTGTTCCTGAGATAAGTTGTTGAAGGACTAGGGCAGGGGTCTGCAACTTAAACACTCAAAGAACCATTTGGACCAATTTCCCACAAAAAAGAAAACACCGGGAGCCACAAAAACCTTCCTGTGCCTGACTATTTCTTGAGCAGCCACAAAACTAGCATATGTAGTTGAATTAAATGTTCTGTTTTCTTCTGAAACTTTTATTTTCTTGGATTTATCCATGGTTGGCCTACCGGGGATCAAAAAGCTCAATAAATCACATGCCGGCGGTTGTTGCACATTGGCAGTTGTGGCACATATTTTGAGTGACAGGGAGCTGCAGCAGAGGGGTGAAAGAGCCACATGCAGCTCCAGAGCTGCAGGTTGCTGACCCCTGGACGAGGGAGACCCAGACTGAAGTCGCCTCTTGGTCAAAGGATGACTTAGGTCAGTTGCTCACATTTAGCCCTACTGCTACATAGGCTTCCTAAATAAAATTAAGGAAGGTCCTCTTGTGGTTCTTAGAGGTGCTGCATAAATACAATGAATGAACAAACAAATAAATAACAGAACATTTGGATCACACCCAACTGCACTGCATTTGAAAGCTGTGCCATCAGCTGTTTCTGTAAGAGAGGAGAATCTAGGAAGCAACATCTGAATTCCCTTTAGTTATTCCCTTAAAAATGGCTTAGAACTGGTGTTGGAAAACCACCATCTGAGTAAGATTTTATCCACCATCTGAGTAAGATTTTATCCACCATCTGAGTAAGATTTTATCCACCATCTGAGTAAGATTTTCAGCTTGGAGACATTACTCTTTGAGGCTCTGCTTTCTCCCTTGAAGTGCTGGGCTTGGCTCCCTGTTCTGCAGTCTGTTGGTGGAACACAGGGAGCGCTCCTGCTCTGTCTTGTGGTAGCATGGCATTTGGCCTGCTTCCAGTTTTGGGATTCTTGGCTCTGGTTCAGCTGTAGAATTGGCATCAAAGGAGTCCCCCTTCCATCCCTGACCAAAGAAGTTCCCCCATCATGCATTCCCTTTCCAACCATCTTCCTTTCTCTGTTCTCTTTGGTGCTTTTGAACAAGACTTTTACCATGCAATTTCTTGTCTTAGTCACAGAATTGTGCAAATACATACTATCTTCCACACCACCCAGAAAACTATCTTCTGTATTTGTTCATTGCTTCTTTCATTTCCCCCTCCCATTTAAAAAAGAAAGCATGGCATAACTGATAACCAGTTTTTGGTTGCTAATGCTAAGAGCGCCCGCTCTGGAGGGACAGAATATTCACAGATTCATTATTTATTGCAAGAAGTCAGAACAGCATATATGAGAGGTTCCTTTACATTTATCACCACAACCCCTGTAACGTAAGTGGGGTTGATTCAGAGAGAGTGACAGGCCCAAAATCACCCAGGAACTCCATGACTGAGGGGAGATGTGAACCTGCTTTTGTTAATTATTAGCATTAATTGAATTATAGCAAGAATTTTCAGAGCTGCAGCAATCCAGATTACTGTTGTGGCCCGTATGCGGCCTGTGCAGCTAGTAGCTGATTCAGACAGCGAGGAGGCTGGTGTGGTGCTGCGCCAGCAGCCTGTGCAGCTGGCATTTGAGTCGGACAATGAGGAGGCTGGAGAAGATGTGGTGCCAGAGGTGGGGATTCAGACAGGGCCTTCAGATCCTCCAGAAGCTCCCTTAAGTGAAGAGGACGAAGAGGAGGAGCCTCTTCTTGATGCACGGGCACGCAGAGCTGCCAAAAGGCAGGAGTGGTTCCTCAGGAGGAGGTCTCCTCGAGAGTAAGGCTTGGGGCTAATTGGCCACTCCCTTAGCCTATTTAAGGAGGAACGCCGACTGCAGGGAACAACTTCGTTCACATACCTTCGTGTTTTGTCTTGCTTATCGGCTTCCTGCAAATTGCTTCTGGGCATTCTGCCAACCACAGTAAGCTTTTAGTATTATTCTTTGAATTCTTGGCAGCTGTTAATGCAGTTAATTAACAGTCGTTGTTGTAAAAAACTGGTTTATTTAGTAAACTAAGGTTTGAACGGACTTTGTGTGTGCTGCTTTCTTTGGGGTCCGTAGCTGGAGCAGAACAATTACAAAAAAGAGGCCACTTTTTCCCTCAACTAAATGATTTTTAATAAATCAACCATTATTACATCTTGGCCCACCAGGATGGGAAGGCAGGGTATGTTTTGGATCCCATTGATTAGGGATATATACATCTGGTGGGACCATGAAAAAGGGCCTTCTTAGTAATGGCCCTTTCTTCTACGATCATCATTCCCCCTAAGGTACGAGTGGCCTCTACCTTGTTGCTTTTCCAAAAGAACGTAAAATGTAGTTTTGTCACTGAGCCTGGGGACCACAAATGAAGATAGAGCCATCAAATGGTTGAATTGATTGTGTTGTTACTGCTAAGGGGTAGTGGGGTGGTTTTTTTTTTTTTTAATGTGGTAGATTTTTAAATGTTGTAAGCTGCATGGGATCAACTATGTGTGAGTTGGACAATGAATAAATAATAAACTCTCCATTCTTCCTACACAAAATACTGATTACTATTGCCATCAGCTTAGGTCATTTAGCCAAATATCTAGAAGGCAAAACCGTTCTGGTAAGAAAGTCAAGTTCAGTATAATCTGTCAATCAGAGATGGAGCTGGGGAAGGCTTTCTCCAGCCAAAAGCTCTGTAGATAAAACACAAACCAAGCCGCCAATGTTGAGACATATTAAAAGATGAGGTGAAAGGAATAAAGATGGATTTTTTATTTCCAGATGGCATGATAGGCAAATATTAATAAGGTGGGATCTCCAGCTACTGGGGAAGGGAGGAGTGTGAAGAAGGGGTGAGTTTAGAGTCCTTGCAGAGCAGAAAGAAACATAGACTTTACCTCCCCCAGAAACCCTGAAACTCTTATCTGGCTGTTCCTGAGAGAATGCAGTTAGTTTGGCAAAATTCTTGTAAATAGGCATGCAGCAATAAAGAAGTAACTTTGATCAGCTCATGGTGTCCTTCTGGTTTCTTGTGCCTGACAGACAAAGAGAAAAGAGCAACTGCCTTCTGAAAGATCTAGCACTCAGAGACTGCAATTTGGTTTATATCTACTTTCCCTTAATGATGATGATACCGGATCATCACATCTCATAATTTCCAGCTAGCATAACCAGGCTGGGAAAAATGGTTTTAGGTGAGGGAAAGCTGCAGGAAAACAAGATTTAGTACCTGTTCTGAATTCAACCAGTTCAAGAAAAGACTTGTGGTACTTGCAACAGTCCAGGACTTTTAAAACAGGAGGAGTTGGAAACATCAGCTTTCTCATTTCAATCGCATCATTATGAACACTGGTATTAAATGAATCATTTGGCCAACTGGAGGGGGAATGGAACCCTTTAATCAGTTTTTGTGGAAGTTTGAAATCTGAACTGTACTTTTGATCTCTGAAGTTGGACCAGGAAAACGGGCGGAGGAGGGAACATCCTGAGGCCCTGAGGCAAAATATTGCTATGGTTGTAACTGGCCTCTTCAAGAGGATGTGTTAGGACTTTTGGTAATCCCACACCGTTTCATGCCAGCCACTCATTTTCCCTCTCTTGGTTTCCCTTTTATTAAACATTTTCTCAGATTTCCCCTTCCTCATTCCCCATATAGCAATTGTTCCTGGGCACCAGATTTTAAAAAGATTCAAAGAAGCTGGAAGAGGGATAGAAGATGGTAAGGAGAATGATCAGAAGAAAGAAAGAAAATTGGGAGATTTATAGCCTTCAGTCTTCGCACAACTCTTTCAGCTCCTTCAGCCAAGAAACTGAGATGAGCACCGTGTGGTAGAGTCAGACATGACTGACACGGAAACCTTTACCTTTAAATGACAATAGAGTAGTGATCTGACAGACAGTATCTGAAAGGGTTGGGAGCATAGGCATCAGGGTGTCATGCTGAAGAAGGTCAAGAGATTTTCACATGGAGTGTAATCCTATACAAGCCAAAGGGGAAGTGGTGAAATAATCCTATTGTGATGGTAGCTATACAGATCTTCCACACGAAAAGTCTGTTTTGGAAGAACAGAGACCGAGTATCAGCCACGAGGGAGGACTGTTGCTTCTATGATATATGAAAACTGTTCTTTGTGGGATATATGAGTTGCCAATGTTGGGGAAAAAAATACTGGGTTACATGGATTGTGGTCAAATCTGGCAGGGCTGTTACTACTTTATGTGATCGTACATATTTCCCACTCATTTCAGTTGAGGTTAAGGAGAACATTCAATTGCCATCCCTCAGCAGTCCTCTCCCACTCCCTCATGCTTTTCAGATATTTGACAACTCGCATCACCAGGCAATACATCCACTGGTTTAATATTAATATTCTCTGTTCTATAGCAAAGGATGCAAAGCGTGTGCGCGATGCAAACCGGTGGTAAAACTGATTAGAACCCACTGCTGATTAACACCTCCATGAAGCTTTTGGCAGAAGTCATCCACTATTCTGGAGTTTGGTGAGCATCAATATATGAGCCCTCTACTGCTTTGGATGAGGTCACACTTCCCTAAAAGCTCAGGTGTTTCTGCTAAAGAAGCAGGTGAGGCTACGGCCAGAAGAGCCTTTTATGAGGAAAACAAAGACACATGCCCTTATCAGATTATCATCATTTTCTCTAGGTGGGGCTACCATTGAAGATAAGTTGGAAGCCACAGCTGAAACAGAATATAGCCATTGCCTGATTGCCTACTTGCAGATCAGTGCTAGCCTAATTTGTGACTGCTGTACTAATTGCCAGTAGGCATCTGGGTTCAATTCAAGAGTCTGGGTATTGTTGTTATACATCAGATAAATTTGTACATCTTATACTGCCTAGCCAGGAAAGGCTGTTGCAGATACGCAATCCCTCAAAAGCTCAGGTAGTTTGGGACCTGGAGGAGCGATTTTTTCAGCGACAGTCCCCGCACTGCAGAACAGCTGTCCACATGAGGGCAGATTAATACCACTCTGTTTATCCTTCAAGAAATTGACAAGAGACCCTCCTCTTCCATAAAGCATTCAAGATGAAGACTTTCACTTGGAGGACAACTACTATCGTATTTTTAATTGTATCTTTTGCAATAGGAGGTTTTGATGTTTTAACATCAATCTTGAATCTGATGCGGAGGTGGCCTTGTGTGGTAAGAAATACCCCCAATTGTCTCCAATTGTCTATAACGCCACAGTATGGAATAATTGTGGTCCCATCTCACTTCCTTAGTTTTCACAACTGTTTAACCTGATCACAGAATGAACCCGTTTTCTGAATTTACAGTCTATTAAAGCAGTGACTAACCAAAGGAAACTGAGTGCTTATTAAGCAGAGAAGTCTAATCAAGGTTATTCTTCAACATGCTCCATAGGTTGTGCCAAAGCATCTGCAAAGTTTCTACAGGACTTAAAACCCGGTCTGGTTAAAATTCAGACGGGAAGGTAACCCCAGCATTTCCCAAGACAGCAGCCCCCTTTCCCCTCCCCTGCCTGACCTACAGCAGCCCAAGGGGGCGACTGGGGGGGGTGTTTATTCTAGAGGAAGGGTGGGGGTGGGTGAGGGAGAGTCCTTTGATGGGGCAGCTGCCTCGTCCCTCCCGCCCCGCTAAGCCCAGAACTCACCTTTCATTCTCCTCCCGTCGGGTGTCCCCGCTCAGCCTAGTCCCAGCTGAGCCTGAGCAAACAAACAGCGAGAGGCTGATGCTTCGACCTCATGGGACTAGGCCCTAGAGGCCGAAAGGCGGCAGGCGGGGTCGGGGGACTCTCATCCGAAACAAGGGCGGCGATCCTTGGATGGCTGGGACGCTACGCCGCCCTCGAAGTCCAAGGAACTTGCTGCTTTACGGAGGGGCGGGGGGGGGACGGCAAGGCGGGGCGAGGTGCCCACCCTTCAAGGGCCCGCGGCGGCTTGCCGTCTCCTCCCGAGCATCCCTGGGGTGCACCGTCTTTGCTTCCCCGAGCGCCGTTTTAACACACAGGAAGCATGTTGTCCGCCACGCTCCGTCCTTCTCTCGCTCTGCTCTTTGGGCCGGAGCCCAGACAAACTTCCTTCCAATGTCCCAACAGGACGACTGGCTTCTCTACGTGCCAGCTGCCTCCTCCTCAAACTCTCTTAATCTCTCTTACTTTTTCTTTCTCTCTCTCTCTCTCTTCCCACCCTCTCACCCCCAAAGACGCTGCCCCCAAATCTAGGGTGGGCGGGCCGGGGAAGGAGTGCGAGGCGAGGAGGCTTTGGAGCCCTGCCGAAATATGCGCTGTCCCTCCCACCCAGCCACCTCTAATTGCTAACAAATGTCCTCTTACTGACACGGGTGAGCAAGGAGAGGGGTAGAGAAAAAGACTAAAGCAGGTTGTCGATTCACACGGCATGTTTAATATGTTTGCTGAATTAACCTCCGTTTTCTGGTCCCAGAGCAGAGGTAGCTTTCACAAGGCACCGACCAGTTCTGGAGAACCGGTAGTGGAAATTTTGAGTAGTTCGGAGAACCGGTAAATACCACCTCTGACTGGCCCCGCCCCCATATATTCCCTGCCTCCTGAGTCCCAGCTGATGGGGAGGAAATGGGAATTTTGCAGTAATCTTCCCCTGGAGTGGGGTGGGAATGGAGATTTTACAGTATCCTTCCCCTGCCACGCCCACCAAGCCATGCCATGCCCACCAAGCCACACCCACAGAACCGGTAGTAAAAAATTTTTGAAACCCACCACTGTCCCAGAGGTGTTTTTTTTTTCAAAAGGCAACTGGACTTTCTTTTGTTTTTCCTTGAAGACGTTTCGCTTCTCATCGAAGAAGGTTCTTCAGTTCATCTGAAGGAGTTTCTTGGATGGGAAGTGAAAGGTACTTCAAGGAAAAACAAAAGAAAGTCTAGTTGCCTTTTGAAAAAGCATCTTTGGGAAAACCATGGCCTGGATGACTGAGAATCACCATACCTACTGTTTTCTGGGTTGCACAATAGGCTGAACCAGGAAGCCAGCATTTCTCAACCTCAGCGACTTTTAAGACGTGTGGACTTCAATTCCCACAATGGCTGGGGAATTCTGGGAGTTGAAGCCCACACATCTTAGTTGCAGTTGAAAAACACTGCATAAAGTAATCAAAGGGGCTGGGATCCCTTTAGCTACCAACAATACATCTCACCAATACATCTCACCAATCAAGGTCAGCATATTGTCCCAATGCACGTTACAACTTTGTTTCCTTAAGTGTTTTATGTGAGCAAAGCCAATCTGCTTGTGGGAGGTGGGGCATGGGTGCTATTCAGCAGGTTCTGACAGGTTCTGGAGAACCGGTAGTGGAAATTTTGAGTAGTTTGGAGAACTGGCAAATACCACCTCTGGCTGTCCCCAGAGTGGGGTGGGAATGGAGATTTTACAGTATCCTTCCGCTGGAATAGGGTGGGAATGGAGATTTTGCAATATCCTTCCCCCAGGAATGGGGAAGGAATGAGGATTTTGCAGTATCCTTCCCCCAGGAGTGGGGAGGGAATTGGGATTTTGTAGTATCCTTCCCCCAGGAGTGGGGAAGGAATGGGGATTTTGCAGTATCCTTCCCCTGAAGTGGGGAGGGAATGGGGATTTTGCAGTATCCTTCCCCCAGGAGGGGGGTGGGAATGGAGATTTTGCAGTATCCTTTTCCTGGAGTGGGGTGGGAATGGAGATTTTGCAGTATCCTTCCCCCGCCACACCTACTAAGCCATGCCCACTAAGTCACACCATGCCCACCAAGCCACGCCCACAGAGCCGGTAGTAAATTTTTTTGAATTCCACCACTGGTGTGGTGGAGAGGAAGAACACTCAAAAGGATGTCATAGTTCACTTTGGCACATTAGGGATCCCTCTGTGGCTGTAATGCTGTGTGCCATGAGGCCATATACCTCCTTATTACAATGGAGTGGCATTTGAGAAAAAGGGAAGTTTGAATGCCCAATAGGTGTACTTGGAGCAAAGGACTAACTGTTCTCACATTGCCTTATGCCACTGTTTCTCAACTTTTAAGATGGGTGGATTTCAACTCCCAACATGCTGCCTGGTAAATTCTAGGAGTCAAAATCCACCCATTTTAAAGCTGCCAAGGTTGAGAATCATTGATCTGGATGGTTGAAGTTTCTCTGGCCCAATGCTCGCAAGATGTCTTCAGCTTCAGCCAAAGGCCATGCTGATTTGGAACGATAGGATATCAGATTAGGGAAAACTGGCTTCAAATTTGAAAGCATTCTGAGATTTTTTTGCTTCTGTGTATTTGAAATGCTGAGAAAAAGGAGTAAAAAAATCCTATTCTGTTCAAAGCTGATGCAAGTTCTGCAGCAGTAACACCCCCTTATCTTCAGTCTATACAGAATAATAGGAAAGATAAATAAAAGCCCAATAGTCTGTCACTGCATGCAGCTTCTTTGCACTGAAGAGAATGTTTCAGTCAATGAAACTCCTAATAGTCTCCTTCTCTTGTGAATTTTATTCCTGCCCATTATTTTTGTGACGTTTTTCTTGCATGACCTGAAACCCATGCAAGGGACACAAGGTTTCACTTCCAATGAGGATCTCATATAAGAAAACCAGCTATACGGTGAGTTACACTGCAGCTGAGTTGGAAGTAAATCAGCCAGTTCTCCAATAATGTTGTGTTGTGGGAACACCAAGCCTTAGAGCTTGTTTTGGAATAGCCTTGGATAGAAGTGAACTTATTGTTACTCAAAATAGATAAATGGACAAATCCTTGGTCTCAAATATAGTGACATATGGTTGAATTCAAGTATGTTTCAAGTACGCACGGCTGTCGTTAGAAGATCATTTGGCGGCCGTGGCCAGGGGGGCTTTTTATCAGGTTCGCCTGATACGCCAGTTGCGCCCCTTTCTAGATCGGGACTCCCTACGCACAGTCACTCAGGCACTCGTCACTTCCCGCCTGGACTACTGCAATGCTCTCTACATGGGGCTCCCCCTGGGGTGCACCCGGAGGCTCCAGCTGGTCCAGAATGCGGCCGCGCGGGGGATTTTGGGGGCGACGAGGCGCTCCCAGGTGACACCTCTCCTGCGCGAGCTGCACTGGCTCCCGGTGGTCTTCCGGGTGCGCTTCAAGGTGTTGGTGACCACCTTTAAAGCGCTCCATGGCTTAGGGCCGGGGTACTTACGAGACCGCCTTCTGCCACCAATAGCCTCCCACCGGCCAGTACGCTCCCACAGAGTGGGCCTCCTCAGGGTGCCGTCCGCCAGACAATGTCGGCTGGCGACCCCCAGGGGGAGAGCCTTCTCTGTGGCGGCGCCCGCCCTCTGGAACAACCTCCCCCCAGAGCTACGTACAATAACAGACCTCCGGATTTTTCGTCGGGCCCTGAAAACCCATTTATTCCAACTAGCTGGGCTGGCTTGAGTCAAATTTTAAATGGATTTTAAATTGGAATGTTTTAATTACGGCCAAAATTATTTAATTATTTTAAACAGTTTTTAGATTTTGTATGTTTGTATGTATGTCTTGTTTTTACTTTGGCTGTTCACCGCCCTGAGTCCTACATTGGAGAAGGGCGGTATAGAAATTTAAACAAATAAATAAATAAATAAATAAATGTTGAGAGAACGTAGAGTGGGAAAGAGGAAGAGAAGCCATGATCACTTTCTGTTTGTCTAATTTGGTAGAATGTCAAGCCAGACATTGCTCTGTAAAAATAATAGTCCATGAAAAGTGGTTCTATTAAGCATCAGTTGGACTATTGGTGGCTCCTTGATATCTCCACGCCAAATTTCCCACATAGAAAGGATAGCTGACAGATAACACAGGATGCTAGATAAATCAGCATCACTCTTCTCCTTTTCACACCAGGGATAGATGGTTTGTGCTTGCTGCCCTCTGCTGACACAGAGAAGATGAAACCATAGACAGGTTCTGATTCACATAATATAGAAAGTTATGCTGATATTATATTGTCTTTTTTATTATAATTAACTTTATATACCAAGATTTATTGATTGGTACAATACTTTGATAAATTATTGAGTTTCTGGCATCTTATATACATGCTTTCATATATAATGAATAAATATATATAGAATAGAATAGAATAGAATAGAATAGAATAGAATAGAATAGAATAGAATAGAATAGAATAGAATAGAATTCTTTATTGGCCAAGTGTGATTGGACACACAAGGAATTTGTCTGGTGCATATGTGCTTGGAGTACATAAAAGAAAAGATGCATTCGTCAAGAATCATAAGGTACAACACTTAATGATAGTCATAGGGAAACAGTCAATATAAATCGTAAGGATACCAGCAACAAGGTTACAGTCATACAGTCATAAGTGGGAGGAGATGGGTGATAGGAACGATGAGAAGATTAATAGTAGTGCAGACTTAGTAGTTTGACAGTGTTGAGGAAATTATTTGTTTAGCAGAGTGATGGCGTTCAGGAAAACACTGTTCTTGTTCTTACTCTTTTATACTAGAAAGATAGAGCTATCACAGATTTATGGTTCTGAACATATTTGTTCTCTGCTTATAAACCGGCTCTTTATTGACAATGGAAAGATTGCTCAATATTACACTCTGTGTGATCTAGGCTTAATGATGTATTCAACAAATGAAATATCTTCTATATTTATTGTAAAATGCTTTTATCTTTTTTTGTTTCTTATTTTTTTTATTTCTGTGTATTTAAATTGTCAGATGTAAATGCCTTATTCTCCAATATGTAAATAATGTATATATGGAACATCAGAGGTTAACTTATTCTTTGGACTTTAATGTATTCATAACTTACCACTCCCATTCCTAGCTCCACCCCTTGTATATATAAGGAGCCACCCTCACCATTCTCGTTGCTTCTACCTTGAATATTCAGTGAATATAGAATGCCTATCATAATTAAAAAGAAATATATTTAAAGCTCTAACTCCTATTATCTTTATTGAGTCTGATCCTGAAAATATTGCAACAAGCTGGTAGCAGAGGATGGTTAATTGACTCAATAAGTAATTAAAAATGTCCAAGAAAGATAGGCCCAACACCAGGGCCTACAGCAAAGAAATAGAAACTGATCAAGAGATGATCAACGAATCCACCAATGCGATTTCGAGAGAATCCGAAGAATACACCACTGAAGAAGAAGAACTAATGAGTGAAAATAATGACCAGAAAGAAATCGAAATAGAAAATAACGAACTCAGGTCAGAGATATTAAAGATACTAAAAAACCAAAAGAATGATAAAAGTCTCATCGCGGACCTCCAGGAGATGCTGAAGAACAGCGGAGCAGCGAGAGAGAAAAACGTCATTAAAGAAAAACCCAAAGATCAAAAAACCGTAAGTGAGATGACTACTGAGAAAATAGTTGTTAAAAAGAAAAGATGTGATCCCGCGCGAAATTTTGAATGGCAGCCATCTTGGTTTCAACGAACTTCAAAAGAGAATGGAGCAGAGCCAATCAAAACGCTCAGTTCAAAATTTCTGGCGCGAAAAACACTATCAGACGAAGAAAGTGAGAAAGAAGTCTCAAACTCTTCAGATGATCCAAAATCAGAAAGTGAAGACGATTTAACAAAATCTCAAGTAAAATCAGCAATGAAAACGCTTTTTGCTGCTTTTGGGCCAAGACTGAAAATTACCAAGACATCTACGAAGAAGCAAGAAATCAAACCGGCGACTCAAGACCTGCACGCTCCCATCCTGACTTCGAAAGCGACGACGCCCGAGCCCAGAGAGCCATGCCGATTTCGCCCTACACCACAGACAAAATCGAATACCAACGCACACAAAAAGAAGAAAAAAACCGTCGCCACCACCAGAACCCCAAAAACCGAGCCAGAGACCGACTCATCTGAGGAGGAGCGGATCGAGAGAGCTGAAAGGGAGAGAACCTTCCACGACGCCACCAAAGAAGAAATGAGCAACGCGCATGTGCGAAACTACGTAGACGACCCAGAAGGACTTGAACTGGCCAGAGAACCGCGCAGACTCATTGCAAGCATCCCAATGCCGTTCTGTAATTTCCTGCACTTGAGAGATCACGGACTGCCCCAGGTTGTAAGTAATGGACAGAATAATGTAGGTAACTTACCCAGTGACTTCCCAAAACTTAGAATTGATGGCATTAATTTACAAGAGTGGTATCAACAGCTTCAGGTTATTTTCATGAAAGAAAATTTACTATTCTTTATAACTAGCCCTCCAAGAAGACCTTGGACTTTAAAAATAGATTGTTTACATCATAGAGCATTTTTCATAATAATATCTAGCGTGTCTCCTGCAATGTATCATAGCATCAAACCAAACCTAACTGTATCAGAAATAATTCAATGCATGTTTAATCTATTTCACAGCGATAGCGTAGCTACAACCACAAGAATGTCTAAGGATTTCTTTTCCTCTAGAGTAAAACCAGGGGTTTCTATAAGTGAGCATTTGATAAATCTAAACAAAATAAGAGCTGAGCTACAATTGAGGGGGGAAGTGATTTCAGATCAAACAATGAAAAGTGTTATTATCAATTCACTTGATCCATCATGGGATAGCTTTATGTCACACTTAGATACCATTAATTTGGGATATTTATCCATAGAAAGTCTATCTAACAAATTGATAGCAGAAGACAATTCAAGAAAAAATCGATCCAGTAACCAAACAGACCACAAACCTTTTAGGAAAGTAGTCTTTCAAGATAAACATAATGAGGCCTTTAGATGCTACAATTGTGGATCCAGGGAACATAGTAGAAGAGACTGCCCCAAAGTCTCAAGAGAGAGACATAGACCAGAATATAGGAGCAAATATAATTACAGACAATCTTCCACAGATAGACACAAATATAGAAGCCCACCAAATTACAAAGAAGGTAGAGGGGGTAGAGAAAATTCAAAAGAGAGGAAATCTGGGTCACTGAATGGGCTAAATAAACAAGACAGCACCAGAACACAGCAGGATGAGAATAACAATTGGCTTATTGATTCTGGTGCAACAAATCACACCACCAACAACAAAAGTATATTATCTTCATTTATAGAAGATAAGTTTGTGATAAAGGTAGCTAATCAAGAAAAGGTTCAAGTACTAGGCAAAGGAAATGTGACCTTGCCTGGTCTAGGGAAAATAGAGGGGGTATTATTAATCCCAGAAATACCTCACAACATACTAAGTGCCATAAAATTAAGCAGAGAATCTGATATCAATATAGTTTTCTCAAAGGGGAAAGCAACTATAGAAAAGAACAAAACAAATGTAGGTACTGTAATGATAAAAGGAGGTCTACCCTATCTGATAACTAAAGAAAGATGTTTACATAACATTGATTCAAATATGGAAGATTGTATTGAAGCAGATGATGAAAATGTCAGTAACAGTGACAATGATGAGTGTAGAATAACTCATGATCACAAAAATACATACAAGGAAAAGAAACCAAAAATAGGTAAACCAATTCATGATGAGTGTGCTCACATCTTACACAGGAAGTTAGGACATGCAAGCTTTCCTGTAGTACAAAAAATGACTGAACACGCAGAAGGTGTCAAAATAAAAAATTGTGAAAATTATTTGGAATGCTCAGTATGTAAGTCCACCAAACTAAAAACCAGTCCCAGACCAAAAAAATCTAACAGATCAACTAACAATATTTTTGATTTGGTACATATGGACTTAGTTGGTCCATTAAGTCCCTCAATTACCTATAGAAAACGTTACTTCCTAACAATAGTGGATGACTACAGCCGATATGGTTTTGTTTACACATTAAAGCACAAGGATGAAACATTTCAGAAATTTAAGGAATTCTACAAACGTATAGAAACACAACATAATATCAGAATAAAGCAAATTATGACAGATAGGGGATGTGAGTTCATGTCTAAAGAATTCTCCCAATGGTTAAAGGATAGAGGAATGTTACATTTCACGTCCAATCCTTTTTCTGCATTTCAAAATGGAGTTGCAGAGAGGAAAAATTCCACACTACAAACCATGATTAGGTGCACATTAGAAGATGCTGGTTTAGGCAAACAATTTTGGTCAGAGGCATTACATTATTCGAATTACACTCAAAATAGAACCTGGTCCAGTATTGTGAATAAGACACCATATGAGGTGATGTACAATAGAAAACCCAAATTATCACACATGCACATATTTGGAGTCACTGCAGACGTACACATACCTAAACAATTGAGGAGGAAGGGAGAAAACGTATCCAGGAGATTAAGATTCATGGGATACGAAACTGGAACCAAAGGGTACAGATTTATTGATAGTAATAACAAATTTATAGTATCCAGAACAGCTGTGTTCCATGAACAGGCCAATTGGTCAAAATTGCACCTTAATGAAATATTTCCTAATAAATGTAAAGATACGATATCTTGCAAGGAAGGAACAACAGAAAATCAAAATATTAACAAAAGTAAGAACAAAACCAAAACTTGGACTAATAGTCAGCATAAAATAAAGACAGACACATTAACAAAAAAGGAAGCTAGATATTTGCATGATAACCATAGCAAGCCTGAAAGAACTATTAGAAACAATAGAAACCAAATACCAAATAAATACAAAGATTACATAATGCATATGAATGGAGAACAAATAACACCTAATACATATGAAGAAGTATTGAAACTTCCACATGAAGAAAGAGAAAAATGGGAACTAGCTATGGAAAAAGAGATGGAAAGTTTACAAGGATTAAATGTATTCACACCTGCGATCGCACCTAAGGATAAAACAATTATAGGTACCAGGTGGATTTATAAAATTAAGAACTTAGAAGGAGGCAATACCTTATACAAGGCTAGACTAGTTGCACAAGGCTATGCACAAAAATATCCAGAAGACTATACTGATACATATTCACCCACAGTGAGAACAGAGAGTGTCAAAACAGCCCTTGTAGTAGCATCTGCACTCAATCTGGATGTATTCCAATACGACATACAGACCGCATACTTACATGCAAAATTAGATAAGGAAATATATGTAAGAGCACCACACAGTCAATACACTAATAAGAACGAAATTTGGTTATTAAATAAGAGTCTGTACGGATTAAAGCAATCCGGCAAAAGATGGTACAATTGCTTGGTAAAAGTACTTAAGACCATGGATTTCAACGCCACCACTGCTGATAACTGTTTCTTTGTAAAAAAGAGTAATGATCATATTGAATTTGTATTAATTTACGTGGACGATATTTTATACATTGGAAAGCATAAAGAGAGCAGGGAAATCTTTGTAAATAAGTTAAATGAACACTTCTCACTGAAATCTCTGGGTAAAGTGAATAAATACCTTGGTGTGCAAATTAACAAAACTAAAAGGGGATTCAAACTTACACAGAAAGATAAAATCATCGAACTCCTAAACAAATGTAACTTAAATAATGCTAAAACCTGTGACACCCCTATGCAAACTGATTTTCTTAGAAACACTGATGAATCTTCCCCTGAGTTTAAAGACAACACATTTTACAGATCAGTTATAGGTTCACTCCTTTATATATCTAATTGGACTAGGCCAGATATTGCATTACCTCTCAATCTATTGTCAAGATATGTTAGTAAACCAACCTTGTATCATTGGGAAGCTGTCAAAAGAATTCTAAGATATCTGAAGGGTACATTAGATTTTTGTTTAATGTTGGAACCCAATAATGACAGAGAACCAAAAATTACTTGTTATGCTGATGCAGATTGGGCTGGTGATACATCATGCAGAAAGAGTACTTCTGGTTATGTTTTTCTATTGAATGATTGTCCAGTTTACTGGTATACTGGTAAACAAGAACTAGTAGCCACTTCTACTACAGAAGCGGAATATGTTTGTTTGTCCAAGGCTGCAAATAACCTTGTATGGTTCAATGATCTGATCACTGATGTTTGGAGGAAACCCACCTTACCATTTATTATGCATGAAGACAATAAAGCGGCCATTGAAATATCCAGATCCGATGCAATTGGACAAAGGTCCAGGCATATTGATATAAAGTTTAAGCATGTGAGACAACTGTCTCAAGACGGATTCATTAAAGCAATACATTGCGATACTTCTGAACAATTAGCTGACATATTAACAAAACCCTTACCTTCTAAACAACATAAATATTTAACTTCTAAATTATATGTATTATATTGTCCTGAATCAGAATGTAATTGGTGTTGTGTAACGAACCGGCATTTAGAGGGGGATTTGTCAGATGTAAATGCCTTATTCTCCAATATGTAAATAATGTATATATGGAACATCAGAGGTTAACTTATTCTTTGGACTTTAATGTATTCATAACTTACCACTCCCATTCCTAGCTCCACCCCTTGTATATATAAGGAGCCACCCTCACCATTCTCGTTGCTTCTACCTTGAATATTCAGTGAATATAGAATGCCTATCATAATTAAAAAGAAATATATTTAAAGCTCTAACTCCTATTATCTTTATTGAGTCTGATCCTGAAAATATTGCAACATAAATAAATAAACAAATAGCAATCAGATTGTTTCAATAGCCTCTTCCTGCTTACTCAGTATTCCTTCCCAATTTTCTCTGTTTTTCAGATGATGTATTGTAATATGTGGGAATGATCTTGAGAGATGGAAGAATGGCAGCCAGGGGAATTGTGGGATAAGCGGCATCTTGATCTACAGCAGGAATGTGGGCATGGCAAACATCTTAGAAGGAACCTTCCCTAATTCATTTGGGTGTAGAGGGGGAAGAAATATACTTCCAGACTCATAAGATTCTGTTAATGTAACCTTCATCTGGGTGTACTTCCTGGATTACTTGCAAGACTAACATATATTGAGTAACAACATTATTCATCTGAATCTGACTATATCTTACAAATTATCTGCTTCTATCTTGTAACAATGTCAGGAATTTAAATCTGATTAACACATCTGGTAAAACAGGACTTCTGCCAACCAGGAGATGAGTGGGTTAAATGTGCCCCGGGATGATTTAGCATTTTAAAGACAACTGTCTTTTCAACAGTATATCATTTTTGTTCAGCTCAACCAGCTATACATAGAATGTATGGAGGTAGCGATAAGTAATCTAGCTCATTAATGCTTTGATATCTGACCAATGCCTAGACTGCTGCTCTTCCTCTTGTCTCTCAAGGACATTCTCACAGACCATTATATATCCCTTGAATACATGCTGCTAGGGAGCAGAAGGCCCATCTCTCCATGTTGGTGAGCTTCTGAATGCATCCAGTTGGCCATGGTGTGGGAATGAATGTTGGATTAGACAGGCTCTTGACCAGATCTAGAAAGAATCTTAGGTTCTAATCTAGGAGCATCCATTTTTATGGTTCAAAACTTTACATAAGAACACTCAACATACAAGACTGTTTCTTTGGATTAACTAATTTCCCACATCAAATTGTGATTTCCACTGATTCCAGAGAGCATTCATTGATGTATTTGTAGCTAGTTTCTTATGACTATTTAGAAAGGTGCCACCTGATACGTTTAGTCCTAAACTCTGCACGAGAGCAAGAAAAGTGTGAGACTGGGAGTTCTAATTTTGAATAATCCAAGCAAATAATCACAAATCAACATTGATTTGAAGGTACCTGTGTGTACACTCACACACCAGCACGCAACCTCTGAGTGAGGGCAAAAAGACCTGGTGATTTGGCAAAATATCACAACTAAACAGAGATTTGCCCCCCTCCTTAAAAAATGTTGCATGCCAATCATGGTGTCATTCTGGCAATCATGATGGAGTGATATCATTTCCTTCTCAGACTGAAGAAGTTACTTAGATAAGCAGCAAAATGTTTCAAACAAAAGAAAAAAAAGAAAAGAAATCCAGTGACTATGACTCAACTTTCAGGTTCCTTCTCAGCTGTTTTTTAGTGCTGAATCAATGGGTTTAGTAGGTTTTGTTTATTCTGCAAAAAAAAATATATGTTTTTTTGATTGAGTCAATTCCACATGCCCACCCACCATATGGACTGGATACCATGCAGCTTTTGCTCCATATCAGCACACTTCAATGCCATCCAGTGGTTCCATTTTTAAAGAGCCAAAGGTGACATACATACATACATACATACATACATACATTTACTTACTTACTTACTTACTTATTTATTTATCGAGTACGTATTAGATAATATACTGCTCAAAAAAATAAAGGGAACACAAGGAGAAGACATCCGAGATCTGAATGAATGAAATAGCCTTATTAAATACTTTGTTCTTTACATACAGTAGTTTTGAGCAGTGTATACATAAGTATAAGCAAACCCTTCTCAAGATTACAAATAAGTGCCTGTGTGGATCTCCAAGGCAGAACTGGTAAGCAGGATAGATGCTTTGTCCTCCCAGTCACTGCTTTCCCTCTGCACAACCACCAACTATAGCAACCCCCTTTTTTTCTTACATGCCTGGGAAACCAGACTCTGGTTGGGGAAAGGACCGAGCTGCATGACTGCGGTACTGGTGTTCGCACGTGTTTATCCACGGTTGATGTAATAAGCACAAAGCTCACCACTAACTACAGCTACACAGTCGATCATTTCGGCTTCAATCTTCTGATCCAGGAGCCTCAGCGGATCACTCTTCATTAAAAGCAAGGGAAGCCCTTTAACATTATTTTATTACATTAATTTATTTGATTTTTTAAAATGAGTTTTAGTTTTTTAAATGTGGGTTTTTTTATATTCTGTAAGTCGCCTTGAGTCGCCATGGGCTAATTGGTGGCAATATAAATCTAATAGATAGATAGATAGATAGATAGATAGATAGATAGATAGATAGAGAGCCTGGTGGCGCAGCAGACTAAAGCACTGTTATTAACTGCTGTTATTAACATCAGCTGCCTGCAATTACTGCAAGTTCGAATCTCCCCAGGCTCAAGGTTGGCTCAGCCTTCCATTTTTTCTAAGGTAGGTAAATTGAGGACCCAGTGGGGGCAATAAGCTGACTTTGTATAAAATATACAAAAGTATGAAGGCTATTGCTTAACGCATTGTAAGCCGCCCTGAGTCTCCAGAGAAGGGCGGCATATAAATAAATAAATAAAAAAAAAAACAGAGTTGGAAGGGGCCTTATAGCAGTGTTGAAATTGGTTCTGTGGGTGTGGCTTGGTGGGGGGTTAATGTGACTGGGTGGGCATGGCCGATTTTTTTTAAACTTTTTTTTTTGAACAAAATTTTTTTATTGTTTTTTTTAAAAAAAATTCAAACAAATCAAGCAAATCAATTAGACATTTGTGCAACCCCCCGTCCCTCCCCCCTCCCCTGACTTCCCAGAAGAAAAACAGGGTATAGATTTTACCAAGCATACGCTAAAATATGTTAAATTAATGCAAGACATTAAAACTCCCTAGACCCCTTAACTCCCCTTCTACAGATGATTCATCAACCTCCCTTTAAACACAAAATAACATATAATCCTTTAGCCCTAAGAATTTTTTAAAAAAAAACCAGTAACAAACACTAGTAGATAATACATACTTAATCATTTGGCTATTCCTCCTGCTTTTGTTCTCAATATTCAAATATTTTTAACAATAACTAAACCTTAATTAATCATTAATTGAACTCTCAATTCATTTAGTTAATCATTGTAATTAATCATTAATACATCAATAATTAGGCCTAATTATTTTTTTTACTTTTAAAACCATTTTTTTCTACAACCTCTTCCACCAAAAAAACCTCTGACATCCCAGCTGAGTTGCCTGATCGGCAGAGGCTTTTTTTTAAAAAAGGGTTTTTTTTTTGTTTTAAATGTCTTTGAGGATCCAAGCTGAGTTGCCTGATCGGCAGAGGCTTTTTAAAAAAAACTCAGCTTGGATGTCAGAGGCATTTAAAAGACAAAAAAGGGTTTTTTTTTCAGTCCAATCTTTTCTTGAAAGTCTCCAGTGACGAAGCTCCCACAACTTCCTGCCCTGTAAGTAGCAGGCACCTTTACCAAGCGGGGGTGGGTGGGTGAGAGGGGCAGGGACCGAGTCGCCGGTCCGGGGGCTAAATTCTTCGCAGCAAGAGACCCAGCGCGCCAAAAGCGCTTGCGGCTTTTCTGCACCTCGTACCCCTCCCTTCCCCGCTCTGCCTTCCTTTCTTGCAAGGTACCCGCGCTGCCCTGCAATCGGCGGAAAACGCGGCGCTTTTTTTTTTTTTTTTTGGTCCGCAGCGGTGGAGCGCGGGCGCCGCTTGGCGGCGACTGTGCGAGATGCGCTTTTGCGGCGGGTTTCCCAGTCCGGTCTTGGGGAGGGGACGCTGGAGCGGGATGGTGTCTGCCGGTGATGAGCTCAGGACCGGTGGGAGGGGCCGGTGGCCTATATAAGACCTCGGCGGCCACCGCGCCATAGCCTGTCCGGGGCGAAACTGCGGCAGAGTCAAGGTGGGGGATGCTAGACGGAATCTGAACGCCGGGGTCGTGCGTGGGTGCGTGGGTGGCTGGGTGGGAGCTTGCCCAGGCTGAGTAGGTACCATCGCACGGGCTGCAGGACCGGTAGGACTTTTTTTTTTGTCCCATCGCTTAAGGAAACTGCCCTGGTTGAAATCTCTCCATGCCCAGAGGGGCGAGCGGATCCAGGTTTGGGAAAGGAAATCCTCCTTCCGTTAGATTACCGGGAGCTTTTAAAGGCGAGCTGCTCCCGGGGCGTAAAAGTGCAGGGTCCAAACGGCCGGGCGGGGTGGGAAGCAAGAGTGACGCAGCTGTCCGACTCTTCGGCTTCAGGCTGGAACAGTCTCGAAGGTGGGGACCGGAGATTACTTCGCCTGGATGGCAGGATGACTTGCGGCGCTGCGGGTTTCTCTTCCCCTCCTTTTGGAGGATGGAGAAAAGCTTTCGCCCTCTACATTGGCTGGGTGCAAATGTCACTTGGGAACGGTAGGGCAGACATGGGCAGGCTGGGGGCAAATGTAACTTGGGATGCGGGCAGAAACGGGCATCTCTTGGCCGCGTTGGGGAGAGCTAGGATGGGAGGAAGGATGTACATAGTGGAGAGGATCGGGGACCCCTGGCTCGAACGCTGGGCTCCAGGAGGGGAAAAATGACTGGGAGAAGTAGCCGGTTCGTACTTGCACGTGCCTGAAAATGGGTGGAGGGCAGGTTGTGTGAGGTGCACCGGTTGGGGTGGGTATGATGCTCCGGGCTTGGGTGAAACTTAGCACAGGTGGGCCTGGCTCCTAGTAGTGTGCACCTGCTTTGCACACAATTAATGCCCAGCATTTCCGGGTAAAGATGAACAAGAACTGAACTTGCCAACAAATCTGGTAACCGCATACTGAATGTTTTGCCAAGGCTTTCATCCCCGTTTTTTTTTCTTTTTAAAAAAAGTCCATCTTGAGGTCCTGAGATTTCCTGGGAATGTCCCATTTGAGTGCTTTAGTGAGTCTCACCCAATTGAGTTTTGTGGTGCTCAGCCCAGGTTAGCTTACTGATGCCATTTAGCTGTAGGACAGGGTGGAAATTTATGCTTGGCAGCAGTGACTACAGCTCTTCCTTCCTGTTGATATTTTATTCAGTTCACGTGTGGGGGGGAGTGTTTCTTGGTAAGTTGTAGGCCATTTGTTGTCTTAGCCTCAATTAGTGTGGGGCACACTTTTTGTTTTCTTTATTTCAAATATTTTTTCTGGCCGCTCAACTCAACCAATGGGACTCATATATATATATGCTGCCCTTCTCCGGAGACTCAGGACGGCTTACAATGCATTAAGCAATAGCCTTCATACTTTTGTATATTTTATACAAAGTCAGCTTATTGCCCCCACAAACCGGGTCCTCATTTTACCCACCTTAGAAAGGATGGAAGGCTGAGTTGACCTTGAGCCTGGTGAGAATTGAACTTGCAGTAATTGCAGGCAGCTGGATGTTAATTGCTGCCTTAGTAGGAGGCATTAGCCTCCTACACCACTCAGCCTAATAGTGAAAGCCCAGCTCTGTGTCAGGTCTTAGCACCTTCTGGTTCATGTTGATTTACACAATGGGTGTGTCCCATTGCACAAGGCTCAAAGTGTGATATTAAGGAAGAGCAACCAAGCAAAGACTCCAGCTTTTAGAATTGCAGCCTAGATGAGGAAAGGGGTGTTGTGTCCAGGGTGTGCATTTTAAAACTGAGGCGTTGTATTCCTGGAGATTGCAAACAATTTAGCTTCAAGAAGGCCAAAGGTGCTTTTTCAAGAGGACTTCAGTTGCCTCTTGAAAAAGCACCTTTGGGACAACTATGACCTGCATTGCTGAGAATCTCCATAGACATTCAAGAAGGAGAGTTCTAATGCCATGCCCCACTCACTGTTAATGTAAGCCTTAACAACGGCTTCTGCTACTGTATTGATTTATTGCCACTTGTGAGTGTGGTGCTTATCACAGTTCAAAATGACATGCTTCTGCCTCTAGCTTGAAGTCTAACATTGGATGCTGGGGAAATGGACCCATGATAAAATGTGCATAGTCATGTTCAGTTCCAGCCAAGGTTAAGGAGTGAATCACGGTCCATTTGCTTTTTGCTCTGCTGTAGTTCGTGAATTATTGTCATTTTCTTTTTCCCCTGTTCCATCTTGGCCAGTTTTTCTACTGAAGCAGCATCTAGGTCAATAGAACTGAGAGCTTTATTTCTTCCCACCCCACCCTCTCCCTCTTTTTACTTATAGCAGTGCATGCCAGTTTTGTTTTTTCTAAATAAATATTAGACCTGAAAAAGAATGGGGATTAACACTAACCAGAAACCATTTTCTAGGATCTTAAAGGATCAAACTTTTTCTGCCACTTGGGGACTGGAAAGCATAGAGTTTTGAAAACCTGGCAGATCCCCAACGTCATCTGATTTGCTGGATTTGGCTGGCACATAAGCTTTGCAGGCTCTTTTCCCCCCCCTCCCCCCTTTCTGCCCCAGTTATTCATAGGCAGCTTTTGAAGTTTATCCCTCAGATGCTGGAAAAAGGCTTCCAGGTTTTAGCTACTGGGGCAAGTTGTTCCTTAAGTGTAAATGACTGGAACTGCCCGTTCTCTAATAATTATCTTTGTTTTTGTTCTGAAATAGGATGAAATCAGATAAGTGTGCTGGAATATTAAAAAAAAAAATAGGGAGCATATAATGTTAAACATTATCTCGGGAACATGACAGAATGTGAGATGATTGCTGTATTTACTGACTTATACAAATATACACCTGGAAAGAGGTGCTTCTAGGTGGCTGCCTTTGAACCGGAGACAAATGGTCTCACCTTTGAGTTGTAGTTATTTTACGCTTGCTGAAACTTTCACATTCGTTGTTATCTTTCTATTTGTGAGACTTGTCTTTGTCATCTTTTCTATCATAAGTGTTCAGAATACTGGCATGTTATAAGCATGTTATATGTAAAAAAAATCTGCTTGCATGTTTGCTTGTTGCCCTCAGCTTTATTGGGCATTGACAGATTTCTGTGATGCCTGTTTATCATTCAGCTCTAAGATTTGGCACCCAATTATGTTTTTACTAAAGAGAAAACAGCCTGTAGGAACACTTCGGTGTCATTGTACTTTTCTTGCCACCTCAGCTGGCATCACAGCAGAAGTTACATAGGAACAGAGATTTGAAATGTAGAGAAAGTAGATCTTGAGTCAGGAATCAGCTCTGAAAAATATAAAGAATTCCTCCAAGTATATGTAGAAAGCATTTTGCTTCATCCTGAAATAACTATAGCCAGTGGTGGGATTCTGCCAGTTCTAGGTGGTTCGGCTGAACCGTTTGTTACATTGCTGGCTCGCCCCGCCCCTCCACACCACTGAGCGAGGGGTGGGGCGAGCCAGCAATTTAACAAACGGTTCGGTGTTTTTTTATAATTTTATTGGCCTCGCAGCTGCCGTGGGGCTTCAAAGGGCCGCCCTACAGCTGATCAGTGTTAAAAGAAAACAAATGAGTAGACCAACGCCTGCAAAAATAAATGGGTAGACCCAGTGGTGGGATTCTACTTTGGTAGAACCGGTTGTTAAGTAGTTAAGTAGTTAAGCCAGTGGTTGCCAAAGTGGGCGGTACCGCCCCCTGGGCGGCGGTGGAATACCTTAGGGGGCAGTAAGAGGCAAGGGGGGCGGCAGGAGGGGCTAAGTGGCAAGGAGGGTGGCCCCCACCCTTTGGCCTGTGCCTCGCAGCACTTGTCTCCTTGCAAGCAAACAGCAAGAAAAAACAGCTCCTTCAGCTTCAGCATCGGTTAATTAGCACAAGTTGATTAGATCGGCCTCCTGACTCTCAGCTGATTTGCTCTCAGCTGTTTTGCCAGGACTCTGTTGCTATCTGCAAAGAGTGCTCCAGCAGATTTTTTTCCCCCTAGCCTAGCTATGCTGAAAAAGTGAAACTGAAAGTAAAGCAGGGTTTTTGCTGCAACGTGACAAAATGAGGCAGAGAGAGATTTCTTTTTCTTTTTCCCTCACCAAAAAAGGTAGGTGCAAAACTGCAAACAATGGGAAATTTAGGGCAAAAGAGGAGAGTTCAAGATTTTAAAACACAAAAGAAAAACTCTATTTAACTAAGGAATTGTAATAATTGAGATACTAATTGTATATTGTGTGGAAAGCAGAAAGTTGTGGTTTGGAGGAATATATGGGGGAAATTATTTGGTTTATTATTATTGGTAAATATAATTAATTGATTTGTAAGAAATTGGATTGCATGGAAATAATTGGAATATTTATGTTCATATTGATTAATATACAAAAAAGATAGTTATATAACTAATTGATCTATATTAAAATGTTGAATTTGTATTAAACAACTGTAATATTACATAATTAACCAATGTGAGGATGGATATAAAAATAGATGGCAATGGGAAGGAGTATAATATAGAATAGAAGGGAAAAATTGAATTTGATTAAGATTAGAGATGAGGATGAAGGGTAATATTGGTTTTTTACAAAAATAGATGAGGAATAAATATGGCAAAAAGGAAATATAGAAATTGTAAATTTAATTGAAATGACTAAACACTGTTTAAATTTGTGAACCGGCCAAATACTCTGTTCAAAGAAAATACATTGTATGTTTGTATGCGTGTTTCTAATTATTGCTATTTATTCATATTTGTTCTCTTCTATTCTTTAAAGTTTAACAATTCATTCTTTATCTTAATATCTTTATATTTGCTTGGGGTTGGCTTTCTTCCCTTTCATCTTTTTTATTGTACAGCAATCTTTCTCCTCAAACCTACCACCTCTCTCTTTTCTTTCCTTACTTTCTCTTTTCCCCCCTCTTCTTCTCCTCCCTACTTCCTCTTCCTTTCTCCTTCTCCTCCTCTCTTCCTCCCTCTTTTACCCTCACTCCTACTCTAATTTCCCTTCCCTTCCTTCATCCCTCTCTATTGCTGTATCCTTTTATGCATATGGACTACTCAGAGGGCTGAAAAAGTTATTTTTGACTGGTCCTCGCACTTTTGACCAGTCCTCAAACTTACGACTGTCCTCACATTTATGTTTTTGCCCTATCTTGTCACCATGGTGAAGAGAAGCAGTTGTGAAATGAGTGACACAGTTGTTAAGAATGCTACAATGGGCATAAATGATGACCAGTCATAAGTGCGAAGACTGATCAAAAGTGCGAGGACCTGTCAGAAATCACTTTTTTCAGCCCTCTGGGTGGTCCTTTTGTGCATATGGACTACTCAGAAGGCTGAAAAAGTTATTTTTGACTGGTCCTCGCACTTTTGACCAGTCCTCGAACTTACGACTGTCCTCACATTTTATGTTTTTGCCCTATCTTGTCACCATGATGAAGATAAGCAGTTGTGAAATGAGTGACACGGTTGTTAAGAATCCCGCAACGGGCATAAATGTGAGGATGGTCATAAGTGCAAGGACTGGTCAAAAGTGCGAGGACCAGTCAGAAATGACTTTTTTCAGCCCTCTGAGTAGTCCCTATGCAGATAGCCATGCCCACTCGGTCACATGACCACCAAGCCACACTCCCAACTAAGCCACGCCCACAGAAACGGTTGTTAAAAAAATTGAATCCCATCACTGACTGTAGCTTATCTTGACATCTCAGCTTATCTAAGAGGGCTTTTAGATTAAAGGGTAGTTTTTCAAGGTTGAACTATTTTTTTTTTTTAATTATAGAGGTCCACATACGTCCTGGTTAAAAAACAGAGATCCATAACTAAAATCTGGTTTGGATCTCTCCAGTCAAAATCCTGGTGAGTGGAGAAATATCGGGGTCAGCAGTCCAGATACATGGACATCCATAGGGAGATAACATCAACGACACTCTTGTACAAATTTGTGTCCTGATGCAAAATATGTAATTTTCATCATGTGGGTGAATACGGCTGGATTATTTGTTTTGAATTTTATTCACATAATACTGTCACATAAGCTGTGGTTTACTGTTCACAATGGCTGCATTCATATGCCAAGTCAAGCAATCCACATTAAGAACTGGCTCAATGTATGATCTGGCCAAGATGGACGTTGCCGAATATAGTGCCTATGAAGAAGGAGGATGTGAGCATTTCTGAAAGCAGGAATTATTGATGCTTTTCACACCCATAGGCCCATTTCAGCCTCCCCTGTCTGGCACCTGATCTCTAGAGAAACTTATCTTGTGCCAGCATTTCCCTGAATGTTTGCTTTCTTGTCTAGGCAGAAGTGAAATGTCCAGCTTTATTAGTTTCTACAATCTTCTTTCTGTGCCTTTAATTTCTGTTTAGTCAGAAGTGATGAGGAAAGAAAAGGCAGTGAAAATAATGGCCACCAAAATCTCTGTGGTCAGAAAGGACTAAAAACATCTAGCTTGATAACTTCCCTGTTAGGCATCCCATTTTTGATGTGCGGTGGTTCTGGCTTTACTCATACTATTTATCTTTCTATGTTGTTGTTCTGCTGATAAACATTCCCATGGTCAAGGGCAGCTGTAGGGAAGGGAGTCAAACAATGATATTGCCCAGGTTCTAGCAAGTCTGGCCTGCATCCTTTGCAGGACCTGAAAGAAAAAAATTCTCTTTTGCATAAAAGGTGATATTTAAATAAGGTAACAACCAGTTTTCCTCCTTTTTTTCTTTTTCTTTTTAATCTTATACATCCAACAAACATTAAATCTATAGCAGTTTACATCACAGCGCGAGAAGGGAATAAAATTGTCCCATTACATATATAGGGTATCCTACAAAAGTCTATTACATATACCAAGTGACATGCTTATCAAATACCTCTATTTGCAGCTCAATTTGACATCCAATTATATCATTGACTCCAAGATATATAGTAATCTGTGTCCCCTCGTCCTTTCAGTATCATAGTAAGCCGATCTGATTCCGCACAATTCATTATTTTCTGAATTACTACTTGTTCGGATCCTCCTCTTTTTCTTGTTTGCAAAGTATCTCAGTACATGTACTCACCCCATGTACACATTTCTTTAAATTATTCTCTTTTTCTTATCCACTCCTGCCTGGAGCATCCTCGAAGCCAGGAAAATAGCAATTATTTTAAGGAGTTGTCGTACAGACACTCTGAAGCACACTTTACCTTGAAATCTAAGTGCTGCAACAGCAGCCCTCTTAACACATCCTGTTAATTTCCAGTAATTCACTGTTGTTGTTTTTTTAAAAAAACCTATCTGCAGTCAACCCCCAAATCTCTCTAAATGCCATTCAGATTCTTTGTGCAAATGAGTAATAGAGTCATGGGAAAAGGCTCACTTAATGCAAAATTCTTTGAAATGACTCCCATCTCTTGGGCCTTTTCTCAAATGTTGTTGGATGTATTGTGTGATGAAAACTTGTCTGCAAAGCTAACCAACTAGGTCAGTTCCTTGGTTCATGTCGACCAGCATTGTCTCTGCTGACCGTTCACAGCGCTCTAGAATGTCAGGCAGAGAAATCTTAACTGATCCTTTTAGATTAAATTCGGTGATTGGATTTGGGACCTTCTGTATGCACAACAGATGCCTTGACCCTGCTACTTGAGAGCCTTTAACCACAGATCTCCGTCTCCTTCTGCAGATAAAGCCCGTGTGCTGTTTTTCACTGAGTGGTGGCTGTTTCCCTTGGCAGCGCGATCAGGGTCCTGTTTGCTGCTGCTCGTTTCCCACGCCACTAAGCTCTGCATAGCCAAGGACTTGGTCAGATCCTTTCTCCTTTATACAACAGGAATTAATTTATTGAAAGGATTAAAGCACACTCTTTCTCCCTTAAGTAGCAGCCTCAAGTACTGTAGGAAATTTGTCTAGGAAAATTGATTCATACTCCCTACAGGGTTCTTCCTTCAAGACCTCAATTGGAATGGACTCCATAGCTTTTATGAAGTCCCTGTTCACAAACAACCCATTGAACGCTCTTAAAAATAGCTATTTTTTAAAAAAAGTTCTTGTAACCTATCACTTTAAGGGCAGTTTAAGGGCAGTCAAAAGGTCAAACTCTCCCTCTCCCATTCTCTGTCATTGGGGTAGGGTAGGGTAAAGATTTATATTTTCTTTTTTCTTTTTTGAAAAAAGTTTTTTATTTTTATTTCTTATATACATATTGTAAATGTACATTCTCTTATCCATAATTGATCATATATATACATATTTTTTTTCTAATGAAAGCATAAAAATAAGACATTTTAATTACATTTGGGGTTGCTCTTCTACCCTCTCTTTTCTCTCTTTTCCCAACAAACCTTTTTCTTCTTCTTTCTTTCCCCTCCCTCCCTCCTCTCCTCTTCTACTTGCTTTCTTCTCCTCTCCTCCCCTCCCCTACTTCCCCTTCCTCTCCCCTACTCCTTCCCTCTTTTCCCCCTTTCTCACCTTCTCTCCTGCTCTTGTCCCCTATCCTTTCTTCCTCTCCTTCCCCTTTCTTCCATTCCTCTCTCTCCCTCTCCTCCTCTTTCCTTTCTTTCTCCTCTGTTGCGCAATATTTCCCTTATTTGGTATCCTAGCACCTCCAATTTTCTAATAATATATACTTTCTTTTCAATTTCTTCCCCATTTTACCCAATCTATCATTTCATAATTGTACATTTATATTTATAATCTTCTTTCTTCCCCCCCGCCCCCCTGTTCCATTTACTCTGGTGTCATCTGAGTTTCTATTTTCTAACGTACAACTTTGTCAGTACATTATCAACTCAGAACTAAGTCTTCGAAGTTTTGTGTGGCTTACTGTCAGGAGACTGTTACAGACTGAGGGAGAAAGCAGGGATGTAGATGCAAAAATAAAAACAGATGTTAGGAATAATGGTATTCATAAATTGTTTTTAAAAAGGGCTTTTATTTGAACTGCCGAAGAGGCATCACCTGCTTTGTGGAGATGTGGTTGTGGTTTGTTAGGGTGCTATTAGTTTGAACATGCTTGGATGTTGTCTAAAATCCAAGCCTGCAGCTACTATTTGTGTGACAAACCTAGTTTAATGATCAAATGTAACCCCAGTAAAGATCAAAACAAAGAGTACAGGTAGTTCTTGACTAAACCATTCATTTAGTGACCGTTTGAAGTTACAAAGGCAATGAAAACATGACTGTTTTTCACACTTCCAACCCTTGCTTCATTCCTGTGGTCACATGACCAAAACCTGGATGTTTGCAACTGGCATGTATTTATGTCAGTTGCAGTATCTCACAGGGTGGATTTGATTTAAATCGAGTTGATTTAAATCACAATTTAAATCATGATTTAAATCACTAGTAAAAAGGCTTGATTTAAATCAACTTGATTTAAATCATAATTTTTAAAGAGCAACTGTCATCTCTGCTACTCCTTTGACCCACTGTTGACTCACCGATAGTCCCAGTGTTGCAGAATATACAGCCTCATGCTACATAACTAAGCTCCATTTCATGCTGAATAAACTAAATTATTTATGTATCTTAAATAGAAAACTATCTTATGATAGATTTTTACCCCAAAAGTTTTTTATTAAAATAAATTCGATAAAAATCAAAAAAATCCGTTTTAAATAAAAAAAATCCAATTTAAATAAAAAAATCTGATTTTTTTGATTTTTTAAAAAAAATCATTGATTTTTATCCATCCTGGTATCTCATCAGGTGATCACCTTCTGCGACCTTCTGACAAGCAAAGTCAGTGGGGAAGCTATATTAACTTAATAACCCTGCTACTAACTTAACAGCTGAAGAGATTCACATAATAACTGTAGCAAGAAAGGTGGTAAAATGGAACAAAACCAACCTAACAACTGTCTTGCTTAGCAACAGAAATTTTGAGCTGAATTGTCATAATTCAAGGACTACCTGTACTTCACACTCATTGAAAAAAGGACCATTGCATTCTATATATTGGTTCTGATACCCAGAAATTCATGGAAAGCCTTTACCACTACTAATATTTAATTTTATATAACAGCAGAGTATGCTATGTCTCCCAAAACAAGGCAATCTCCTCCCTCCCTTCAACCCATGCAAACTATCACTAATATTGGGTGAGTGGTTACCAGATGTATCCAATTAACATTATTGGGCTTGGTTTTTTGTTTTGTTTTTTAAAAAAAGAGATCTGAGGAAAAGAAACCACTTTGTTATTTCTGTTCTGCTGAGGTTTGTCTGCTTGCCTTGCTTGGAGACAGCATCATAAAAATGGTGGGTGCTTTACTGAGGCCTCCGCTTCCTTCACTCCTCCATGAAAAATTGAGGCCACAGAGTTCTCTTTAGTGACCTCCCACCACCAAAACCCGCCCTTTGCAGTTCTCCCTGAGAACCATCTGTCCTCTAGCTAGCCTTGAATACATGTGAGATGGCTCTTATGCAACTCTTCTTTAGTTGGGCACAATAGAGGAGTTATCTGGAAAGCAGATATATTTGGGACAATTTGCTCCTCTTGTCTGGAGAATCTAGCTGGCTATTAAAGCTGGGAAGGCTGGCCAGGTTTCCTATCCTTTGTTATGCCATGTGTCCATCTGGGACAACAGACATTGGGATGAGTCAAAAGTGTGCATTGTTCGGTGTCTTTGTGAATCTTGGCAAGTTGGTAGTTGGTTGGCTTTTTGCAGGCTCTCTCATTGGTCTTGGGCAATACCATACCGTAGTATGCTTAGCAAATGTGGTTTTTGTTTTTCTGCCTTGGTGCTCTCTGATCTTGGCTGTTTGCTTGCAAATGTTTTGCCTGATGGGTAACAAATGTCTGCAAGCAAACAACCAAGGTCAGAGAGTTCCAAGAACTCCATGGTTCAGCCTTGAGCTATAGATAATTTCTTCTACTCGTACTCAAGAATTTTGGGGTTTTTTTCTCAGTGGCATCTTTGAGCTGCCTCTTGTTGGGGGGGGGCGCAGAAAGTGCTCCTCTGAGTGCAATTGTTTTCTCTTACATATTTTCCCATCACTTTGCAGCATCTCTGTTTGCCTGAAATCTGAAAACTTTCTTTGGGAGGAATTCTCTTGTTATGTATTCCTTGAGATTTAATGGTAGTGTGGAAAATCCAAGAAGATGCAGACCATTAGAGATGACACGGTGAAAGACAGAACATTCACCCATACATCTTTTACTCTGCTCTAGCTGACCAAGGCAAGACCATCCCATTCTATCCATGGAGATTGCACTACTTGAGCAATTGAATGAGAACATAGGAAAAACATGGTTATAAGTTTTGGCAACAAAGGTGCATAGTTTAATTCAGTGTTTTTCAAACTTTGTAACTTTAAGACGTGTAGACTTCAACTCCCGAAATTCCCCAGGCACCATGTTGGCTGGGGAATTCTGGCAGTTGAAACCCAAGATTGCCAAGTTTGAAAAACAGTGTTCTAATTTGTGCTGCTTTTTTGCTTCGTGTAAAATGCTGTTTACCCTCATTGAAATATAATCTTTTTTTTGGGGTGGAATTTGCTTCTTGACTATTGGAGCACTGCTTTTTTAATAACCTGTTTCCTTTTTATGTTAATTGAAATTAGAGGTAAGGAGGTAATTAGAGGTGGATTTGAGGTTCAGTTGTTCAAAGAGAAATCTTGAACTTTCAGTACTATTGAATCTCTTGTCCTTTTAATAAATGGGGTGAGGTGGGGAGTAGAGGAGAGAGAGAGAAAAAAGGAAGAAAATAAATATGCATATTTTGGGAAATAATCTCCCCCCCCACCTCCTATATACATTAAAAATTGAATGGCTGTGTCATATACCCCTTTTGACCAAGGTAGAGATGTACTGCAATGGCCGAATACACATCACTTCAAAGTTTGGTTAAATTTAACTTTGTTTTTTTTTTCCTACATGGCATAACATATTGTGTCAACTCAAACCATGTGGTTAGGTAATGATTCAGCGTATAGAGTAAGCCCAGAAAGTGCATTAATTTAATACCTTGGCTAAACAGGCTGTAAAGTCAGTCATGGAATAGGAAACCACATTGGATTATAGAGTCCAGGTGGTTGCATAGAAGAGCTCAAATGAATTCCGTCCTGTGCTTCCCCGAACACTTCTCAGCAGCATCTTCGTGCCATATCATGGAATTACAAATACTGTATAATTTTATCAGGTTTCAGGACATATTTAAACTAAGAAATGGTGATTATAATCATTCTTGGTAATGCAGGCAATGCTCATGGGATAGAGATGCATTGCTTTGCTTTCCTTTCTTCCAAAGTGAACTACTTCTGGATTTCTTGCTAAGGCACATCGCCCTGGCTCCGACTGTTGTTTGTAACAGGCAGTCTAAGAGCACCAGTTTCCCACTGTGAGGTGTCTTCTTCAAGAAAAGAAGAATCACAGTGTTTGGACTTCCTGGAGCAAAAGACAGACTCTGTGCTAGTACCCAGCATGATGGACCTCCAAAAAACACTTTGAAAGAGATGGAATGTGACACTTTCCATGAATGCCTTGATCCAGGCTGAGCCAGTTGTGTGGTTCTTGGGAGAAATTTGCAGTCAGAGAGCAAAGACTGTTAGAAGGGAGCATGGTGTTTGGATCCTGTGCACAGGCTGGCCAAGCAGTAAAGGCTACCCACTGACAGGCTCACGGAGAAAGTTTGGCCTCCCTCAAATTTATTTGTGAATCTCCCAGGGGATTACAATCCTCAGTCTAAGAAACTTTAGTTTACTGGATCAGGTCTATGCTGACATTGACCTGTTGCTCTGAAGATATTCTGGCCCAAAAATAGTCACTGTATTGCCAGCTAGTTTGCCTGAGCTGCCAGTCAGTCCATTTTAGGGACTGCCTTGTCAGCTGGAAGCCTGGGGAACAGAAATACATTAAATTGGCTTTGATGCTGGAAACTAAAGAATTACAGAAGCAATTGGATATGGAGCAAGCCTTCCAGTTTTGGCCTTCATTCTTGCCCATGAAGTAGTAAAGAACAGCATTGTATCTGTCAGTACACCATGCATTTATTGATTTCTGCTCCATTATTTGCTAAGAATTCAAAGCAAAAAATAAAACTTGATAAAAAAACCCTGCTAATCCTGCTCAATACATTGGATGTCATTCCCAGAAAGCAAGCTGAATTACAAAATGACATTCAAACAGGCTTTCTGGCAGAGTTTCAAATTGGAACCAGAAGATTCTATTTAATTTAAAACATTTCTCCGAAAGGGGTATGGACTCTGTGATCCAAAATATATTGCTGAGTTCTTGGTAGCTTTGTTCTGCCCCAGCTTCGGATTCCCAAAGAATGTGACACACACCAAGCTTCGCAAACACTGTTTAATTCCAAACAAACCCCTTTCAAGAATGCAGGCTTCCCGTGCAAAGGGTCCTTATCAAAATTACTAAGAACAAAGTCCGACAAAGGTTGGCAACCAGCCCAGAAAACCAGATATGAGAAGTCGCTCGCTCTCCAAGATGCTCTGTAGTAATGAGACGTTGTTTCTAGCAAGAAAGCACTAGCTGCGTGCGACTTAAATAGGCTAAGGGAGTGGCCAATTATCCTCAAGCCCTACTCTCGAGTAGACCTCCTCCTCCTGAGTAGCCACTCCTGCCTTTTGGCAGCCCTGTGTGCCCGAGCATTGAGGAGAGGCTCCTCCACTTCGCTCTCTCCACTGGAAGGAGCCTCTGGAGGTTCTGAAAGCCCTGGCTGAGTCTCTGCCTCTGGCACCACATCCTCTTCAGCCTCCTTGCTGTCCGACGCGAGCGCTGGCTGTGCAGGCTGCTGGCACGACACCACACCAGCCTCCTCTTCATCGGGATCAGCCGCGATCCGCGCAGGCTGCTGGCAGGCCACAACAAGCTTCATCCAGTGTGGCTAATAGTCGGGGATGAAACGTTGGGAAGATCTAAGGTCCTGCATGCTGTTCTAGCCAATCATTGGAATGAGAAGTTGTCAGCACTTGTCTGATAGTGATTAACAAGAAGCTGTGTTGGCAACGAGCTCCAAAGTCTCTGAATTGCAAATAAAACATCCTATATGTATTATATACGCTATGTAGCTTTTAATTTTAATTTCTCCAGAGGAAATACAGGCTTTTCCATTTCAAATTTCTACTATTTAAAGAAAAATCAATGAGATAGATTGTCTGGTCTCAGTTATTTAGTAAACTAATATAACTCCCCCATTTTATTTTCCTTTCTTTTTCTTTTTGCAGGAATCTGGATTTCCTTCTATTGAGAAAATGATTCCCACACTGTTGCTTTCATTGTTGGGAATCTTGGTTTCTTCGCAAGGGGGCCATTGTCTTGTTCCTCCTAATGAGCTTCAGAGTGAGTATATGTCTGTTAATTAGAAATGATGGCTTTTTTCCCCTGGTTGGCAAAGAATTTGTGGATTTGAACTGCAGCCAGTTATGAGGTTTTTTGAGAAACCCCGGGTGGGCTGGGAGAGAATTAGTGGATGTGCTGGACCAGGTTCTTGTCCACTATGCATGAATTCTGCAACTGCAAAAGATGCCAAAATGTCATTTTGTGAACCACAGGAGGCCCACGCTGGCAAAAAGAGAAAAATTGCTGGCAGTGTTTATAAAGACATTATTTCAGAACCAGCCATTTGGGTCATGAAGTCACTTCCCAGAAGCGTGACTCATAGCAGTTTGTAGCTTGTTTGGGCAAAATTAAAGCTGCCTTGTCATTTGTTTTGACCGTGTTGCCAAATTATGCAAGAGGCTTGCAGTCAAGTCTATTTCCCCAAAGGGAGGCAAGGGAATGTTTACAATACCTTATGGAAAGGTCCAAGGACTGTTTAGGAGAAGCAGATGGAAGAAGCGGAGGTGGCTTTGACTTAATGAACTTGAATGGTTTATTATTATTTTTTAAAGTAATATGCATTACCATGAATTATAAGGAAAAAAAAAATGTCGGATATGGCTGCAGCCAAGCTAGTAGCAATTTTATGTCTGTATCTAAGGCCACAGGCTCAAAAATTGGGAACTATTTATAGCGGCTACATTCGAATAATACTAATTATTAAATTTATATGCTGCCAACTTCTTGGGACTCTGAAGGGAGATGTGTGTAATGGGGAGGAGACATAAACTTAACTTGAGTGGAAAGGCATATTTTCTCTCTAACTTACTCCATTAAATGTTCTGATATTCTCTTCTAGGGGCACTTCGTATCAGCACTCTCCCCCCACGCCCCTGCCCAGTCCCTTAAAACAATTTTAAGATGATCTGCTGTGGGATTCAGTTTGGCCAACTTTGCAATGCTAGAACAGGAACAACAGTCATAATCCTGTCCTAAATTGTGTACAGGGGTGGGCTGCTGGGGGTTTGCAGAGGTTTGGGAGAACCTCTAACTAAGATTCTGTGCAGTTCGGAGAACCCCCAAATCCCACTCCTGGCTGGCCTTGCCCACCCCGCCCTGCCCTTCCCAGGAGTCCCTATGTGGCAGGTAAGTGCAGGGCATGCGTGGAGGCTCGGGGAGGGTGAAAAACGGACCTACTGGAAGTAGGATGTTTTCGCCCTCCCGGAGGCTCGAGGAAAACCTCCAGAGCCCGGGGAGGGTAAAAACTCCCCCCCCGCCGTGGTGCAGGAAGCTGATTAGGCCACACCCACCATGGCCACGCCCATCCAGCAACTGGGCAGAGAACCCCTTGCTAAAAATTTTTAAGCCCACCCCTGGTTGTGTATCTCGGAGGAACACACATTTTCTCATTTCTGCTCCATACAAAAAATGGGGGAGGGGAAAGACATGGCTTGCATGCTTCTGGCTCATGTCCACTTCCTTATTGCAGAGCATGCCAATGTTTGTTGTAGGCAAACAAAGTTAAAAATCCCAGCACTTTGAATGGGAGGTGCTAAATGAAATATAAAGCCATCTTTCAAACCAGGCACTGGGTGGGTTTGATGAATTTTGGACAAAATACTATTTTTTGAGATCTTTAAACATACAGGTAGTCCTTGACTTACACGGTTCGTTTAGTGACCGTTCAAAGTTACAACGGCACTGAAAAAAGTGAGTTATGACTATTTCTCACACGACCTTTGCAGCATCCCCGTGGTCACGTGATCAACATTCAGACGGTTGGCAACTGACTTGTATTTATGACGGTTGCAGTATCCCAGGGTCATGTGATCACCTTTTGCAAGCTTTTAACGAACAAAATCAATGGGGAAGCCAGATTCACTTAAGAACTGTGTTACTAACAACTGCAATGATTCACTTAACAACTGTGGCAAGAAAAAGGTTATAAAATGGGGCAAAATTCACTTAACAAATGTCTCACTTAGCAACAGAAATGTTGGGCTCAGTTGCGACTGTAATTCGAGGACTATTTATAACTGGCCTAGCGGAGAATAATTGTGCTCAGCTTTTAAATACTGCTATCTTGAGGGAAGAAGAAAACTAGAATTTTTTTTAAAAATATCATGGATTTCTCATGGCTGTTGCTGGGATGATGGAAGTTGTTGTCTGACCAAAGCTGGTATTCAGCAGGTTCTGGAGAACCGGTAGTGGAAATTTTGAGTAGTTCAGAGAACCGGTAAAAACCACCTCTGGCTGGCCCCACCCCCATCTATTCTCTGCCTCCCAAGTCCCAGCTGATTGGGAGGAAATGGGGATTTTGCAGTAACCTTCCCATGGAGTGGGGTGGGAATGGAGATTTTACAGTATCCTTCCCCTGCCACGCCCACCAAGCCATGCCCACCAAGCCATGCCACGCCTACCAAGCAACACCCACAGAACCAGTAGTAAAAAATTTGGAATCCCATCACTGAGTCTGGCGTATCTGGAAGGTACAGTACCAGGTTGAGGAAGGCTGATGTGGATTATCAACCTTTTAGAAAATCCATAAACAAATCCCAGCTTAATTATTTGGCATTTGTGGGCCTCTCTCTTTATAAACTGATCAGTATAAAACAATTGAAATAATGCTGGTGTTTGTAAAAAGTTATGCTTGTTTCTTATTTACAGTATTTAATAAATTTCTATACCTCCCTTCTCACTGATACAGCGACTGTATTCCTTGAAGTGGGGTTCAAGAAAGTAGGTGCAGAAATAATGCATTTATTGTAATTCATATCCCTATAAGAATGAGAAAAAGGAAGAAGAAACATGCATCAACATAGTCTAATCATTTTCCAGATGAGCAACAGGAAATTCATGTCGTGCCTTTCTATTTTTCTTAGGCTTCTACTTTCTCCTCTTGTTACATTTGGTTGGGGGCTTGCTTAATGCTGCTGCTAGAAAGCTGCCTCATGCCACTTGAAACCTGGTCAGCCAGGGTTGCCCAAGAATTGGATGCTCCTCTAGTCCAACTCTGAACGGTCCCTCAAAACCTCTTCCATTTCTCTGTAAACTCTTTAATTTGAAATGCTCTCCTTTTTCTCATTTTCTTGCTGCATCATCTCTCAAGATTGTGTATGGAAGATCTGGGCTTCATTCGGTGTTCTTGGATGACAGAAAACTGTTCATGTGTCTTTTATTTCTTATTGTTGGGCAATTTTAAAAATAGAAGCAATACATTCTCCAGTAATAATGCAGCATGGTTTAATTCCTAAGCACCGTTGTGATGGGAAGTCTGTTCAGTGCAGGAATCTGTTCTCAAACAACCAGTCAAAGAGATTCACCACATCCCGAAGCTGTCATTTCCATATCTACCATTAGGATTCTTTTTTCCTGATGTGCCTGCAAAGTTTGCTTCCATATTTTAAATTCATTGTTCTTGCCATGACATCTGAAAAATTCTTCCCTGCCTTCTATGTGATAAAAGAGGCTGCAGATCATTGTTTCTCAACCTTAGCAACTTTTAAGATTAGCTGGCTGGGGAATTCTCGAAGTTCAAGTTCATCTTAAAGTTGTGCAAAGCTATGCTTGTTTCTTATCTTAAAATGAGCAAGGTTGAAAAACAATGCTGCAGAAACTGTATTTTACGGACACCTATCGTGACTCATAGAATCTTTGCTTAAATATATCCGGTACCTTCAACCATACCTCCATACATTTAATCTACCCAGACTGTTTATTTATTTGATTGTTGTTGTCCTTTGGCTGCACTCCAGTTTGTCAGAGCCCCTCCTAAAATGAGTTGCCTGGAACTAGACCCAGTATTCCAAGTGCAGCCTGACCAATGCAGAATAGAAAGGAACAATGACTTCTCTTGATCTTGGCACTGTAACAAGTGTTTGTCTGATCAATGCGGAGTTGAAGAGAGAGAGAGAGATAAAGAAGAACAATAGCTCTTGATCAGATTTGCTGGGATTTGCCATGCTAGTGGATCTGAAGGGCACCACTTTGGGGAAGGCTAACTCTAGGTATACAGTATTTCTGGAATGGGTTTTTAATATAGTTCCCCAAAGCAATGTTTGATTTGCAAAAACTCAAAATAGGACACACCCCTATTGATTGCTTTTAGCACCATTTATCTGAACCAGAGGTGGGTTTCAGCAGGTTCTGACCAGTTCTAGAGAACCGGTAGCGGAAATTTTGAGTAGTTCAGAGAACCGGTAGTAAAAATTCTGTCTGGCCACGCCCCCATCTCTTCTCTGCCTCCCAAGTCCCACCTGATCGGGAGGATATGGGGATTTTGCAGTAATTTTCCCCTGGATTGGGGAGATTTTACAGTATCCTTCCCCTGAAGTGGGGTGGGAATGGAGATTTTACAGTATCCTTCTGCCACACCCACTAAGCCACGCCCACCAAACCATGCCACACCCACCAAGCCACACCCACAGAACTGGTAGTAAAAATTTTTGAAACCCATCACTGATCTGAACAATGTTTTTGCCTCACTCATCTGTATCTACAGTAGAAATACCCCAGAATTTACCTCTGACCTTGTGTTTGCTAATATGGAGTTTGATAATAGTACATGAATCGTATCAGTGTAACATACAAAAATATCACACACAGGTTGTGTATGTAAATTGTTGAGTAACGTATATTAAACCTTGCAGGTCAGTTTGAAACACCAATCACCCAGTAACTAAGTGCTGTAAAGTAACCAGTTCTCTTGTTACGTTCTTACTTTCTATAAAATGATTCCTATTTCATTTTACAGTACCCGAAACATTCCATCTGTCTGTTAATATTGTGCATTGGGATATAGCATATCAGAATGGTGCTGATGTGGCAATTTTTTCCCCTTTTCCTCTCACAGAAATGTCTGAAAAAGGAAGCCGGTACATTGATGGAGAGCTGGAAAACGCCGTCAATGGAGTCCGGCAGATGAAGTTATTGATGGAGCAGACGAGCAATGACCACCAGGAGATCTTGAATAGCTTGGAAGACACAAAGAAGAAGAAGGAGGTCTGTTGGCATCAGGCTTCCTGAGGTGTTGTGATTGTTTCCTTCAGCTGGTTCGAAAGTCTTATTTCTTTGCCATTCAAAAAGAGGCAAAGGAGTTTTCTCCCCAGCCTAACCTAGATTCTCAAGTCCTTCTCCGTGACCTACTAGCTTGAAACTCTCACAAGCTTTGGATACATTTTCAGTGTGGAGTAGAACTATTGCTATGAAATGACTAGCTCAGCTTTCTCCAGCCTAATGTTCACAGGAGATGATTGCAATTTAAGGTGGAACTGCACTTGCTGGCATTATCTGGCAGGCACCAAGCTGGGAAAGACTTGACAACTATCTTGTAACATCATGTTTATAAGGAAAAATTGTGGGAGGGAGGCTATGCAGCTAGCCCCACCCTCTGATAGTGTGCATCAAGTAATTTCTTCCCCTTTATTTGTGCATTAAGTATGAATGTCAGCAGGAAGGTTTTTTTTAAAAAAAATTATGAACTTGCATTGTCTGTTCTATCCTCACGACACATTTAACTTGAATTAACCCATTTCCTGGGTTTGCATGTTACAATGAAATATCAACTAACAAAATGGGCTAGGTTCATATGGCATGCTAATCCATTAAAAAGGTAGCCAAGGGTAGCATGTTACCTTAAAATAATTGAAAAAGTCTTTCAACAACCTTGTTAAGCGCATTGATGAACCCAGGCGCTGTATGGATGTCAGGGCTACCTTGTTCCGTGGTTTTCTTTTACTGGTGCTGACTTGCTTCTCTCAAGACAGCCTCTTCTCCCAGCTGTTTGTCCTGGAATCTCATCAGTTCACTGCAGATGTTCCCCAGTCCTTTTCCTGGCTCTGTCCTGATGGATCCTCTCGGTCTGCTGCTCATCCAGTTGCTACTTTCACCATCATAATCTCCTTTGGATGCGAGATCCTCCTTATTGCTGCTTACTGGCTCTTATAGCATGTGTTTCCAACAGCAGGGTGCAAATGCCCAAGGAATTAGGATTTCCCCCCCCCAAGCCCTTTGAGTCTTGCACTTAATTGTTGAAACTGAATGTCTATGGAGATTCTCAGTCATCCAGGTCATGGTTGTCCCCAAGGTGCATTTTCAAGAGGCAACTGTACATTCTGCTTTTTCTTTGAAGGAGCTTCTTGGGTGAGAAGCGAAAGGTCTTCAAAGAAAAACCAGTTGCCTCTTGAAAAAGTACCTTTGGGACGTGTTGAAACTGAAGGAAACTCACCTGCTCCTTCCATTTTCTCTCAATCTTCCTTTTCTTGATCTTTCTTCCTTTTCCACTGTCTTCTGTTCCAGTTCTAGTTCCTCTTGTTTTATTGCTCACCCTTAAGGAAAGTCCTAATGACCCTGTTTCCTCTGCAGGAGGCTATCCTCCTTGCGAAGGATATGGAGAAGCAACTGAATGAGCAGGAAGTGTGCAATGATACTATGCTGGCTCTCTGGGAAGAATGCAAGCCATGCCTGAAGCAGACCTGCATGAAGTTCTATACTCGGACATGCCATAGCGGTGCTGGCCTGGTTGGCAGGCAGGTGAGTGAGCCATGCAATGTTGCTTGCTTAGCCTTGGACTTCTGGATAACTGCAGTTTGGGGATTCAGGTGAACCTTGAAACTCTCAAGGTATCATCTGGACTGAGCCTTACGGGTGACTGCAGGGGTGAAATGCTCCTGGTTCGGACTGGATCACCCGATCCGGTAGCGATGGCGGCGGGTGGTTCGGAGAACCGGTAGCAAAAATCCCTGCGCCCCCCCCCATGCCCAAATGAGCCGCACGATTATCAGAGGCCTTTTTTTTTACTTTTAAAAGCATTTTTTCTACAACCTCTTCCGAAGAAAAAATGCTTTTAAAAGTAAAAAAAAAAAGCCTCTGATGATCGCGCGGCTCAGCTGGGATCATCAGAGGCTTTTCAAAGAATTTTTTTCTGCAGCCTCTTGGCCGAAGAGGTGGTAAAAAAAATGCTTTGAAAAGTCTCTAGCAACTGCCAGCTGAGTTGCCTGATCGGCAGAGAGGTATTTTTTTAAATGCCTCTCTGACGATCCCAGCTGAGTTGCCTGATTGGTAGAGGCTTTTCAAAGCATTAGAAAAAATGCTTCAAAAAGTTAAAAAAAAAAAGTTGACCACGCCCACCCAGTCATATTACCCTCCCCCACCAAGCCACGCCCACAGAACCGGTAGTAACAAATTTTACATTTCACCCCTGGGTGACTGTCACGGGATACAAAATTAAAATCTGGATAAGCCTCACTGAAATGTGTGCACCTTCTCTTGACTGAAGGATCCACAATGAAGAGCACACTCCAAATTAGGAAAAAATTAAGTCTGTTTGAAAAGTTGGAGTTCAGGATTTTTAATGAAATGCTTGTCTTTTTTTTTTTAATTGATTTATATGCCGCCCTTCTCCGGAGACTCAGGGCGGCTTACAATGCGTTAAGCAATAGCCTTCATACTTTTGTATATTTATACAAAGTCAGCTTATTGCCCCCACAAACTGGGTCCTCAATTTACCTACCTTAGAAAGGATGGAAGGCTGAGTCAACCTTGAGCCTGGGGATATTCGAACTTGCAGTAATTGCAGGCAGCTGAATGTTAATAACAGGCTATTAGTCTGCTGCGCCACCAGGCTCTGTCTTAAATGATCTTAGATCACCCAAACTTTGGCACCACCTGCTCAATCATACAAGCAATTGTACAGCCAGCTGTATAGGAAAGTGAAACCCTCTACATCAGTGGTTCTCAACCTGTGGGTCGGGACCCCTTTGGGGGTCGAATGACCCTTTCACAGGGGTCGCCTAAGACTATCGGAAAACACATATTTTCAAAGGTTTTAGGAATAATTTTATTGTTGGGGGTCACCACAACATGAGGAACTGTATTAAAGGGTCGCAGCATTAGGAAGGTTGAGAACCACTGCTCTACATCAAGGAAATTGTTTCCCTTCTCAAATAATGGCATAAGCTCAATTTCTTGGCTCTTCAAATTCTCCTAAATGAACTTAATCACATTCTGAAGTAGCTGGAAACCTTTATTCTTCATTCTCCTTTGTTGGATGTGGGTTACAGATCAGATCATCAGGTTATTGACCTGGATGCACAGGAAGGAAGAAAGATCTCTTAAAAGTATTTGACTTAAGCTTTTTTCAACCTGATCCTGTTTGAAGTCTGCATCACAACTCCCACTAACTGTACTGCTTTAACTTGTTCAGTACACCTGGCCACCAACTTAAGGAATGCTGATCTAAAATTTAAAAATAAACTTAAATTGATTCTGGAAATGAATGAAGAGGATGAAATCACGGATGTCTTTGGGCTTAAGGTCATGACCTATGGAAGCTTTACAGACAGTTCTGATACAGCCTCTTTTGGTTAGCTCCTGAATTCTTACCATACTACTTTTCTAGACAGTTTATTGTTTGTTTTCTAATTACAATAGCCTTCCAATTGGAGGGATCTTAAGATTTCACACAAACGTATTAGACTTGTAAGTCTAGAGTTATAAAGCAGTGGTGGGTTGCTCCTGATTCGCACTGGTTGAACCGGTAGTAAAAATTTGTAGTAGTTTGGAGAACCGGTAATAACATTGGCTGGCTACACCCCCGAACCGGTCCCGGCCTGGTCGCCGCTCGCTTACCCTGCCCACCTCATCAGAGGCTTTTTTTTTAACTTTTAAAAGCATTTTTTCTACAATCTCTTCGGCCGAAAAAATGCTTTTAAAAGTAAAAAAAAAAAGCCTCTGATGATCGCGCGGCTCAACTGGATAGCTCAACAGTCTAAGCACTATAATTTAACACCAGCTGTCTGCAATTAAAGTAAGATCGAATCTCGCCAGGCTCAAGGTTGACTCAGCCTTCCATCCTTTCTAAGATAGGTAAATTGAGGACCCAGTTTGTGGGGGCAATAAGCTGACTTTGTATAAAAATAAATATACAAAAGAATGAAGGCTATTGCTTAATGCACTGTAAGCCGCCCTGAGTCTCCGGAGAAGGGCGGCATATAAATGAAATTAAAAAAAAAAACTGGGATCATCAGAGGCTTTTAAAAGCATTTTTTTCTGCAACCTCTTAAGGTTGTAGAAAAAATGCTTTTAAAAGTAAAAAAAAAAAAAAGCCACGCCCACCCAGTCACATTACCGCCCCCACCAAGCCACGCCCACAAAATAAGCCATGCCCACAGAACCGATAGTAAAAAATTTTAGAACCCACCCCTGGTTATAAGGTATAAAGAACTATTAGGTGCCCAAAGGAAGTTAAAAACAAACCAAGAGTTAAAACAACAAGGAATAGATATAGATTGGTGGCTGTACATACAAATTCAGGCAAGATACAAAAAAGATCTAGAAGAATATGGTTTCTACAAGGAGCAACAAGAGCTTGATAAAATAATACAGGGGACGGAGGAAAAATGATATCCAAAACATATAACTATCTACTGAGATTTAAGATGGAAAAAGAAACTGTCAAAGAAATCATGATAGCCTGGGCAAAGAATTTTGGTTATAATATTGAATTAGAACATTGGGAAAAATTATGGGGAAAAACCTATAAATTAACAATATAGGCAGCCTTTAAAGAAAACCTATATAAAACATTTTACCGTTGGCATTCACCTCTGGCTAGATTGGCCAAAATGTTTCCAAATCTATCTGCGGAATGCTGGAAGTGTAAACATAATCAAGGTACATTTTACCATATGGGGTGGTTGTCTCCAGAAGCCAGGAAATATTGGATTAGAACAAGAAAATGGTTAGAAGAAATTATGAATCAACGAATTGAATTAAAACCAGGATTATTTCTATTAGGGATAATAAGAGGAAACTACAGTAAGAAAATTCAATATATCATATTTATTTATTTATTTATTTTATTTATTATTTAAATTTGTATACCGCCCTTCTCCTGAAGGACTCAGGGCAGTGCACAGCCAAAATTAAAATACATACAATACAAAATTTAAAATAATTTAAAAGCAGAATTAAATCAAATTGGCTTCCCAAAATATTAAAACCCATTACCCTTAAAATAATCCATTTAAAATTTTAAGCCAGCCCAGCTTGCTGAAATAGGAAGGTCTTCAAAGCTCGACGGAAGGTCCGGAGGTCCGGGATTAGTCATATTCCTGGGGGTAGCTCGTTCCAGAGGGCGGGTGCCCCCACAGAGAAGACTCTCCCCCTGGGGGCCGTCAGTCGGCATTGCTTGACCGATGGCACCCTAAGGAGGCCCTCTCTGTGGGACCGAGTTGGCCGGTGGGAGGTTATCAGTGGCAGAAGGTGGTCTCGCAAATAGCCGGGCCCTATTTGCCTGTAACAATAGTGGCCAGAATTGCCTTTGCACAAAGCTGGAGACAGGACAGTACGCCCTCCGAGAGAATGGTGATTAAAAAGGCGTTAGATTGTGCTGAGATAGACAGGTTAACATTGGAATTAAAGGAAAGAGGGGAAATGGAATACTATTTGGTCTGGGAAATGTGGTACAAATGGCTAGAGAATAGATGTATAGATTAAATACAAAGGTAGCTTAAGAGAGATACTAAAACTTAAAGATAATGTATATAGTTAAAGGAAAAATAAGGAATATTATGTATGTTATGTATGTATGAGTATTATCGATGCTGAAATACTGAAAAAATTGTAAATGTGATATAAAATGGTGAAATATGTTTAATAAAAACAATTAAAAAATAGATTTCACACTTTTTCCTTCAGCTGGAAGAGTTCCTGAACCACTCTTCTCCCTTCTCCATTTGGGTGAATGGGGAGCGCATCGACTCCTTGATGGATGTAGATGAAGAACAGGGCCGGAAGTTGGATGATCTTGAGGAGCGCTACGGTCTAGTGGAAGATGGCGTGGATGACCTCTTCCAAGAGAGCAGTCAGGCCTATGGGCAACACTCCTCCTTCTTCCAGTGGCCATTTCGTGGTTTTCAGGATGGCTTCCACAGCATCCGTATCCCATTCACCCATTCCCGTGTTGCTAGGAATACACGCCCTTTCTCTCAGTTCTTCAGCAATTACCGCCCCCATCAAGGTTTCTACCAGATTTTCCAACCATTCTATGAGATGAGCCAGCATTTCTTTGATGGTGCTCAGAGTGCCATGGACTGGAACCACCCGGGTCTAGGAGGAATCCCTGGGTTTTCTTTTGATCAAATCCCAACAGGTAAAGTGAGATCCTGGGCTGCAGAGTGAGCTTGGCCACTGGAGCTCTTTTAAACACCTATATTTGTCAGCCTACTCCCTCCAGTTATACAAAGGAAAACAAGTTTTACTGGGCATAAAAAGGGGAGATCTAGTTTTTGGTACCTAGCATATTCCCAATGATTAGAGAAATACTTGCTTGGTTCATATCGGGGTGAAATGCTCCCGGTTCAGACCGGATCGCCCGATCCGGTAGCGATGGTGGCTGGTGGTTCGGAGAACTGGTAGCAAAAATCCCTGCCCGCCCCCCATGCCCAGCTGAGCCACATGATCATCAGAGGCTCTTCGACTGAAGAAGTTGTAGAAAAAATGCTTTTAAAAGTAAAAAAGAAAAAGCCTCTGATGATCGTGCGGCTCAGTTGAGATCGTCAGAACCTTTTAAAAGCATTTTTTCTACAACCTCTTTGGCCAAAGAGGTTGTTTGAAAAATGCTTTTAAAAGGCTCTGACGATCCCAGCTGACTTGCCTGATTGTCATTGGCTTTTCTTTTCTTTTAAAAGCAAAAAAAAAAATGCTTTTAAAAGAAAACAAAAGCCTCTGACAATCAGGCAACTCAGCTGGGATCGTCAGAGCCTTTTAAAAGCATTTTTTTTACAACCTCTTGGGCTGAAGAGGTTGTAGAAAAAATGCTTTTAAAAGTTAAAAAAAAAAAACTTGGCCACGCCCACCCAGTCACATTACCCCCCCCCCAACCAAGCCAGGCCCCCGGAACTGGTAGTAACAAATTTTACATTTCACCACTGGTTCATATTCATAGTAAACCCCTTGTTCACCAGCAGACTTAAGTTTCTTTGACTTGTCATAGGACAAATTCATTTGGCAATTTGATGGCAATGATTAGCAAGGGACTCTGCTTTTTTTCCTCTGTTCCACCCCCTCCCAATTTCCAATATGGAAAGGTAAGCCCCTCTAATATTGCCACTGTGCTTTGCTGCTCAGGCTGTCAAGAACAGTTTGATTGTCTTCATTCTGTCAACTCCAAATCATGTCCAAAGGGTATATTTTTGAAGGTGAACGTTGTGACGCAGCTTCCAGATTTCTGGTCTCAAGTAATTCTTGGCTTTATTAACAATGCTGGCTTGTGACTTAATAACAGCTGGCAAAACTGGGGTCTGTTGTGATGTCTTCTATCATTCTTTCTTTTAGCAACTCCAGGTCACAATGACAACCGGATGGTGTGCCGTGAGATCCGTCGCAATTCTGCTGGCTGCCTGAAAATGAAGGAAAAATGTGACAAATGCCAGGCCATCCTGGCTGTAGGTAAATGGAAGAGGGTGAAATGGAAGACAGAAACTTTTTTTTTTGCAGCTGACCACCATGGTTTGAAGGGATAATTGATTAAAATGATTTATTAAAATAGCCATGGTGGCGCAGTAGTTAGAATGCAGTATTGCAGGCTGACTCTGCCCACAGTCTGAGTTCGATTCTGAACTAAGGTGGCTTACAATGCGTTAAGCAATAGCCTTTATACTTTTGTATATACCTGCTTAGTAGGGCTTTCGGTCCCCCCTAAGCGATATTCTTTTTTTATACAAAGTCAACTTATTGCCCCCACAATCTGGGTCCTCATAATGCGCTAAATGTCATAAAAACTTAAAATGAACAAAAATTAATATGCCGCATGAATGCAGCTACCCGTAACTGATTTAGTTATACATAGAATGTGAATAGAGCTTTTGTGTTATGATGATGCTATTTTTAACAACTTATAAAATCGTTGACTGAGATGGGTGGTTATAGAAATTGAATGAATGAATGAAATAGATTTCTAGTTTTAGTTGAAAATAGAATTATGGCAGCAGTGGGTTCTACTTACCTTTACTACTGGTTCGCAACGGGAGCTTCTGCGCATGCGCAGATCATCCATTATTACGTCCGGGCGGGTGGGCGGAGCCTCCTGTTGCTTTTACTACCGGTTTGCAAGAACCGGACAGAACCGGGAGCAACCCACCACTGAATTATGGTGACTTCATGAAGTGTTTGCAAGTGTCACAGCAGGGGAAGCGCATAACCAACCAGCCTTGATCGACCTTAAGAAGGTAAGCTAGAGCAGGCCTCCTTTGTCCTTGAATGGTAGATCACCTAAAGATCCCAGAAGTGAGAAGTCAGCAAAACATCCTGGAAGAAGGCAGTGGCAAAACCACTTCTGTACCATTTCTGAAACCCCCTATATGGTCTGTCCCATCAGTCCCATCAGGAAGTCTTCACTTTTTTCTTACTTGGATCTCCTTTTGCTCTCCATCTTCTCCAAATCCATACAGATTGCTCCCAGACGGATCCAGATCAGGGACAAATGAAGGAACGCTTTGAAGATGCTCTGCGATTGGCTGAACGATTTACCCGGAGATATGATGAAATCCTCAGGGCTTTCCAGGAAGAAATGCTCAACACCACAGCCATCTTGGACCAGCTCAACCGACAGTTTGGTTGGGTATCTCAGCTAGCCAATCGCACTCGGAATGACAAGCTTCTGAAGGTTATCATGGTAGGTTATTGACTGCATTTCCCTCACTTGCTTAATTTGATTACTATGACTTGGCTCCTTCATTGGTTTTGTGAAGTCCATTATCAGAGGTGGGATTTACTTACCTTCCCTACCGGTTCGCAAACGTGAGCCTTCCACACATGCTCGGTCTTCTACGCATGCTCTTTGCTCGCACGTGCGCCTTCCGTGCATACGCCTGGCCTCGAAAAACGTGGCAAAATAGGACATCATTAACATCCGGGCGGGTGGGCGGGGCCTACCACAATTGCCACTACCAGTTTGCCTGAACAGGACAGAACCAGCTGTCCATTATGTTATAAAGTAGGCAAATAGCTGGATGCACACAAACTAAGCTACAAATGTTTTAACTAAAGTTAACATGTGTGAATGTAGCCACTAAGTCTTCATCCTGCATGTTTAAGCATATTTGTTTACATACATTAGTATGATGCTTATTTGCCAATTCTAGGTAGCTTCCAATAGCATTGTAAAAACATCAGTAAGTTAGTATCATACAGCATCCCAACTCTTTTCCCTTCTGAGAAGTTCCCTTCCATTAGATGATAGCTGCTTCTATTCTGAAGGTTTGCCAGAAGAGAGTATAGCACCAAAATGGCAGCAGGGAGGAGGAGGAGGCCATCCTAATATCAGAGATAGAGGACAGGCTATTCCAGAATAGGAACTACTACTGAGAAAGCTTGCTCCTGAGCATCCCCCCTTCTCACCCTGGAGGGTACTCTCAGTTTACACCCTTGGACAAGGTGTAGCAAATGGGAAACTTCTACCTGCTTGGATATATTATTTCATTGGTGTAGAGAGGGACAACTTGGATTGCAAGATTGCTTTTAAGAACTGCTGACTTACCCAAAAAAGCTCAGGAATTCTGCTAGAAGAAAAAGAGAAGAATTGGATTTATCTCTCTCTCTACTTGTTCTGTTTCATGTTCATAGATGGGTGTGGGTGGATGGTGGAAGACAACACCTATCTTTTTGATAGCTTCAGGCACTGCTAATGCTTGGTCCTCCTCTTTTAAGGTGAAATCTTCCAGTCCAGAAGACACATCCCAAACTCCTGACACTCAAGTGACTGTCCAGGTCTTTGATTCTGAGCCCTTCTCCTTGACTGTGCCAGGAATTGTTCCTTTGGATGATGACACATTCATGGATATGGTGGCCAGGGATGCCCTGCGTACTTTCAAGGACAATAAAGTGTAAGTGTGGAGCTGGGGAGATGCAGTCAGAGTTAGGATAGTCTCTTGAGCTCAGTTGTATGGAAAACGACCACATTCATTTAAGATCATTGTATAGTTTCCTTTATGGCTGGCTTTATATAAAGTGGTTGCTCCTCCAGTTGCTCCACAAAACATTCTTCTAATGCTTTATCTTACCTTTATCTCTAAGGAGTAATCAAAGGTCAGACACATTTTCTGTGAGGGACAGATGGAAACAAGAAGATTGAAATCTCCTATAGTTGCTTTTGTCCACACAGTACTTTAGAGGGACACGGTGGCTCAGTGGCTAAGACGCTGGGCTTGTCGATCAAAAGGTCAGCAGTTCAGCGGTTTGAATCCCTAGTGCCGTGTAACGGGGTGAGTTCTCGTTACTTGCCTCAGCTTCTGCCAACCTAGCAGTTCGAAAGCATGTAAAAAATGCAAGTAGAAAAATAGGGACCACCTTTGGTGGGAAGGTAACAGCGTTCCGTGCGTCTTTGGTCACATGGAACGCTGTTTAGTCATGCCAGCCACATGACCACGGAGACGTCTTCAGACAGTGCTGGCTCTTTGGCTTTGAAATAGAGATGAGCACCACCCCCTAGAGTCGGGAACGACTAGCACATATGTGCAAGGGGAACCTTTACCTTTTACGTTTATACACTACTTTATAGTTTTATTTAAATATCTATGGAGATTCTCAGTTATCTCCATAGATATTCATGGTTATCCCAAAGGTGCTTTTTCAAGAGGCAACTGGACTTCCTGCTTTTTCTTTGAAGAAGCTTCTTGGATGAGAAGTGAAACGTCTTCAAAGAAAAATCAGAAAGTCCAGTTGCCTCTTGAAAAAGTACCTTTGGGACATTTCATTTAAATACCTGCCATCAGTGGCCAATTGAGAATTGGAGCCCTGGCAGATCTTGAGGTCTTAAGGCCATGAAAATTTATAGGATCCTAAAATATAATTAATTTGAAGGAAATCCATAGGAAGCACATGGACATCCTTTTTGGATAAGGATGTTTTTAAGAAACAACATCAATCTATAAGAACCGAAGGTCAGTCCCAGCCTCCTCTTTCTCAATGTTCAACTTTGTGTTAAATGAGATATATACTTAACTTTTTACCCATGAAGACTAAATATGTGTTCATTTGGGGGTGAGACAAAGAAACAATATTTCTTAAATCTCCAAAATGATTGTTTGGGGCGGGAGACTGTGGATTAATACAAAGTGGCAGCTAATCTCCTGTGTTATACAGGTAGTCCTCAGTTAACAACTACAATTGGGATACAATTTTTAAATGAATCATGTGACTGCAGTAACTTATAATGTTAGTTCTGCTGTGGTTGTTAAATAAATTACCTGCCATCATTAAGCACAACATCATGTGACTGCAACTTGCATTTTGCTGTTGGTTTCTCCATTGACTTTGCTTGTTGGAAGTTGACTGTGAAGCTCATAAATATTGATCTTCAGGGATGTTACAACAACTGCAAGTTTGAAGACCAATGGTAAAATTACTTTTTCGGTGCCATCGTAAGTTTGAACAATCACTAGGCAGGGCAGTCATTAATGGAGGACTATTTGCAGTGGTGGGATTCAAATAATTTAACAACTGGTTCTCTGCCCTAATGATTTCTTCCAACAACCAGTTTGCCAAACTGCTCAGAAAGTTAACAACCGGTTCTCCCGAAGTGGTGAGAACTGGCTGAATCCCACCACTGCCTATTTGTATACCATGTTTCCCCAAAAATAAGACCCTGTCTTATATTTTTTTGAACCCTGAAATAAGCGCTTGTTTGCCATGTTTGCCTTATTGCCATGCACTCAAAAGCTGATTGGGCTTATTATCAGGGGATGTCTTATTTTGGGGGAAACACGGTAGGATAAGTATTGAAGCGAGCAGTAACTGTGGGGGTGCCGTTTTACACACACACACACACACACATACACACACACACACACACACACACACACACACACACTTAATTCTTATAAGTCTCCATACTTTGTCTCACATTGTTATTTGATGGTCTGTCCTAGCATTAGGAAATTCCTTTTGGTTCTGAAATCATACATTCTTTTTTTTTTCTCCTTTTATCCAACAGAGAATAACCCTGCCTGCATTCTGGATCTCAGGCCATGACAAGGG